>NW_027396633.1:0-357070 GCF_047715775.1 Aspergillus undulatus | reverse complement strand
CAGGCACGCGATAAATATACTACTAGGATATAATTAGGAACACGACTTACCTAGGGTAGAATAGAATATAATTACAGAAGGAAGTAAATAAAATGTTAACCAGTTATCTAGGCACTTATTAATAGATAGATAGATAATAGATAGATAGATTAGCCGATCACTGGGCCAATTAATTAATCAAGTAACTGGCAAGCCAACAAATAAACTAGTTAACTAGGAACTGTCTTACTAACTCACTAACTGACTAACCGACTGAGCGACCAGATCGACCGAATAGACCGAATAGACCTAACCATGGACGCGACGGAGGCGACGGAGCCCGGGCCCCACGGAGCGAACGGACGGACGGACGGACGGACGGACGGACGGACGGACCAATCAGGGCATCGGGGGCAGGGGGCGTAACGGAGCGGCAGTACGGCTCCGGACGGACTAGGGAACTATGACACCCCCCATAATGGATCTAATCCTCCAGCACAAAAGGTCAAATACCGGCATACCTCTCGTTGATCTCGAGGCGGAGTTAAACCGCACTATGGTCCGAGCCTGTAAGATTGACGCCTGTATCGACCTGTTCCTCTGCCGCGTGATGGTCTTGATCAGTGGGCAGATCTGTGTGCTTGCGTACCATGCGCTCCACTGTCAACCTGTTGAACTAATATGCGAGTTAGCATTTAGCGTGCGTGAGATAAGGTAACCATCGCCGCACAAAGGAGAAAGAGGAAGAACCTTTACGACTTCGCAGAAATCTAATCGCCAAATAGAGAACCATAGCCTCATTCGGCCTCGATTGGTACGATAGCATTTCCGGAGTTCATGGAAGAAACTGTGATCCGTACTTTGGGCGTTAACCAAGATTTGGGCCGGGGCCAGGGTCCGCCGTGCTCCTTGGACGCCGAATAATACCCAGCTTTGCATTAACTGGATCTAGCGCAGCTATCTGAGCTTGCTGGCTTACAGTGGAGCCTATTCGTTGATGTTGACTTGGGCTGGATTACTAGACTGGCCATTGCTTCCACTAGTCGGATGCCGGGGTCTCGACGACAAGGTAGCTAAGGCATTTATTGATGGTATAGATTTTTGTGCGGCTGCCGACGATATTGTAGTCGATAGTGTGAGGGGTTCGCTCCACGAAGCGATGTCTCCTCATCTTAGCAATAGCTTACCCGTCACCCTTTTTCTCACTGCAGCCAGCTTTAAAATAAACAGCATTCTTATATTAAAAGACGAAAGACCTTCAATGGTGACCTTAAGAGTGTTCTGCAAAAGTGATGGAGCCAGTGAACAACCAACATAACTTAGTGATCACCTGGCACACTGCCCCGCCTTTACCACGGAAATCTACGCAAAGGAAAGATTTAATCCACAAGGTGTCCACCCCCAACAAACAATAAAAGTCCGTCTTCACAGTATACGGTGACACTGTTAGCGGCCGGAAGCGCCCCCACTGCACTGTCCGACTGCCACCGGCCACCACCTGCCGCAGACGGGAAGGTTCTTGACTGTGGTGGCAGGCTATCAATTGACCCTCCCTAAGAGAAGCGTTCTCCGCAGCATCAGAAGAGACACCCCCGCTGACAAGTCGCGTTCGAGTCGTGGGATCAATCAAGGATCTGACCGTTTCGAGCCGTTTCTTTCAATGGGGTATCGCCATCTTGATTCTGCTGGAGTGGATCAGCGCCACGGCCGGGCGATTGGCCGGGTTTGCAATCCCCCGAAAGTCCGGCACAGAAACTGGTTGTCAACGAGCCTGGGTATATAAACCCCTGGAAACCGCTCGCTTCGGGACCAGGAAAGATTTTATTTAAAAAATAGATCTCTTCCACCACCCTTGATCTGAATCCACCACATCCCATCAGCACCCTCAAAAAATGCACTGCTTCGACATCTTCGCTAGATGGCGCCCCCTTCCACCAACAGAAGCTCAGGCACTAACACAAGAAATCAACCGAGTCCACACGAAACAGGCCGGCAACCTTATATCAACTTCTTTAGGACCACCTCAAACTACAAGAGCCACTCTCCCCCGTTCCTGGAAGAGCGACTATGTCTTCACAAACGTTTTCGAAGGACAGGATACTAACAAAACGATCTTCAACGCGGTTGTCTCACCCATCCTCCCACGCACCCTCAGTGGCGGAACATGCAATTTCCTCGCATACGGCCATTCAGGCAGCGGGAAGTCGCATACGATCATCGGGTATGATTTTGAGAACTTGGATGAATTTGGCCTTTGTCTTGCCGCGGCGAGGGATCTTAGTGCTAAGCTCGCGAGCCTTAATGGGACCTTGGATAAGGGAAATAAGGATGAACTAGGTATAGGACTACGCATGTATGAGCTCCGCGGGAACATTGCATTCGATCTCCTGAATGACCATCGTAAGTGTCATCCGCGAAGGATATGATGGCCAGACGCACATTCGCGGCGAGACGGAGGTCATGTCCGACGGGCGCGTACGTGTCCGACCCATCAATACGAAGGCATGTTGGAGCCTTGACGAGATGCGTGGGGAGCTACTTGCGGGCTTAGAGTTAAGAGCAACAGGAAGATCAACGATCCACGAGCAGAGTTCGCGGACACATGCTGTGCTCGAGATTGAGGTTGTCACGAGAGCGCTACTCGATGCAAGGGATGCGGTTATTGACCGGCAGTCGGAGCTAGTTCCCATCGCGAAGCGCGCGACGGATGTTTACCTTGAGGAGAATATGAAGGCATTCGTCCGCACTGAGGACGGGAAATATGTGCCCAACCCGGAGTATCGGATTGATCAGGCGCGGATCGATGAGGCTGAGGCCAAGAAGGCTGAGCTTGAGGGGTACGTGCGGGATGCAGAAGCTCATGTCAACGAAGTGATGCGAGCGTCTCCACATTCTTGCCTCGGAGGCAAGTTAGTCTTCGTCGACCTCGCCGGATCAGAGTACTACCATGATAAATCCATCTCCGCCTCAGCTCCACGAGCAAAGCAAACTCTGCAGGAACAGCGAGAGGGAAGACAAATCAATACGGACCTCCTTGCTCTGAAAGAGGTGATTCGTGCTCGAGCATTGCGGCAACAGCGGATTCCCTACCGGTCTTCCCCCCTGACTATGGTTCTTCGTGGTCACTTTGAATCTAGCGGTATGGCGGACAGCTATACAGCGATGATTCTAACGGCATCGCCCGAGTCTAGCCAATTTGCTGCTACGATGAATACGCTCAAGTATGGAAATCTGGTTGGTGTGGCTGGTGGCGATAAAGCTGGAGCGGCAGCCAGGAAAGCATGAGGAATTTGAACTAGGGAGTAATACAAGATTGATTCATTATGAGCGTTCACAAGCGAGTACAATGACCTTTATCATAATCATGACGGACCTGGGTTCGATCCGTTTGTCTGCTCTGCAATGACAATTGATATTGAACGCGAAGAACTAGAGTAAACTTAGTACATGAGCGAGAACGAGCGTCCTTATATCCTTCTGGTGGCTACCATCACGTGATCTGTTGCGCGGTTGGTTTCTGCCGTGGCTTTCTGAGGTATCGTATTGTCTCACGCCCGATTGGTCCATGAATGATTGGCTGTCGTTGGTTCTTAGCGAACAGAAGCGAGCGTCGTAACACTTGATCCACTGCACAAAACTAGTCAATACGCATGGCGGAGAGCACCAGCGTATCAATCTTCGGCCTCCGTTAACAGGTGCTTTTATATCTATCCCATCACTCCTAGTTGAGGAAATTGTGCCGAAAAAGTATAGAGCGCAGTGGAGATCGCGAGAGGAGAATACACAGGATCCGGCTGTGAGCCAGGAATCCATCAAAAATATCCACCAAATATTGAATCCGGATATTACATCACCGTTATTTTCACCATTCAACGCCTCTGATCCTCACAAAGGCCTACAAGTTGGTGAACTTGACCCACTGCGCGATGATGGCCTGATCTATGAGAGGGCTCTAAGGGAGAATGGCGTTCAAACAAGGCTTGACAACTATAAGGGGTTGACACATGCTGCCTGGACGATTTTTGCTGATGAATCAAGCCCAAAAGACCTAGGGCATAATACTTTGATGGCTATGGAATGGCTTCTAGGAAGGTGTTAAGAATGTACTGGAATTAATCATATTTTCCGACGTAACAGACGTCTTCGGCCTTCTGCTTATTTTGCTACTAGTATGAGCAGGGCGTTGAAACTAAGTCTTATTCTGTGTTGTTTACCAAGATCGGTTGTTTGAGTCACC
This sequence comes from Aspergillus undulatus, assembly GCF_047715775.1. NCBI lineage: Eukaryota > Fungi > Ascomycota > Eurotiomycetes > Eurotiales > Aspergillaceae > Aspergillus > Aspergillus undulatus. The sequence goes on along the minus strand of NW_027396633.1, from coordinate 352,854 downwards.
CTCCACTCCAATGATGTATGGTAAATAGGCTGGATGGCCATCATCTGTTGCTTTATTATCTGATTAGCATTACAAGAAGAGCGTAGTTGCCTGGGCTGTATTGAGCTGGGTGCAGAGAATGGTCGCCGCTGGGATAAAAGCTATATTCAGATGGCGTACGTCAGAGGTCGAAGGTACCGGGAGTGGAGCATACGAAAGGGTACGTTCCCGAGTACAGCTTGCGAAGCAATATAGTCGTTAAGAGTGGGAAACGCCTTTGGTGGTGTATTTCTGCTTGCTTCTCGTATAAATCACTCATGTATCCCAAATCTCCATTTTGCATCCAACCCAGAGCTCCATAAAGAGACTTTCCATGCCATACGGGATATAACGGCAGGCGAAGTGCTCACCATAATGTACATCAAAGGTACCAACCGTACTCGCAGTCAGCGCCAGGCGGAGCTCAACAGATGGGGGTTTCAGTGCACATGTTTGGCATGTGAGGACACATCGCAGGGTAAAGAGAGAGAGATAAAGCGTGCCCAATTGTTCGACTTGGCCAAAAAAACTCGCAGTTGACACGCTAATGAGTACCGAAAGATCTTATGTGAAGTCAAAGAACTGGAGGTTGACCACTACTGCATCGGGGAAGACCATCCAGATTACAAGGAAGGACTTCAAGTCGTGCGTCTGCTGGAAGCAGCAACAGATGGCATAGAACCAGTTCATGAGAGTGTAGCAAAGTGGTATCAGTTGCACGACTCGCCTGCGGATCAATGCGTTTTGATGTGATCGTATGGGATATGCCCGGGTGGCCCAGTGTCTGCACCCAAGCGAGATCTGTTCGATTCCAGCATCTATATGTAGAGGTATATTAGCCTGACTGAGCAACATTTCATTTTGCAAGACTTGCGATTATGCTTTTTGGCTTCCCTTAGTTACATAGTCATGTCCTTGGTCACGGCAGACTACGAACTCGAGGATATGGCTCTCATTCAATCACACAGAATTCCGGGGCAATTGATTATGGCAGAAGATACTACTCTACCATTGTGGTTAAAAGACCGTAAAACATGATGGCACAAGGCCGTCATATTTTAGTGGCTTAAGTGTCCGCGATAGATACTGTAAGGGGACGTAAATAGATGGATCTTCCTATCTAAACGTGCCGTATGTACAAGAAGGAATCGCTGAAGAAGAGAACAGATCAGGAGGGGTAGATAGAAGGTAGAGGGGCAGGAACCACGTGACCACAGCCGCGTAAGCTACGCGGTGCATGTTATAGGATCAACCCATAACAGATACCTTGTATACAAGATATACGAGGCTGGAAAGTATATAACTAGCTACCCGGACAGACGCTTAAAACAACACAAGCATCCTTCAACACTCTTATCAAAGTCGCAATCTCTTTGAGCGACGCAGGAGAGTCTCTGTAACCTTGGGTTTGTTGGGTTCCAACAAGCGCGGGTCGATGTTCGCCGTCTCAGGAACCACGGAGGAAGCGGGAGCATTAGTGCCCGACCGATTACCAGATTCTACAGATTCTACAATACTATCCACGGATGAAGTATCGCTGCAAGTAAGGCACGGTTTTATTGGGAGATGATGTAGCTTAATGTTGATGTCATACGCATGCACAGTGACAGTATGGGCTAAAATTTAGTGACTTTAGTTGTCATACGCCTATCGATCTTTCTTCTTGTTCAACAGGCTGAGTCATGTTTTAGTCAGCCACATCGGTTCTTCTAACTTAGCCGTCACGGCTTCGAGCTAGCTTTCATCAACAACTACTTCATGACACATCAGTGAACTGCTTCCTACAATGTCGGGGTAATAGACAATAATCTATAAACTAACTGTTATGAAATATGCATGCACAGGGGAAGAAGGGCAGAGCGAGGCTGTATCAGCTACACATACGTAGCCCACTAAGGAGCGGATGCCAGGGGTTCTCTCGTCCGGGCACCGTGCCCGCGATGAGCTCTCTTCGATAGATCGTTGATTGATTGTTAGATACAATGTGTCGACCGTACGACCTAATGATGATGGCAAGTGATGCGGCGCTGCTGCTGCTAGATGCTCCTTATGGGCCCGCTCGGTCAGGGAAACCTGGCTGCATGGGCGGCCGAACCATGCCTTCTGGTTGAGCCCTAGCTCTGGGATCACCGGGCTCCCATGCGGGAGGGGCTTGAACTCTTGATGGGTCTGCAACGGCCGGGCATCTGCTGGGATAGCGCGCGGAACTAGCGCTGCTCGACCCGGCTGGTCCATATCGTGCTTATCGCGGAGATGCCGGGCGAGAAGGGATGCCGGGATCGCCTCGCCGCATGGCTGACAGAGGATGCCATTATATATTGGATGAAAGATGACAGGCGATTGAGGGTTAGGCTTATAGTCAGACATATTTAATAAGTTGGTTCTCTCTTGATTAGAGCAGGTAGTAGAAAGAGCAAGTATCAAAGTAAGGAAGGAAGAAAAGAGGAAGGAAGAAAAGAGGAAGGAAGAAAAGAGGAAGGAAGGAAGGGAAAAAAAGGAAGGATAAATGCTTTATATACATTACATTTGCTTTTGCTTTTGTAGCCCCTCCGTTTTATGATTCTTGTCGCAGGATAACTACACGGGAAGCACAGATTATAATCGCGCGATGTATCAACTATCTGCACCAGCTAGCCAGCCAGGACTAACTGGCAGTGGCAGTACAGGATTGGCTGCTGCGTTAGCTCGATGACAGCTCGATGACAGCTTGATACTTGCCCAATGGCCCGCTTGATAGTTGCTCGGTGGCTGCTCGATGACAGCTCGACAATTGCTTTATCGCTGATGTTTCGGCCGGACAGCAGTGATTGGCTGGTGTTTCGGCGGGACAGCAGTGATTGGCTGGTGTTTCGGCGGGAGGGAAGGAGCCGGCGGGGATTGGCTGCTGCATCGGCCGGACGTGGGGCGTTGCGTCGGCAGGAGGGTGGTTAAACCCGAAGTGGTTTAGCGGGGGAGGTTCGCGGATCACCCGTCCGGCCGGTTCACTGAACCCCCCTGCCAAGACGGGCGATGTTTGTATGGCGTTTTGGCGGGAGACGGCCGAAGCGTGCGGCCAGTTATTGTAGAACGCCGTGGGCTCTGGGGAGCACCCCCGGGAGGGTCCTGAGGGGGGTGGCGAACTTCCCCTGCGTCGATGATTGCGGCTACCCCGCGGACGAATGTCCTCCATCTTTAGTTATTTATGGAACGCTACGGACCATCTGCAGCTGATTGGAGCTTTGTTTCCGAATCAATGAGGCCTGGGAGATCCACAACCGTCAAATGGGGTCGATCGGCACCGGAGATTTCCACGCGAAGGAGATCGTTGGAAAATGCCCTCCCATGTGTCGAAATTTCCATAGCTGCCTTCGCATTATCGATCAGATTTGGAAGATCTCTAAAGTTATCGAGCTCCTCGCACAAGCTGCTCAGGCGTTCTTGCTCCATCTCAGTGCGTGATTGTCGGGCCACAATGGATACTCTAACGCTGGCCTGTGGATGCTTGCGGAGGACAAGCTTTGTGGGAGACCGCGTACATGAGACTGCTTCTGATAGGAAAGGAAACCTCAAACAAAGGACAAAAATGAAACGAGCAGTGGCGCGGCGTTTCAGCCCATGAATAAGGCCCTGCTTTGTACGGCATTGAAGATCAAACGTGGAGAATAGAAAGAGGTCTTGTTCCCAATGGATGGTTTACTCTATTATATGACTAGCGCATTTGTTGGCGGGTTTGTCACAAGAAGTCGATGATTTCATTCGGCTCCAAAATCGTGGTTTCCAGCCTAGAAACCCTGTCTAATACATAATTTTTCTTCCTCACTAACGCTTAGTGATCATTAAACCTTTGGTGCTGGTAAGGACTGAAGTCCTCCTTCTATGGCTTTGTGTTCATACAGTGTAGCCAGTCAGGGAATAGAAGTCGGGGGGAGGCTGGGGCTACGCTATCGCCTGTGGCACTAGTTCCATTTGGCCCCCTACCCGCAAACTGTACGATTTCAGTGCGTCAGGATATTGTTCGAGCGAGAGTCGATGTTCGATGGTGGTGATTGCCTGGTAAGTCCTCCGGCACTATCTATTAGCAAATCCGGCATGACTCATCGTCAACAGCTCTCCAAGACACGCAACCTTCCAAGTACTATATAAGATCCTATTTCTACCGAGGGGTCTAATTTTCTGTTTCGTGATATGTTCCTTTTTGGAAAATACAAATTGAAGTGGTGAGCGTGAAATCTTAGCTTTGGATCTGAGAAATTTTTCTAAATTAACTTACAAGTAAACGAACTATCTGACATAACAGGGAAAAGGACAAAGCAAAAAGAAAAGAAAAGAAAAGAATTGAAGCAGAAAGAGGGCCATAGGGCCGCAATTTTAAGAGACCCACAATCAAAAAACAACTTTGGGAACGCCAGGAACTGTCCAGCACACCTTGTCCAAAAATCCCTCTTGGGTGAAAACCTCCAGCAAGTCCGCTCCGCCCTCCTTGAAGTGATCCCACGATTCGAAATGAATTGGGACCATGACATCGGCGCCAATATCACGGGCAAGCCGAACAGCTTGTTTACCATCCATTGTAATCTGGATAGGGCCAGTTGGGAACTCAAAGGTCGCATTGCCCAAGTTAAAAATGCCTGCAGTAATGTGCCATCTCTTTCCAATCTCCTGCAGTTCATCAATATAGACGGTATCTCCGGAGAAGTAGATTGCATTAGGCTTGCCAGATGGATCAACACCGAAGGAATCGGTCTCTAGGACGAAGCCCGTAACTTCTCCAACTGGAAAGTGCTTGCAAGGGGTACCAGTGATTCGGTACGTTTTTCCTCCGATACAAGAAGTCACAGTCTCCCAGGGGCGAAGGCCAATGACTCCTGGGCGTGGGCGCAAGTTAGAGGCACCGTCCACCGTCGTAAACACCTTTCGACCATCCAGCAGCTTACGGCCTTCTGGGTCCAAGTTGTCAAGGTGATCCTCATGGCTAAGAAGCACAGCATCGATAGGCGGCAGCTCATTGAGCTGAAGCGCTGGTCCTTGCTTGTTGACAAGGTGCGGTGGTGGCGGTATGCTGTCAAGACCGTACGGTTTCAGGTCCATTTGCTCCCAGACCGCGGTCGAATCATACTCTGTCCCTCCGATGGCTCCGAAGAAGGGATCTGTCAGGAAGTTGACTCCATCAATGTTGAGAATGGCAGTTGCAGTAGTGATGTGTGTGATTGTAAGGGTCGGTTTGGATGTTGCTGCCATGGCTGCGGTAAGAGCGAAAGTCGGGGATGTAAAATTTTGATACTGTGGATGCGATTCAATGAAATGAAATATTAAGACCCTCTGTTCAAGGGAAACCGAGGTTAAATACTTTGCTTTTCTGGAAAATATTAGAAATTCTGTTTCATCCTACTGATGATGTAAGTTCGGCTCATCCCACCCGTGGAGATAAAGTTTCAAGCCACGAAAATGAAAGAGAGATTTATAATATCTCTGCGGGATGTTCACGGGTTTATTCAGCAATTCAGCCCAGTGGCTGTGAATCACGTTGAGTGATTTTTCTCTTCTCTTTAGCCACTTCAAGGTTACACACAAAAGGATTGGCGCAGAATCTGGCCGTTTACGGGTTAATATGGTGGGGATAATTCAAGATCACTAGATGGAATGACGATAAATATACCGTAAAGTGTGAATTTTATGCATTGATTTAGAATATTTGCTGAGTATATGACCTTCATAACAACCCAACTGCTATCTGCTGCGCTCGAAAGCTTACTCCATCTAAATGTATTCTATTCTGGATATCCCGATACAACTACGAAAAGAAAAAGATAACCTCTTTAAACTTTATACCCAACTGTACCTTCGTCTTTAGTCAAGACACCTTATATGATCGCCACGAGTCCACGGGTTCGGAGATAGATGAATTTTGGAACGTTGTTATAGAATGACTGATCGTAGAAATCAATTGCACTTTGGACAAATATAAAGCACATATAACATTTTGCTAACAAGATTTTTTTCAAGCTGCCTGCAGCTTTTCTACCTCTTTGATAAAGCGACTCGCCTTTCGAATTCTGTATCCGTAAAAGTAGAAGACAACAGGTATCAAGATGCATACTGCCTCGACAAATCCCAGAATTGTACTTGCCCAATTCAAGCCCAGAGTCTTATACATTGATGGTCCCGCAAGCGGGAGGAATGCTCCCATGGCACTGCGAGTGAGCATATTTCCTGCAAGTGCGGATGCGGCGTAAATGCCATAAGACCGGGCAATGTAGTTTGAGGCGTAAATGAAGACGCATGCATTCCCAATTCCAAAGGGAACACCGGCTAGGATGGGGACGATCCAGTGAACGTTTGGAGTACAAGTCCAGGAAAACCACAGCTGGCCAATGGCTAAAAGAGTAGCACCAAAAAAGACGACGCTGACCATAGCCTCTGGTTGTACCATGCCGGTTTCTGGATCCTTGCGATGAAGATCGATCACTTTACGAAACCAAGGTTCGCATGCAATGGCGATCAAGACACCGACACCTATACCGACGAACGAAAGACCACCGATGCCTGGCGACCACCCACGTTCTTGTTGGAAAGCGATTGGATACGCGACGAAACACAGGTAAAGGATGCCATAAACAATCGCAACGTAGCCATCCCAGAATATACTACGAGAATGTTAACCTTGGCTTTGTAGCATGGGAGGGAGATAATTTACCATATCGGCTCTGTTAGGAGCATCACGAAAGGTCTCTTGAGATTGATTCTCAGTGAAGATGTAAAGCCGACACCATCGTCATAGCGTGTCCACCATTTTTGGTCCTGTGTCTCCTTTCTTTTTATCGCGCCGCGCTTTTTCAAGATCACGGGGGCGTATGTTTCTTTGACGGAGGCTATCAGGACCAGGGCCACGCCCCCAATAATGAGGACAATCCAGTTTGTCCACCTCCAGCCAAGATATTGGAACACAAACCCTCCTATGATTGGGCCATAGACAGGGCCGTTGGTGGGCCCAATAGACCAGAAGCCGAATGCTAAAGCACGATGCTTATCCGAGACGATATCATTCACAGATGCGGGCGAGTTCGACATCAATGCACTCCCAAAGAATCCTCCAAAGAATCTGCTCACGAGGATTGAAGCAATGTTTTGAGCTAAAGCACTCGGCAACAATAAAAGCAAAAATATTATCATTGAGACAATATAGACTGGCCGCCTTCCCACAAGCTCGCTAAGTGGAGCAAAAATGATGCTGCCTATCCCCATTCCAAGAAGGTAAGTGGTGACGCCAAGGAGGGCCACGATCTTGGAAACGCGAAAATCTTCTTGTAGTCCTGGAATCCCAGATGTGTACAGTGTGCTGGAGAGACTGACAACTGTAGCACCAAGACTCATAGCAGCGACAGTGAGGCCTTTGTACCAAAGCGGCCACAGGCGGGGATTTTCGGGGTCGTCAGAGTTCCAGTAAACTTCGAATTCCGGAGGTGCATCTATGCTGGCCAATTTAGAAATTGCTGGCTCGAGATGTGCGGCGAGGTAGGTTTCGGTGCCGACATCGAGGCTGTCGGTTTGTTCAGAGTCGTTGCGCAATGTTCCAGGATGATAGAGGTTGGGCATTGTGGTGCACTCCAATTGATATCCACTAACTGCCAAAAAAGAAATTTCCAAGGTAGTGGAGGTAGTAAAAGGAGTAACTCCATTTCGAAGGTTTGTCATTTATAGATATACACTTGGATAGTCGGCCTATCCCACTTGCCAGTTTATCCACAGATGTTTATTTAGTTAGCGCCACCTGTGAGTTATTCATCAAGTGGGATGACCGATGAAACTTCATTGGAGACTTTTCTCAGGGCCCCACCGGAGCCTCCAGTCATTACCTTCTCTTCTCCCTTTTTGCCTCCTTCACTTTTGTCATTTTCACAAAGTTGTGAAATCCAAAGGTTTGCAAATATTCTGCACAATGCCGCCTCCTGCCGATATTGTCCCCTTGTGGTTCCAATGTGACTATCCAGATTGCAACGCCAAATATCGGCGTAAAGAGCACCTGAATCGGCATCGTAATCATCATGTCAAGGAAATCAATCTCGCCTGTCCTTATTGTGAGAGCGTCCTGACCGGGAAGTGAGTAGTTTCTTCGAGTCCGTCGGAAGACTTTCAACTCAGAGAGTAATCAGTGACTTGTTGCGACGCCATATCCGGACTTACCATCCGCAGAAAGAACCGCCGCCGTCTCGAAAATTTAGGGCATGTAGTGCATGTCATGCACGGAAAGTCCGTTGTGAAGGTGTATTACCATGCAATGCCTGTCACAATCGCGGCGCCATCTGTGTTCCTAGTGGGGTTGAAACCGTAAGCGAGCAACGATTTTCGATCGATGATCTCTGCCCTTTGCCGCCTGTTTCCACGATTAATGATTCCGTTTCTGACGCTTCCCGGTGGATTGCTCATGACTATATTGATATTTACTTTAATACTTTCCATCCAAGATGGCCGTTTCTCCATCAAAGTACCTTTGACTTCGCCAAGGAACCTTGTGTACTTGTTCAATCTGTTGTCGCAATCGGACTTTGGGTGAAAGGGACTCAGGAGGCACGAGACGCATCAATAAGTCTACATAATAGACTATGTTCCGCATTTTATGCTCAAATGGTGAGAAGAAGAAGAAGCTCATAACATTAACTGCATATAGAATTGTGTGTTGATATCATCCTTTTGCTCTAGGACCAATGGTGCATCTCCAACTCGAGTCCACGCCAACACACGAATACCTCGTGGCCTATAACATCATTTCAAAGTGTGCTCTTGAATATCATCCTTTCTCTTTTCATTGCAAGAGAGAATGCTAGTACAGATTTGAGCATGCGATACCGATTACCAGACGACATATACGACCTTTTGGCTGCGCTTGTTCAGAGCTGTCGACGGTGGGGTATTTTCTACTACCCTAACATGGTTCTACAACACGATGCCGATGCACCACTCGCGCTTGTATATGTGAGCGTTGAAGAGATCAAGAGATTTGGACTAGCCCTCTATAAGGTGTGCCGATTGTCCACTCCCACTTCCTTTGACTTGAGCGGAGAATGTTTCAATCGTGGCAGAAACGATCTTTTGACCCTGGCCGACTTGTCCTTTTGCATGCCAGACAGTGATGAGCTGTGGAATGCTCCATTGGGCGCGGTGTCCGAGATGTTAAACAAGTCTGATTCATCCGCAATCGGACAGGATAATGGAGATGCGAAAAACTGGATATCTCAAGCATCTGCTCTTCTACATGACGCACGAGTTGGCTTTGATTTGATATAGCAGAAACTATCATAGAAGATGCGGCTTATTAGCCACAGATCAAAATGCAGCATATAAAGACAACAATCGAACATATTCCCTTACTATTTTCTTTCATGATAGAGTGGCAAAGTCTTGATAAATGTGCTTCTTTACAAATGGCTTTGATCTAAATACGTGATGGGAGTAGACTGCGGCAACATCCGCGATATATCCAAATCCGCATATCCGCGGATATGTATGTAATCTGATATCCAAATATCCGCAACGATACGATATGGATGGTAAAAGGTATCCGCAGTGCGGATTTGGATATCCTGTGGATAGACAAACAGTGCAAACTTGACTGAATCTGTTGCTACATAATGTCGACCGTACGACCTGCCTATTTAGGATATCGGATTGACGACCTCCGATCACCGAGGTTTATGCAGAAATTTTCTGCTATTGCCACCGTTCAAAAGTTATATCTCTTCTAGTTGCTGATTATTATCTGTGTATTTAAACCACCGTTTGCAGCTAGATTGAGAAATCAGACCTTCATTCTTTCATATGATTAGTGGTTGATGTCGAGTAATTTACACCTAGGCTGACGCTCATAGATGCTGATGGGACGCCGATGGGACCACCCCAGATTTTGATGACGTGATCAGCGGGATTACCGGGTGGGAAGACTGGGTGGGATTTCTGGGGAGATAGTTACTTCACATTAAAGGCCTTAGTAATCACTCTTGCTCACCTTGGTCACTGAATGCTTAGTCATAGAGTACCGGTCAGCTTAATTACCACAGCAAATAGAGATGGACAATGTCTTGAGGATTATTAATGGTGATGCAATGACAATAATTCTTAATGGTAATTCAAGACTGCTACAATATTAAAAGTATTAATACAGTTCCCTCGAAGCTATACCCTGCATTGCAATACCAACAATCTTTTCTGTCTACTTTTCTACATTCACTACATTTGTCATTTCCACACTATGAAAGAAGCCATTAACTTTGCTGGACCGGTTGTAAAGATCGTGGACAGTCCAATTCCTGAACCAAACGATGACCAGATTCTCATTAAAGTTATAGTCTCCGGATCGAATCCCAAAGACTGGAAAATCCCGGATATAGTAGCAGCTGGGGACTCTAACATGGCTATGTTCCAGGCAGCCAAGGCCGGGCTAAACCAAGGAGATGATATTGCAGGTATCGTCGAAAAAGTTGGCTCTAATGTTTTTGAGTTCAAGGTAAGTACAGCTCCTGTCCAATTGTTGACATTCTCTCAAATTCGTCCTCTAGCCAGGTGATCGTGTTGCAGCATTTCATGAGATGTGCACAACAGGTGGTTCCTATGCAGAATATGCAATCTCTTGGAGTCACACCACCTTTCATTTACCAAATCACATAAGCTTTGAAGGTGCGACTAGCAGATATCTTGTGATTATATGTTGACTAACATACAACAGAGGCCGCCACGATTCCCCTAGCAGCTTTAACTGCTGCTGTATCCTTATACGCACATCACCGGCTGCCATCGCCATGGACTCCTGCTCTAAACCCAATTCCACTTATCGTTTATGGTGCTAGTGGAGCGGTGGGCTCTTACGCTATTAAACTAGCATGCAATAGCAATGTTCATCCTATTATTGCTGTTGCGGGGAAAGGATCTCACTACGTGGAAAGTCTTATCGACCGGAGCAAAGGTGACACAATAGTTGACTACCGTCAAGGAGTAGAGGCAACCGCAAAGGGTATATCCAGCAGTCTCAAACAAGCTGGCCATACTTCTGTCTGGCACGCAATTGACGCTGCCATAGTTCCTCAGAGTGCAGAGGTTCTAAGAAGAGTCGTTGCCCCTGGTGGGCAAATTGATTTTATATTGCCTAACGATTTTGATGTGGCTCCCGCGACTAAATCCGTTACCTCGGTGGGTTCAGTTCACAACCAGTCTGAATTCGAAAACAATGAAGAGCTCGGATACGTCTTTTCCCGCTACATATCTAGAGCACTTCAAAACGGGGGTCTCTCTGGCCATCCTTTTGAGATCAAGCCAGGGGGTCTCGAAGGGGTTGAAGAAGCATTAAGAGACTTGAAGGACGGGAGAGCAAGTGCTATGAAGTATGTTTTCCGCATTGCAGATACTCCGGGGGTGGAGTAGGATAATCTGTTCAACATCATAAGAGTAAAGTTGAGTTTTGGGCTGTGGAGGGTTAGTCACTCACATGCGCGCCGCTTAAAGGTTACTGCATGTGCTATCTTTTATATTACTTATTAAATCTAATTATAAGCTATTACTCAATAAATCACCTCTAGGAGTTCTTTATATCTAGATGCATATTATATAAAACCTATACTTCTTAGAATAGAGGCCTAATATATACTAGATCTTTTAAGGTATAGGCTAGTATAGGTAGTAGAAAAAGAGAAAAAAAAATTTAGATTTATTTTATAAAAACTTAATCTCAAGACCGGTGATATGGTTCGACAGGACCCAGTCGACAGCTCCTTCGAGCTGTTCGGCCGCAATGGGACTCGAGCGAAGGTCCGCGGTCAGCGAGTTGAGCTCGGAGAGATTGAGCATCAGATCCGATGCCATTTGTCAGACGCCGACACGGTGGTTGTTGATATAGTATGCCCTTGTGATGATCTCATATAGCAGTCTCCCGTGCTTGTGACATTCATCCAGCTGCAGCAGAGTATCAGCAATGGGACTGCAGTTGGGAATAGCCCAGCCCACCAACGAGTTTCGCCGTAGTATGGCGCCGCTCAGGTCGCATTTGAAGCATGCCCTCCCAAACTACATGATCCCATCTACGTTTGTCGAGGTTTCCAAGTTCCCCAAGACACAGACTGGGAATCTGCATCGCCGCCTCTTGCGTGAATCTGCGTCTGTTCTCTCTCGAAGACAGCTGCTCAACTACACGACTTTCCGGTCAGTATATCGGGGTCCCGACTCCGAATCAGAGAGTAAAATCCAGGCTGCATGCCCTGAAGTCCTCCACTTAGCTCCAGGGGACATCAGCGTGGATGACAACTTCCTGGACCTAGGTGGGGACTCCTTGCTTGCTCGTCAGCTCATTACGCTTGCGCGGCTACACGGCCTGAATATATCCATCGGCGCTCTCTTGTAGTGTCAGGAACTGGGTTCAATAGCCAATACAGCTCAAAGTGTGCTCACTCCTCCATTCGCCCCCAGACGTCTGATCTTGCTCAGTTTGACATTCTCCGCGATGAATTCTTGGCCCACTCCGCGCCATCTCTTGTGGCTGACGAGGTGGAAGATGTACTTCCAGCTCTGGAAACCCCGGGTCTCTACGCCTCTCACCAGGTGGTGGACTATTTCCCATTCCATCTGACCGGCAGTCTGGATGTAGACAGGCTACGCGAAGCGTGTTCTGTTATTATGAGCCGGTACCCCATCTTGCGCACCGTATTTCATTTCTTTCGTGGGCAGCTACTACAAATCGTCCTGCGACGGGTCGCGCTGCGCTTCACAGTCCAGATGGCCGGTAGCGCTGACAATGCCATCCGCTGAGCGGAGTCATTCGTCAATGAAGACGTACAAAACCGTCGTCCTGTTGATCGGCCTGTTACCAAATTCGTGCTCTTTCAGGCCTCGGACCGTCGATATCTCATCCTCATCATGCATCTTTCCCACGGTCAGTACGATATCCACAGCTTGCGGTTTCTGATGCACAATCTTTGAGCTGCATACTGGAACGAGCCCTTCGTCATTCCCAAAACAATTTGACGCCCATGTCCGCCAGTGTTACCAGCGGCGAACCCTGGAGGCGTACGCATTGTGGCGAGATATACACGTCGGGCCAGGCCTCCTGTCTTACCTTTCCCGCCTCAGCAATGCCCACGCAGGCCCCGTGGTCACCACTTCCCATGCTGCTGCAAACGTGGTCTCGCCGGGACAGACTCGATGTCTTGTTGCAAATCCACAGCAACTTTGGAACGGAATGCGATGCAGATCGTCTTTTGCGTGCTTTTACCACTGCTCTGCGCAAGATGGAAGAGGACCCTCATGAAAAACTAGTTCCTTGATAGTTTCTTAGAATCAAAGCATGTTCTTACCCTTTAGCCCGCCGTCCATATATTCTGTATAAGCTACTGCTGTTCAAGAAGCCGATCCTTGTGACCAGCCAATGGTTTATACATTTTTTTTTCATTTTTACCGTTAGATATATGGTATATGAAGTATTCGCATAATGATGTTTCAAGATATATAGTTTCTGTACAAGGCAAAGTTTGCTTTCAGATGGCAGCCAGTGCCCTCAAGATATACCTATAGATGCTCCCGAGATCATGCCTCTCCATCATCGCACGCACTCAGCTGCAATCCCGGCGCCAAAGCCTGGTCCTAAACTCCTCACATTCCACTCGAAAACAGTCGCTGGAAGACATTCATGCCTTTCCTGGTGCTGAATATCTTGTTCACTTGTCTCGTCTGGTTCTTCTCTTCGGAAACGCGAGGTGGCAGCTTGTGGCATATTTATGGCTGCGCATGAGTGAGAACAATTCGTATACTGTCATTCAGAAGCAGGGCAGATTGCTCTCTCGATTCAGGGTTGTAGTGACGCATTAGATCATGAAGTTCATGTTGAGTCGGCGACTAATGACGGAGGCGGGCGATTTTGAACAGAGGGAGAAGCACTAGGCGTTCGCAGTACATGAGTCAGATACGTCGTGCCGAGCAGTACGATCAATTCAAATCTCCAGGAAGTGCAACGCGATTGTATCACCCATCGTTCCCATAGAAGCAATGCACGGTCATGATGTGGTGCCGAGCACGCAGATTGCCCTTTCTGGTATACTTTTGCGAGCGCCAGCGCGGCCATTCACAGCGAAATCTGACTGAAACCCGTGGGGCCTCGGCAGGGGCGGCTGTGAGGAGTAAATGCGAGGCCAGCGCTCAGGGCTCAGGCGGCCAGGCCCCCGGGCTGGGCTGTCCGATGATCGGCCACTGCGCTGTCGCATTCTTGCAGATCGCTCGCAGACCACGGTGACCAGTGCACCCTCTGGCGATTTGTGAAAAGTCACTGGTGCGAACCCATGATCAGATAAAGCCTCTGATCAGATAAGCTGAGAGAGTTTCAATCACTTTGTAGATCAATCATCCAGCACCATGCACGCGACCACCATAGCTGTCGTCATCCCCCCTGTCGCAGTATACGTGTCTCGCGATCGGTTCTCGTCCCCTCGGCCTCGAGGCTCCAGCTCGCAGCTTCGTTGCCACAGTTCGTACACATCGCCTGCTAATTGTAGTTGGGTGGCGAGATATTCCTGCAACTCAGGGACGGGATAGAGGCTGTATGATGCTTGTTGGAAGCGCTGGGCCTCGTGAATTGTAGTAGCTAGCATAGAATATTTTGAGAAGTTTATCAATCCTTCAGACGTCATGGCAGGATTGCCGTCTTCAATGAAAACCAAGTCTTTGAGAAAAAGGCCTGTCCGAATGTATGGTTAGCCACTTGGACCAAGCCATCGAGCGTAGATGCCACCAACCAAGGAAGGGGACAGACGGCGGTAGTACGCGGCGTAAAGCGTCGCGGTAGGTCTGGTAGTTTTGATCGCTTGATATGAGAGCCTGTAACGGCTCTAGAATGCTGCAAGTACGCTCGGTGACCATAGCCCACGTACGCCCCAGCCGGTAGACGGGGGCACTTTCTAGCCCAGATAGAACGGAGACCACTGCTGAGTAATTCTGGAGGTGGTAACATGCCTATGAGGTGGTTAAGCCTGGTAAACCATACAGTTTAATTCTAGGTGCGGATTCGAATACTTACACTGGCCACATTAACTAGATGCCCTATGACCTGGGTCCTCTTTTTCAAGTCACCTTCTGCCAGTATGAGAGTACTGGCCCAGGTAGATAGCTGATTGAAATATCGGATCAATGCCCTGACGTTTGGAGCCGGTGAGGGTGCGTTAGAACTCTCTTTCTTTTGCCAGTTTTTGTTAAGCAATTCCCTGGGCTGGAGTTTGCCGTACATGGACGATTCCATGAGGGTCAATTGTCTTGCGATCTCCCGGGCGTCAATTTTCAGAAATTGAACCTTGTTCAGTTTGCGCGGCAAAATCGGCTTTGGAGGGTTCGAGATGGAGGGCTGCGATCTTTTCGTGCGCTCGACGCCCGCAAGTCGGCAGCGAATGATCTCGAGCAGTTGCTGCACCGCACTGGATTCGGCACTGGTAAGCTCGCTGGCAAATAGCTGGAGCGTCAATAGGCTTTTGTGTGTCTCGGGCCCTCCAGGCTCTGTCCAGAAGCTTTCGAGCCACTGTCTTAGAACATTGATCACCCGTAAACGAACAAGCGGTAGCGTTGCATTTGACCATTCCGCAGCTGCCCTGGGGTCTAATTTAGCCGGTGGAGGACCATCAAAGCGCTCAAGAAGGAGCTGCACGAGTTCTGTTCCTGTTGTGAAGTACTGGTATGTTGTCAAGAAGATTCGATTGAACGAGGCGTCCAGCCTGTCGGGGCGAGTGAGATTTTCCACCAGCGCTGCCAAAGATCCAGCTTTCACAACCTTGATGTCCCCACTGTAGTCGTAGATAATTGTCTCTGGCATTTCGACATGATAGCAACCCGCCTTCCCCTTGCCTTTGTCAATTTTTTCGTCCATGGTAGTGTCAGAGGCAGCAGGTGGGACACATCCACGCTGTTCTTCGTCTGCGCCAGTCGCCGTTCCTCGAGGTGCCTTGAAGCCCTCGGGTGAGAGCCTCCGAGTAGATAGATCCGAAGGCCACCTATATATCTCTGGTGCAACGTAATCATGCGCAACGATCACGTTCATGGGCAGACAGAGGTCCATGGTTCATTCGGGTAGCTAGACGGTGGGGTTCAGTGCGCAATCCCAGTGCGCCGACTCAACCCGTGCTCCACTCGAGCTTGCATGCAGCACGGCAATTCTAGCCCTGGAGGCTGGCCACCCTGCACGCTGCAAGTGGCGTCTCAAGGGACTGAGCTTTGTCCGATCTCGGATACTCGGTGTCGCTGTGGAAATTGGTGGAGCCCGACTCGGGCCTGGATTTCCTAGCACTTGAAATCGTTTATAGCTTATTTCCATGTCGAATATACAACTTGCGTCGCAGATTCTACATTATACGGGGGTCAGTTCCAGACTCCAGAAAAGAGGGAAGCTACGCATTTGCAGGGGTATCAATTCTCGTTAAACTACTAATGATAACGAAAAAGACAGGGATAGGAGCACGCGCTTCGCACTTTTACAGCACGACAATGAAACTAAAACACGGTGCCCTTGACTTGTACCTTTTTCTTCAGGTCAATGTCCTTGATAAGGATGGTCCAGGGAATTGCAAGGACCATGATTCCGACACCAACCGCCAGTAACCTGAGCTCTGCATAGGCGTATGCCTTTTGAATCGCCGTTCTGACAGGGCTTCCGACAGCGTATCCGGTTTGAGTCACAAGATCGTCGTAAATGTTATCGAAGTTTGACATTGCTGATTCAGGAAGATAGCGGACAAGAGCCTTGGGGAATGTGTTCTGCCAGATAGAAGTGCTGATGGTAAGTCCGGCAGAGTTCCCAATGGTGCCAACCACGTTCAAGAGAGCCAGTGCAGTGGCGACATGCTGGTGGTCAACAGCAGCCAGAATCGCCAGCTGCTCGACAAGAATAAACACCGAACCACCAATAGCAAGAAAGACCTGGCACATCACTTGATAGCCAACGCTCATGTTCGGCTCGCGGAAATAGATCATTAACCCTTGCATGAGGATATAGAGCGGGATGGCGATATACAAAGTCCATTTGTACTTGCCGACCTTGCGGATAACCCAACCAGTAACCAGCAACACTATGCCAGAAACAACGTCGAAGATATTGTTGATATAGTTTGCGGTGGCGATGGTCAAGTTGTTATTGACTTGCAGCCAAGAGGTGAAGTAGTAACTCCAGCAATAGTTGGACAATTGGTAGGTCGCATCCAGGAGGACTGCACCGATGATCGTGCGGTCGCTAAGCATGCGCCACTCAAAGAGAGGAACAAGAGCAAGCCACTTCTCCCAGATCGCGAAAAAGAATAGCATCGAGAATCCGACGACCAGCATGGCGATAATGTAAGCGGAGGCCCAGCCCTCAGGAGCGTAGTCTGCGATGTCGAACGGAATCTGGAACAGCACCAGCCCAGCGGTGAATATAAACACGCCGAACACTAGAGTTCTGAGTCAGTCTTGTTACCATCCCTGGAGCCTCCGGTTGGCAAGTACTAACGATCAAATTGAATGGACCAATGCCGGATGCTCTCCCAGACCGTGCGACCACTAGGTCTCTTCACGCGGTATCCTTCTCTCTGAGCTTTCAGCAGGTTGTATTTCAGTATGCCGTACAACGGAATGGCGACAATGGGGGTTGCGATCGCCCAGGCACCGAAGCCCCATCTCCAGGAGACCTGGTAGTAGAACTCGTCCGCCACCTTTGGTCCGGCAAAGGCCGTGATGATATAAGGAGAGTAAGTGAAGGCGTAGGCAAAGGCACGATTCCGCAAGGTCGAAGCGTCAGCTGTTACGACGTCAATGGCGTATTCCATACCATAAAATCCGACGTAATAAAGAACCTGTTCTCTTCTTGTAAGAATCCGCATATCTCAAATGCAAACAAATGCCGCTGTCGGACTTACATTTGCGGCGCAGTAGGCCTCAAACGTGTTGCAGGCCGCCATGAGTATCAACCCGACTGTGAGGCAGAGGACCATAAAAAGGAAACCCTCTGCTCGACCCCAGACATCCATAAGCTTTGCCATCGGAAGATATGTCGCGGCTGCGAAAGCGTCGCCGATGGCTGTCGGGAGAGCAGATAGCGAGTGTGCTTGGAAGGAGCTGGTAACATAGGGATTCAGACTGCTGGAAACCGAAAGTTGAAACGCGTTCACGAAGTAAAGGAACCAAATGCTATTGTAATCGAGATATTAGCCCACGTTCGCACAGCACCGGGTTGGGGAAGAATTGAGGCAAACATACTTGATAAAAACAGCGATGAGAGTTCCCTTGGACCAAGTCAAAGTCACGGCCTCGACGTCTTGAACACCGCGCTGAGCATTCCTGGTTGGCCTCTGCTCGTGTGGCCCGGAGCTGCTGTATGTCGAGGGTCCTCCATCGTGCGACTCTGGATCTCCGTATTGTTTGCCGTCTCGGACTGAGGTCAAATCGACAGAGCTGGTCTCGGTGCGCTCAGTCTCCTCAGTCGACATGCGACGGAGGACCGTACGGGCTCTGCGGACCAGGGGACGGACACCCATTGCGGTTGATGATGGCAGGCGGAGTGAGACAAGGTCGCGATGAAGTGGGCATGAAACCAAGATAAAGTGGGTTGCCCAGGCCGAGCACAAGCACCGAAGTCGGATGCTTGTTCCTCTTAGGTGGCCGCTTTTCCCGCGTGTCATGATGCACGTCTGTCCAATCGAAGGGCAGAGGGGCTGTCAGTGTGTCATCGTATTGCTGTAGTATGCAGCCTATACTCTAATTGGGCAAACATCCCGTGCCAAGCCTCAATGAGATTCGATGGAAACGCGCGCTATAATTGTTATCCATCAGATAATCTTATCTGATCATCTCTCTCTCGATGACTGCTCTGACGTCGGAACTAGAATGCCCCGACTCGTCCTGCATGAGTCACTCTTGATCTTCATTGTACGAGATTCTTTAAGCCGCCAAAGGTAGTCGCGTGTGCCTCTGGAGTGGACAGTCCCCTCGCTTCAGCCATCCGGCGCGGGTGAACCGGCGGCAAGAGCGGCGGCCGGGGAAATTTTTCAAAAAGAAATTATTGTGCGTCGGGAGCGAGAGAACTGACCAGGAGTTGCTGCTTCTTACAGAGTAGCGACAGCATTCGTCTTTGCTGGAAAGTAACTCCGCTGACAGCTTTGCAGCAAATGCATGAAGCACTTCGCCAGATGGGTTTTTGTATGCCTCTTTCTGGATTGGCACTTATTCTATTTCTTTACTCGCGATGAGTTTTGTTATCCCCGCCCAGGTAGAAGAATGAATGTTGTCTTTGGATGTTCCTGCCACCGCCAATAGTAAAAAATGAATGGGCCCAATGGAGTCCGCGACAACGCCATCTGCCACCATTCTCTCAGCGCGCACGGTCGATTTACTAGACTTGGTATCTTCTTTCTTGTTCGTCGATTCAGTGGATTGGTATCTCTTATTATTCAAGTAGGCCCCTTTATTTGCTTTGGATTCGCTGTTGTGAGCATATTGGCGCCCCACATCAACCGGAATATATATTTTGGCACTACGTCAAGTTCTGCCACTTTGTGACTGGGCACGATATGACAACTCTGACAATGGTTATTTTGAACCTCACCTCGGTACGCACTTCGAGCTTTTATCGAGGTTTGGACGTTGTCAGGGGTCTGATATAGCTCATAAATGACTCCAATCACGTAAGCATCTCCTCAATCCGGGGGGCGCTCGCATAAAGCACCAGCAAACCCCGTTCGCGAGAGATCAAGGTCGATTTTATCAACCGCTTGATTTTCTCTCTTAATACTAGTCCGCAAGTCATCATAGATGCGAGAGTTCGAGGCCACCAACGAAAAGTATTCCGCGACCTTCAGTAAAGGCGACCTTCCACTCCCGCCAGCTCGGTAACCCATTATGAATCCCTGAGAGGAGGATTCTGTCTCACCTTTTCGTTGCGTAAGATAGCCGTGGTCGCTTGTATGGATGCCAGACTCGGTTGGTCTTCAAGTCCTTATTCATTTCCGGAATGGCTGCTAATTGAGGATGTAGGCCCCGCTAAAGCCCTTGGCCTCGAAGAGGGCGATACGCATGTTATTCGAAACGTCTGTGGGCGCGCTGTCGATGCGATTCGCAGCTTGATTATATCACAGCAGCTTCTGGAAACTCGGGAGATTGTGCTGCTGCATCACGTATGGGCCTCAGCAGGATTTGGCTTAGGGGCGGCTTTCCAGCGCAGAGCTGCTGCTGCTCGAGCTTATTCTGCTTTGAAGCTTTGCATTGCTATGAAATCGACAGGGGGATATAAAGACCTCTGCAGGCAGGATATTGCCAAGATGGATGCTGGTTTGCGAATCGGTTTAAGGTGATCTGAAATTCCATAAATCAGGGGGTAGTCTAGGCACGATTCAAGTGCCAGGTCTTCTCCAACAGCCGCAACATGTATCGGTTGGAAAAGCCACACAGCTAGTAGCTTTAGTTTGAGTAACAGCCAATCATGAAGCAGTAGTTGTGGTAGAGCGTGATCCTGGCCGTTAACTTATCACTTTAGCCTGGGTTATGCCACGCCCTGCTATGGCGTGCAGCGCTGCTCCAATTCGGCCACCGGTCCCCATAGATGCAATTGAGATTAGTATCGGTGGCCCCTGCAGGAATCGAGGATAGAGGCAGAATCACTATCTTTGGTGACAGTTTTGTGCTTTCAGCAGATCAGCATGGAAGCAGACGTATTATTTCCTGTTTTCGGCCCGGGTGTTGGCTATAGAATCGTGATAGGGTTGGGTAGGGCTTGCTCGGTAGACTAGAAGGCATTGCTGACTGGATATTTGTACGGCATTGCTGCGACATTTTGGTTCTGTGCAGGTTGCTCGGTCCCAATTCTTACATTTGCCGTTCTGGCAATCGAGCTCAAACACAAAGCTCCCAATGCACACACTTTCCTAGAGCTGGTCAAGCACCGATACGGTGCCCCGGGCCATATTTCTCTCGCCGTCTATTCCCTGATCTATCAGGTCTTCATTTCGGTCAACTTGCTGGTTGGTGGTGCCAGCGTCTTCCACTTAACAACGGGGATGCACCAAGTCGCAGTCTGCTTCTTGTCCCCCCTGAGCGTCTGCATATATACGTTTTTGGGGGGGTATCAAAACAACCTTCTTGACAGAATGGGGTATGTCTAGTCCTTAAATGGTGTGAGAGACTCGAGTACGGCCATTGACTTGCTTGGCAGTTCACACTGTTATACTTTTCGTCATCATGCTTGTTTCCATGTTTGTAATGCACGCGACATCAGTCCATGTCGGTTCGCCGGGGAAAATGTGGGAGCTCTTGATGGCTGCCTCTGAGATTCGACACCTTCTCACCATGAAAACGTCTATGGCGGCCTTGTTGGGCTCACTTTTCTCGGAGGCGGCTTGTCGGCAACTGTCGATTTACAGTACGCTTGTGACGTTTTTCCCCATTTGTGATCATCTTCTAGAACACCGCACATAGGCTATTCCAAGATGCGATTGCCGCTGATCCAAAGTCTACGGTTGCTGGATACTTGTTGGGGCTCTTTGCTGGGTTACTAGAGTAGGCTGCGGTTTTTCCTCAGCGCCCTCGCTCACATTGAATTGTATAGTTCGCGACTCCATTCTGTGTCTCAACCACCTTTGGCCTCGGAGCTGCAGCGCTTGAGCATACTCCAGCGTGGTACGTGCTTTTTTGAACTATTCTTTCCCCGGAAATTGGCAGGAGAACTTCTTCTTCTGACCTTGGATAGGCTGACCTATCCAGATCCTATATCAGCCGAAGTGGCGTCGCAAGCGCTCGAAATGCCATATGCGGCCTACGCAATTGTCGGCAAGGGCGGCATCGTCACAGTGCTCTTGATGCCGTTCCAAGCAATTACGAGTGCTTTGAGCTCGGGTGAGACAATCTATTGCTCTTTTTCCATAGGTTGAATGTCTGCTCACTCTTGAGGGTAACAGAGACGGTGGCAATGACGAACTTAACAACTTATGATTTCTACCCAGCATACATCAGGCCAACAGCCAGCGGCAAGGAGCTTATATTCGTCTCTCATGTTGCCGTTGTCGTATACAGCATTCTTGTCTCTTGTGTGGCAGTTGGCCTCTGCTATGCCAACTTCTCCGTCAGCTTTA
The DNA here is from genome assembly GCF_047715775.1 of Aspergillus undulatus. Classification (NCBI taxonomy): domain Eukaryota; kingdom Fungi; phylum Ascomycota; class Eurotiomycetes; order Eurotiales; family Aspergillaceae; genus Aspergillus; species Aspergillus undulatus. Next base: position 330,757 of record NW_027396633.1, on the reverse strand, counting down.
GTGTCACAGCCATCGGCATTATCATTGACGGTGGGTGCCTTGAAGTAAATCGGCACTGCTTCTAGGGTATTTACTAACCGTGATAGGTGCCGTTATACCCAGTGCATGCACTCTTTTCTGGCGCAAACAGAGTAAATATGCCGTCACACTCGCCCCTATCCCGGCCTCTATAGCCAACATTGGAACGTGGATTGGTGTAGCTTACAAACGTGAAGGCGTCGTCAGCGTTGCAACACTGCCCGACTTCTATCCATGCGTGGCCGGCAACATGCTCGCACTCACTGCGCCAATTGTTCTCACTCCACTCACCACATACATCCACCCTGAGAACTACGACTTTGCCAGGTTTGAGGAGATCCAGCTGGTCGATTACAGTAACATTTCCGGCGGCAGAACAGCACAGGACAACAAAGGCAATACAATTGTCTTGGAATCCCAGGAAGCCCTTGCGTTTGCGCACCTAGAGTGCTCTGAGCTTCTTCGATCGCGAAACATTGCCCTCGGTGCCGCACTGTTCATCGCAGTCTCAATTACTATTCTGTGGCCATTCCCGATGTATGATACTGCGTACACTTTCTCTAAGAATTTTTTACTGGTTGGATTGTCTTCACGTTTATCTGGGCCTTCTTCGGTGGCATCACCATCACTTGTCTGCCTCTTTGGCAGAGTCGACGACAGATACGCACATTCTTCGGGGCATTACCCGATGAACTATTGATTCGGCGAAACGGTACCAGTGTGTCAGCAGTCTCTTTCACAATTTATGGAAACCGCAAATTACGAGACTTGTGCCCTCTGCTAGTCAAGGTGGCTAGGTGGCTATTTTGTTTTCCGCCGGGCCTTTGTTTGGAAAGGATTTTGACGGCTATTTACATTGCGCTTTTTTTGTTTTTTGAGTGAATGATATGTACTAGTTTAAGACTCGCGGAATACTCAGTTGGGGATCAAATCATGGTCTTCCATAGCGGGAGATTTGACTGAATGCTTATTTACACTCCAAGAATCGTGAGCTAAGCAATACAAGACGACCACAACCAAGCTGCACTTCTAGACCTCAAAGCCAACGTTGTCTAGTTATTACTGAAGGGTAAGCAGGCCCGGTCTGTAAGGCAGCAGGTTGTAGTCGGCCCCGGAGCTGGGGTCCCGTCCCTGGTAGAGCAGCTGGAGATTGCAGGGGTCAATGCTCATTGTCTGGTCAGGGTTGCTGCGCACAAGATCACCGTGACTGATGTCGTCCGTCCAACTAGCACCGCTATTTGCTTTTCCAGCGAAAGGCTGGCTCTCGGTGGCTGCTTGTGGTGTCCACGAGCCACCCAGACTGTCCGCAGTGAACGATCGGAAATACCGCCCGTTGGCGCCAATCGCTTCGACAATCATGAGGTATTGACTCTGGCCTTGGACGGTATAGACTTGCACCGCTTCAAACAGGTTTTCCCTCGTGTCGCTCAAGATAATCTCGGATTCCGTGCCGAAGTCGCCGGGGAAGTTTTCAATCGGCATGCTGGCGCGGTAGATGTTGCCATTGTCTCCTGCGAAGAACAAGTACATTGTTGTATCGTCGCCAATGACGGTCTGATCAATGACGCCAGTGTCAGAGTCGGAAATCGTCCCGGAGAACAGCGGTTGAGGCGCCGACCAGCCATTGGCTTCGGTAGGGTCGCTCGATGTGAGGTAGGAGAAGGACGTTGGACCCCATTGGTAGGCGAGAATCCAGACATCTCGAGGTTTGAAGTAAAAGAGGGTCGGCGCAACAGTTCCTATATTCATTCGGTTTTGGCTCGCCGATGCCATATCAGACCAGTCGGAAAATAGTCCAAAGTTCAAAGAGCCCCAACCCGAGTCTGCGTCGTAGAACGATGCATATACCAGATACTGGTCGTTGTATACAACGCTGGTGAAGTCTTTGAGTGACGCCCAACTTGACTGGGGCTCTGCCAGCGCGTCAGACGATGTCCAGCTGTAGGTCGATGGAAGCGCGCATTGCGCCACGGCAGCTGGCACCAGGGCGAGCAGCACCGACCACACTTTATTCGGAATGTTTGAGGGTCTCATATTTGATACTGTAATTGGAGATGAGTATGGCTTGGTGAAGAATATTTCCAAGAGCAAGCCGAGCTATTTAACTGTTTTCTAGCTCTCAAGAGCGAGCTCGTAGTCGTGCAGAGTTCTGTTCAGGGACTATATATAGACCTTGTTTTGCCCGTTCCGTCACGGGCATGTACAGAGTAGAGCCATCCACATGGGGCCCCTGGGAGGAGATGAAACAGTGTTTTAGGCTGAAGTTCCCCAGATGCAACATATTTGATGCAAGACCTCGCTCTCGCGCTGTATCACCGAGAGGGCCACGAAACAGGACCAATCTCATCGCGCCTCAATTGGTCCACTATAATCAACGCTCCATGGACGTGTCACATCAAAACGATGCCTTTTCCTTTATACATCCGTCAAAAACTCAGAGGCTGGCAATCGTGACCATTGGTCTCAGTCACAGTGGCTGCCACTCTATGTGAAACATACCCCATTCGCACAGACCTTGAAGCTAGCAAAACTGCCAGCCATGTTGAAACCCAAACCAACTGAATAGGCTATAATACCCAGGGACAAAATGGCTAATTAAAAGAAGGGTAAAAATGGTCTGTTCTTTAGGCTAAAACATGCTTTGATCGACATCTGAGGCATCTGGGACGCTTCAATCGCAGCAAGCAAGATGAAAATTCGGCAGGAAGGCGGAAATAATCCTAGCTAGACATCACATAAAGCTAAAGTTGGCTATATCTTTTAGTCGTGTTCTCCAAACCTGCGCGTTTCTTCACAACGAATCCCTTCCAGTCCTTCAGGCTCTCCCTGCATTCGGCCTCGTAATTATCAATCCCCAAGATATATGTCAGGAGTTCTTTCTTCTTGCCAGGGATATTGGCACCTGTCCACCACGAATCTGTTTCTGCAAACAAAGTATCCTTTGCAGCCTCGTTAATCTTTAACCGCCACTCATCCTCTGCCTCGGCAGTGGGTTCAATTGTCTGTAGTCCCTCGGCTTCCAGCTTCGCAATCGCATCGACAACAAAGTCAATCTGGCACTCGAGGATTGTCGGCCCATTTGAGAGTGCCGTCGGCGCTGAAAAGTCTATCAGCTCTGTGCCCAATGTCATTTTCAGTCATAGTGAATGGACAGACCGTGGGGACTGTAGCTCAAGAAGCAGTTGGGAAATCCAGAGACCAGCATCCCAAGGTATGTGCGAATCCCCTCCGCCCAGATGCTCTTTAGGTCAACGCCAGTCTTGCTTCGGATATTCATGGTAGCGACCCTGCTAACGTCAGAATATCTTTCAATGCACGAAGGCAGCGCTTACGATCCGGTAAAACTATCAAACCCAGTAGCAAAGACAACGTAATCGAACTCTCGGTGTTTCCCATCAACAGTCTTGATTCCGTTTTCGGTGAATGTCTCAAAAGGCGTCTGCAGCAACGGCACGATCTCGACGTTCTCCTGGTCCAAGCATTCGTAATAGTCAGCCTCCAAGGGTGAGCGTCGAGTGAGTATAGGATACGGAGGCTCGACTGGGGCCATCAAATCGCGTTTGACAGGGTCTCTCATCCGCGCGCGGGTCTTCTGCGCCCAAAAGTCATAGGCAATTCGCGATGCCCGTGGGTCGAGAAAGATTTCCGCAGAGTTGCCGCCCGCAAAATGAAACGCGCCTGATCTCCAGAGAGTCTCATAGTATTCATTGCGCTCCTGATCGGATAGCTCGAAGATGCTCTTGTCGCTGCGAGCCAAAGGGAACCCGCTGGCCGACTTTCTGCCAGCATCAAACAAGACTCTGAAGTATGGCTTGAATGTATCCTGCTCCGCTGGACTGAGAGGGCGGTTCCCCATTGGGAAGCATATACTCGGTCGCCGCATGAACATTGACAGTCGACCAGCTTTCTTCGCCAACTCTTGCACAATCTGGACGCTGGTGGCGCCAGCCCCAATCACTGCAACGTTTTTGCCGGTCACATCAATATCGGTCGACCAGGCAGCCGAATGATGGACACAGCCCTTGTATTTCTCAATGCCAGGGAGCTCGGGGAAGTATTGGCGATGAAGAAGACCAGTGAACAGACACAAGTATCTAGCAGTCCCCATGTGTCCTGCCTCTGTCGTGACAGTCCACTGCGACTTTTCCTCGTCCCAAGTTGCCGAGTTGACTCGGGCATTAAACTGGATATCCTTCCGCAGGTCAAGGCACCGGTCGACGTGTGCGAAATACCCTCGGATCTCTTCGCTGGATGGGAAACGCTCCGTGAAGTGAAAGTCCTTCCACACTTCTGGCAGGCTGAGTTGGTAATACGGCCATTCCGAGTCGACGCGGGCACCGGGATATCGATTCCAGTACCATACGCCTCCCAGGTCTCCTGCCTCGAATACCTTGACTTTTAAGCCAAGACTGCGCAGTCGGTGGAGGCCATAGAGACCACTGAACCCGGCACCAACAATAATGGCGTCGCAGTGGAAGAAGTTGTCTTCCTGAACAGAACCCATTTCCTCTCTGTGTACGTCATACCGACATCTGTTTCGTACTCAAGACTGCTTCTTAAGCGCAGTTCTACTGCGGGGAACTTGCGACAGCCATGCCTTGAGAGCCGAGGTGATGCATACGATGCATGATGGACAAAGAATGCGGGGTTGGACTGCATATACAACAGGGTGGCCTGCGCACCCTGAGGCCATCAGGTGGTCCCTTTTACTCTTGTGGAGTCCATCTCGGCAGCTTCGATCACTGATCTTCCCTGTTTCGCGTTCAAAAGCTGGAGATGCAGCAGCATAATGCATAACGTCCATTATGCATTTTGTGCAAATTATGCAAATTATGCCGAGGACCCCCTCTGGAATGTGGCCACGAGCTTGCCCAATTTCAAGACAACAGTGGGGGCTATGATCACGTTCTAGCCTGCTTAATGGTACTAGTCCAAGTGGTTCATACTGTTTTATATTGTAACTATTGGAAATTGAGCGCGCTATTGACTTATTTCAAGGGCGCCACGATGACTGTTTCCGGCCGATCCTCTTGCATCATACTTGCACCCCCTTTACTCCACTCCCGATCGCGATCTTTTCTGCTTGGTCTAATTATTATGAGTTGATGGTTCTTTGCTATATTAATCCTGCACCCTTGTCTACTCGGTACTTTTCACCAGGAAACAGTTAGCAGGGTCATGTCTGCCGCCAAACGCGAGGTCGCCTTGCGCAATGGCAAACGCCAGTTGCCAGCCTTTTTAGATCACTTCAACGTTCGCGATCTCAAGGTCTTCTTCCGCTGCTGGGTCGCTGTCTGGGTCGCGTCTCTACTGATATTTATCGGCCCTGTCGCAACCAATTTTGGGGCTGCCACTTTCTTCGGCTGGTGAGTCCTTGCGCTTGAAGGCCTATGCAGTCGCTGACCAGACTACAGCATGGTTTTGTTTATGCTCCCACCATCTGGTATCGTCTTTGTGTACATCCTCGGAGCATTGTCTCTATTTGTGGGAATTTGTCTCGCCTGGGCATGGGGCGTCATCACCATGAAGGCCGCTCTGGCGGCCAGACCAGAGGCGGACGCCCAGGCGAGGCTCGTCTCTCTTCAGCAGGAGGCAGCATCTCAGGCGCAGGAAACAGGAGGCTCCGTGGCCGGTATCGCCCAGCGCATGATATATGACGGTTGGATGTTGGATGCGCGAGTGACTGCTGTGACGTACTGTATGATTTGCGTCTTCATCTACTTCATGGTATCTCCCCAGCCCAACAGTTAAATCGCAATCCACTGATTCGGACCCAGGCGCGTCTCCGGGCAGCAAACCCAAAGACTGCCCTCACGTCAATCTTTGGGATCATTATATCTGATCTCTTTCTCACTTATGGACCCCTGCTGCCCTCCTTCAATGGGACGCTGCCGCTAGCATTGGTAAAGCCTGCCGGTGCTGGTATCGGGCTTGGATTTGCGTGCTCTGTTCTCTTCTTCCCTCGCTCAACGGCTGGCATTATCCTGGAGGGCATGCAGGATCTGTTCGATGAGCTGAAGTCCTCTCTGCAACTCTCCTTGTCCGCACTCAACAAAGGCGCGGAGCCTTTGGATCCAAAGGACCTTCATAAGCGTCGAACCAAAATCATCGAGGAGTATAGGAAGTTAGAACCCTCGTTTGGATTTCTCCCGCTCGATTTCTCGGTTGGCGGCTGGGGTGCTGAGGCTGTTGGTGCGTTCAAAGAACCCCTTCGGCATCTGGTGGCTGCGATCCTGTCGCTTTCAGATTTTCACAAAGGGACGATCGAGAATCGCATCCAAGTCAATGAATTACAGCGGTCCTCTATTGACGACACCGATGACGAGAAGTTCGAGAAGCGTTCGAGAAAGGTTGGCGTCCATCATCTTTCGCAGCTTGCTGAATTGGTCAAAGGATTGCAATCTACGGAACGTCATACGGTCGACGAGGATATTTCCAAGGGCCTCAATGCGATCAGCATTAGCGCAATGGATGCTTGTCTACAAGGATTGGACGTTATGGGCGAATGTATTCGGTTTGTTGGCCGCCAACACTGGTATCACAAATCATCCATCGGCAAACATGAGGCACTAGATCAGCGCATCCAGTCGGTGCTGGATCATATTCGCCATATCCGGCCGGTCTTCTTACATGACATGACTGAGTTCTTGGTATCTGGGTATGCACCGTTGATTGAGAAAGGTAGCCCAGACCAGAATGACCGACCAAAACAAATGGCAGGGATAGTACTGTGCATGAATTTCCAGGAGCACATGACAAATGCCCTCGACAGGACGGAGGCTCTCTTAGCCCAAATGTCCTCTGTATTTCCACTCGCTTCTCGGATTCGTCTCTGGTGGCCCATTAGTTTGAGATATGCTGCGCGGTGGATGGTCGGTAAGAACGGCAAAGCGCCCACCGTGACACCCACAACCGAGGACGACCCGACTGAAGCACCAGTCGACGATGCCTCGAAGGCTGCGCAGGACAAGTTGCGGGTCCGTCGTGGATATCGTCCAACGACACGTCATCCTCTGGGTAAAGCTATCATCGGAACGTATCATTGGTTTACCAGCGATGAAGGGATGTATGCTCTGCGGATGGTCGTCGTCACTATTGCCCTCTCTATCCCCGGGCTTCTGCCAAAGACAGCGGGTTTTTACTATCGGGAGAAAGGGTTCTGGGGATTGATAATGGGACAGACCGGCCTCCTGGTCTACATGGCTGACTTTACATTCTCGACGCTGTCGCGACTGGTTGGTACCATTGTAGGTGGTGTCCTTGGGCTTCTCGCCTGGTATATTGGATCCGGTAACGGACCAGGTAATCCGTACGGCTTGTCTGCTGTTATGGCCGTGATGTTGATATTCTTCCTCTGGGTTCGCCTTTACCTTCCGCCCAACCTTCTTCAGGGAGGCATTATCAGTGCTGCGACATTCTTGCTGGTTGTGGCCTACAGCTATGTTGACACGTAAATCTATCCCTCCAATAAAACGCGAGAGGAGACTGACAGGCCATTAGACACACCCCAACGTATGGCAATCCTGGAGTTGGATACAACATCTTCTGGCGACGACTGCTTCTGGTCCTCATCGGAGTCGCGGCAGCAACAGTTGTACAGATTCTCCCTCACCCCCCGTCTGCAGCGAGCCACATTTCCAAGTCTCTCTCGCGATCTATACGCACTCTATCCGATCATTACGCGCTTCTCCTTTCGTGCTGGGGCCGCGTGGGTAACGAAGGCAAAACAATCACCGAGCCAATCTGGCTCGAGCTCAGCGAATCGCTCGTCATGCTCGAAGGATCATTGTATAACCTGCAATACGAGTTTTCCAGCTCTCGCTTCGACTCCAAGAGTCTCGGCCAGGTGAAGCAAATCTGCCACGACATCAACGGCGTCCTAGCTCGCCTACTTGTTGCATCAGCTACCCTGCCGCAGAACTACAAAGATCGACTGTCGCAGCAAATGGGCGTCCTTGACCACCGCTGCATTGGCGAAGTCATGGCCGTATTGGGAGTGTGCGAACAGGCGCTCCGAACAGGTGACGCGCCACCAGAGATTCTCCCAACACCGCTTGTACGGCGCGCTATCGAATATGGGCAGACGCATCAATCGGAGTATCGACTGAGTGTGGAGATGGTGCGCGATGAAGATTATCGTTCGTACTGCGTTGCATTGGGCGCATACGTGCGGTTTCTTGGGAAGATTGATGAGTTGGTGCTGGTGATCAAGGGCGTTTTGGGCGAGGCGCATCTTGTGTCAAGGGAGTTGATAGATCTCGTATAGGTATCTAGAGATAAGCGTCTATAGAAATAATTAGACGCAATTCAATGCCAGGGCGGAATATGTTCATCAACGCACGGCCATGTTTTTCAGGGTCCCTGGCTGACGCCATATTTCAAAACCGAACAATTATCTTGATTTATGATGATTAACTCTGTAAATTTTTGCTGCGTGCGCCGCGAGATGCCTCAAGTTCGATCCCGCACACGACCTTTTTTATCTTTTAAATCCACACATGGCGGAGCGCTGAGATGTCGTAAACTGTGTGCTTGTTTGTGGTGGGCTCAGGGCGACATCGAAATATATATCTTGCGCGGTGTTCTGTCGCCAATTGACATTCTGTATCTTATACAGGCCGTTTCAGAGACTCTCTTCTTGAACCTGTAATCTTGGTGGAATTTGAATAATGGAGTCAAAAAAAAAAAAAAAAAAAATTCAATTGACTAGTCGTGTACCATGTTTGTGCCATCCTATAACCAGAGCGCCCACCACAGCTGCCGCAACCCCCAGTGAAGGAAGGAGAACGCGCTTGTCAGCGACCTTCGACTCTTCAGGCTTCCTGCGACAATGATCCGCGTCAATATCAGGGAGGGGAAGATATTCTAGCCATGGACCACCGTTGGAAATATTCACGAAGCCATTAATCTTGATGGTGTCGGTGACCCAGGGGATGATGTACCGTGCGAACTTGTAGACCCAAGTGTCCTGAGCTTCGTAACGTGTAATCCGCGCGGAAAAATCGCATATCATGTGAGCGCGTGGGTTATGTCGATTATAGTACTCTCCAAAGACCTTGGTCAGCTGTTCCGTAGACGGCATGGGGTGCTCCTTGAGCAGAGGCACCAGGGCATTTGTGAAGTAAGCAATTCCCTCGTAGGCCAGGTTTCCTCCGAAACCAGCGTTGATTGTGGCCTGCAAATCCATGTCAGTCAGGAGCCATGGAATAGAGCAAGAGTAAGAATAGTTACCTTGTGGACTGCATCACCCATCAAAACAACCCTGCCATGGCTCCATTTCTTGAGCACGCCTTCTTCCAATGGAGCCATGGTGGCCTTGACACGAGCATCCCACAGGTCTCGCACCGTGTACCCCGGACTAAGCTGGGCGTCGCCATACTTGTCAATCAGAGCTTGGGCATCATCGTCGGTGAAGCGAGGACAGTTTGGGGTTCTCGTTTGAGTTGGTGCTTTCACAAAGAGAAACCAGAAGACCAAGCCATGCACCCCGGCAGCTGCAATGGCCGAGTACGTGTGATAGTAGACGTTGTGGACCATGGAATCGGGAAGAAAAGGGTTCGATGGGTCATTCCTCGAAACCCCAAAGACGCAGTTGTATTCGCTTGTGAAACCTAGCTTACTGAGCTTGTTTTCTTCATACCACGGGCCTGACAAGTGCTCACCTTCGACAAGCTGCTTGCCGAGCTGTGAATCAGTTGTGCCGAGTTTTTCTGCAATCGATTGTCTCACTCGACTGTGTATTCCGTCCGCCCCAACTAGAATATGGGCCTGGTGAGAGTTCCCATCCTGCGAGGTTACGACGACTCCGTTCGCCGTCTCCTCGTACTCGACAATGCCATTGTCCGCATGCAACTTGGACTTGTCGCGGATATTGCTATGCAGTATGCCAAGGAACTTCGATCGCTCCATGAAGATGGTCGGACGACGCAGTCTTAACTTGATTAACCGGGGCACGGGAGATTTCCTATGCAAACTTACATTTCGGTGATCTCGACAAGCGAATTTGAGCTCTCAAAACAGTAACCATTCTCGTCGTAATGGTGTCGAGTTCGCAGAGGCACCACCTGTTTCTCGATATCTTGCCACACCCCTAGCTGGTCCATGATCCGGAGAGAATGCGGATAGAAACCAATCGATGCCCCCAGCTGCGGCGCGAACTGCCCTTTCTCAAAGAGTTCATAGTCGATACCAGCACGCTCGAGAGCCAGTGCCAGACTGAGGCCCGCTACGCTGCCGCCCGCAATAATGACCTTGAACCGGCCCTCTTCTGGCTTGCCAGACTCCATTTTGTGAGATTGAAGAGCAAACAAAAAGGATCAATGTCTGGGCCCTCTGGTGCGACAGGAGTGTCTTATATTATTTTGCGAGCAGAAAACCGCAAATAGGGGTCAGAGCTCCAAAGGGCCGCCGGTGTTTTGAGGCACAACGGCGCGTCCCGGTGGCTCATCGGACCGAGTGTCGATAACCATTTCTGGCATTTTGCGAAAGAAAAGTGGGAAGGAGAGGAGACGGCGCGGGACGCTATGATAGACCTCCAAAACAAGAACCAATAAGAAAATCTTGGGGTAGTGCTGCCTAGCTATCTCGGGGTGTTAGGGCAAACCGGCGCCGTAGTAGCGCATGCGCCGTCTCCTACACCCATGATTAATTCTCTACCTTATCCTCGGTCATATCCTCGGTCGCTTTTATGCTTCACCTGAATTCAAGGGACAGGAGAGAGGGTCTCGACATATCCGCTTACACTGCTCATTTGTTGAATCTCTCGCCTTGCTCGTATAGACGCACCCAGCACTCACCGCGTGCAAGTTGGCACGATTTGCTAATCCGCGCAAGCGATGGCTCCGGATGAAAAGTATCAACAGTGGCTTGCCGACGGCCTGATAGTTGGTATGGCAGTCCTGCCTTGATTGTGCGAAGCTTGAGAGTACGGTTTTTCCTACGGTCTGAAGACAGGCGACGACAACAACGCCGTCCTTCACAACGCTACACGAGGCTTGTCGTGATCAAAGAGTTCGGATGGGATGATGTTGCTGTCTCCGTGTTCTTGGTGTTTCTTGCTGAACTTGATTTGGTCTCATGTTGACAAGAGCGCATCGTAGGCGATCACGCAAGCTTTCAATGTACTTGGGACTGCGGTAACCATCACGGACAAGGACAGCACATGCAAGATGCGGCGATTTGACTATACCTCTATAAACCTTCTTGTCAGTGAAAAGCAGCAACCTGATATCTCTGTGTCCGATATTTGTCCCTGGCAAGCCTAAAGCATTGGCAAGATTCTGCCCCTTGCATGCTGAAGACGAATAGCCGCATCAGCCTGGATTCAGCGACTTCCTGGTGGGCTAGCGGTCCTCCGACCTTTTCGCGATGCTTTGACAAGGGCCCAGCAGCTTGAGACTATAAAGACTCTGCCATGCCACCAGATAGTCTAAAGCAGTTTGTTGCTGCGCGCGCCAAGTACTCGGGAGCTAAAGAGCCAATTAGCAGCGTTACGATAAAAGCCACCAGTGGGGGCCAAAGCTCAACTGAAAATAAATGTGGGTGTCGTGCTCCCCTCCTCTTTATCATTAAAGTCACCCCATGGTAATGTCGCCAGCACTCGAGTTGCCTGCGCTCGGAAGTTTTCTGGGCATAACGATATACGGTCTCTTACTAGCCGCAGTGCTCTACATTATCAATGCGGCCTTCTACTCTGTTCCAACGCCGAAGGGCGTCCCATTTATCCGCGAACCACCGGGGAAAACCAGTTTCAGCTGGGCCACGCGCCTGGCGTACCTGCGGGACTGTGAGTCGCTCTTCCGCGAAGCATACCACCAGTACCTGAAAAAAGGCGAGGCCGTCATCCTCCCCGGGTTTGGCGTGCGTAACGAGCTCATTTTACCGACTAGCTCGTTGAAATGGGCCATGACACAACCGGACAGTGTGCTGAGCGTCTCTGAGGCATTTGCCGATATCGATCAGGCAGACTACAGTCTGGGGCACGCGAAATATATCAAGGATGCGTGGCAGGGGTTGCTCGTCAAGACGGAACTGAATGCGGTGTTGGAGAATATTGTTGCCGCATTGAATGATGAGTTGGGGGTAGCGTTTGATAAGTATTTTGGCACGGATGAGGAGAGTTGGAGGGGGATCGAGTTGCAGAAGACTATCAAGATGGTTGTTGCCCAAGCTGCTAGTCGGTTTACTGTTGGGTTGCCATTGTGTAAGTGACCTCGCTTACTGCCAGTCTGTCCAAGCCTGATTGTGAATAGGCCGCAATGAGAAATACCTACAAGACAGCTTCGACGCCATTGACGGCTGCGTAATAACAGCAGGGGTCGTTGGCGGCTCTCCTCCTATTCTGCGTCCCCTGATAGGTCCTCTCGTCGGCCTCAAAGCCCGGCTCGCGAACCGGCGAGTGCGAAACCACCTAAAGCCACTCTACTATGCGCGCCTAGAAACTCTTAAATACGCCAGAGACGACCCATGCCATGACGAGCCTGGCGACCACTTCCAGATGATGCTGCGGTATGCTCTAAAAGAGAGAACCGACGAACTATATGACTTGGAAAACATCGCCTCGCGCGTCACCGTTGCCAATTTTGGCTCGATGCATCAGACAAGCATTCAAGTGACAAACATGTTGCTGAACATTTTGGGGTCTGACGCAGAGTACAACACCATCGCCACTCTGCGGGACGAAACCATCCAGATTCTCGGGTCAGACACAGAGTGGACAAAAGCCAAAGTGTCCAAAATGACCAAAGCAGACAGTGTCGCGCGCGAAACCCTGCGACTTCAATCGTTCGGTGGGCGAGCGGGCTTTCGCAAGGTCGTGGTCGATGGAGTCACGACCGATACGGGCCTGAAATTACCGAAGGGCACTCTGTTTTCGTTTCTCAGCCAGCAGGCACATGTCGACGAGGATGTATATGAAGCGTCGCTCAAGTACGATCCTTTCAGGTTTTCGCGTATGCGGGAAGAGGCGACAGATGCGTCCAGGGCAGGCTCGTTGAGCTTCGTGTCGACGGGGCCTAGTTTCCTGGCCTTTAGTCATGGGAAGCATGCCTGCCCGGGGAGATTCTTGATTGACTTTGAACTGAAGATGATTATCGCGTACGTTTTGCGAAACTATGATGTAAAGTTTCCAGAGGAGTATGGCGATCAGAGGCCGCCCAATAGATGGTTGTCAGAGGCTACTATACCCCCGCCTGGTGCTAGGGTTCTCGTCAAGAGGCGCAGGCTATCGAAGCCTTAGTGGAATGTATTCATCTCCTAATACACATACTTTTACACGCGGATGAATCTAGACTAAAAGGCCCCTATAGCTAATGGACTTCTAGGTTCGTCGTTGTCTGTAGGTTGCATTCACAGCAATAACTTCACTGTAAGAAGAAATAGACGCCTCTATCATAACTCCCATATCATAAACATACAAATCAGGCTAAAATATACAAATCACATATCCAAGTCCAACGCCTCCTGAAGCAATGCAAACGGACTATCGTCTTCATCCACCACCTCCTCATTCCATTTTTCTCCATCCTCACCCCCTCTCCGCTCCAGAAACGCCGCCAACTCAGAGAGCCGCGGGTGCAGGAAGATATCACTAACAGCCAGACCTGCAAGAATCGGGTCCTGGCGACTAGAAGCAGAGATGTGCATCGCAACAACCGAGTCACCACCCAGCTGGAAGAAGTCGTCGTCTGCACCGATGGCATCAACCTCAACGCCGAGAGAACTGGCCCAGACGCGCTGCAGTGCCTTTTCTATTTCCGTAGATGGAGGTATAATCGCTTCGCGAGATTCGCCGGCAAAGTAACCGTCCAGCTCGGAGGTCGACATGTCCTCGACCATGGCCTTGATTGCCTTTCTGTCGAGCTTGCCGTTTTGGTTGAGAAGCATCTTCTCGACGGGAATGTAGATACTGGGAACCATGTAGCTGGGAATTTGCGTCGACAGTGTACTCTTCAGCTTGCTAAATGCAAAAGTCTCAGGTTTCTTGCCAGTGAATTCAACGACTGCTGCAAGACGAAGCTGTTTGTCTCCCTTTGCGACGGCGACAACAGCCGCGTGCTCGACATTGGAAAGGTAATGGCCAATCCAATGCTCGATTTCTGCAATCTCGACACGCTGTCCGCGGATCTTGATTTGCGTGTCGATACGGCCCATGTACAAGATCTGGCCGTCATCGAGCTGCCTACCGAGATCTCCAGTCCGGTACATTCGAACTCCAGAGAGGCCAAAGTGTTTGGCAAACTCGGGATCCCTGATGAAGGCTGCGTCTGTCTTGGCTTGATCTCCTAGGTATCCACGAGCCACGGCAGGTCCTTCGATGAGAAGTTCTCCAGGTGTGCCGACGGGAGCGAGACGGTGTGGATTTGTCGGATCAGTCACCCAGAGGCGTGCACCCATACCATGGCCGACGCTTTGAGCGTTTGCAACGTCGGTAATGGGTCCATTGCAGGTCGAGTTGATGGTACACTCGCTAGGTCCGTACGAGTTGAGAATGCCTGCGTGCTTGTACCATGTCTCCACGACGGAATCCTGGATCTGCTCTCCAGCAAGCACCATAAGCCTCAAATTAGGCACATTCTCTGGAGTCAAAAGGCGAGCGACGGTTGAGGTGAAGTTGCCAAAGTTGACGTTCATTGAGCGCATCACGCCAGCTAGGTTGCTCATCTTCTCCTCTTCAGATGGGATACATACAGTGCCTCCAGCGACAAGGGTAGTAAAGTAGTCTTGGAGGACCGCGTCAAAGGTGTGCTGTGCAAACTGAATCGTCCGCGTGTGCGTTCCCAGGCCAAAGCGGATACCGTGAGTCTTGACTGCGGTAGACAGATTGACATGGGTGATGACAACACCCTTGGGAACACCGGTACTGCCTGAAGTGAAGACGATCCAGGCGGCGTTGTCGGGGGTGACAGAGGGCTGTGCCATGGGCTCGATAGGCAGACTTTCAAGTGTTTCACTACCCACAGGCACGAGGAACACTCCCCAAGACGAAGGAAGTTCTGCCAGGCGAAGGGCTTGTGCAGCGTCCACCAAGATCAGTTTAGACTTGGTCGTCTCGACAATGGTGGTGATGCGATTCACAGGATGAGTGACTCCAAGAGGGACAACGACACCTCCAGCCTGAAGGACAGCCAGGAAAGAGACCACTGCCCAGACGGACTTGTCCATGCACACTCCGACGCAAATCTCTGGGCCGACTCCTAGGTTCACCAGATGGCTGGCGAGAGTAGAGGCATACAACTGCAGCTGTTCGTGCGTCAAGTTGCCATCCCATGCTTCAATGGCGCTGGCCTGAGGTCGTGATCGGGCGACATCAGCAATCAAATCGTGCAGGCACATATCAATGGGTTGGGTAAGAGGCTCAGCATTCCATTCCTTGAGCTGCTTGACGTCCTCGGCGCCAATGGTATCAATGTCCTTGATCTTGACCTGGCTTTCACCGTGCATCTGCTGGACGACTGACTCAAACTGGCTCAAAAGACGAGCAACTTGAACAGATGACAGCAGCTTCTCGTCGAAGCGGACGTCGACCTCGACAGACTGGCCAGAGAGAGTACATTCCACGTTGAGACCATAGCTGTCAAACTCCTCCACAGCAACAAGATAGTCCTCAATACCGGGGATCTGGAATTGCCTCTCGTTGTCGCTTGCCGGCTGGACGATGAAGAGGTGTTTCAGGTCAATTGCGGCCGCTGCCTCTGGAACCATCTTCCTGATGCGCTGGAGACCGGTGTGCTCGTACTGGATCATCTCAACAGACTGCCGGCGCACGTTCTGCAGATACTCCTGCACGTTCTGCTCGGGGTCCACAGGAATGCGGACAGGAACAGTGGTGAAAGTAGGGCCAGTAATGCTGGTGATACCGCGCACAGGGGCATTGCGACCAGACAAAGCGACTGCAAACACAGGGTCAAGCTTGCCAATGTACTGGCGCACAACAAGAGCCCACGCTCCGCGAAGAAGATCGGGCAGCATGACTCCCTCAGAGCCGCTGCTCTTGGTCAAGCTGATACCGTGGTGCTGGCGCGCTTGAGGACGAGGCCGGTAGTTGGCGCTGAGAAGAGGAGGGAAGTCGGCGCTCACTTCACCAGCAAGCTGCTTCTGCCAGTAAGAGGCCGTCGCATCTGCGGTCTGGCGCCGTTCGACGTAGTTGATGAAGCGGGAGAATGAAGCCACGGGTGCCAGTTCTTGCTCGAGATATACATCGGCAACCTGCTGCAGAATGAGGCCTCTGCTCCAGCCGTCGTATGTGCTGTGATGGGCTGTCCACACAAAGAAGCGTCGACCATCCGGCTCGTTCACCAGCGCGAACCGGTTCAGGGGCTCGCCCATGGCAATTCCTGTCTTTCGATCGGTATCGAGGTAGGCATCCAGGGAAGATGACTGGATCCATTCAACCTTCGAGGGAGCAAGAACGACCTGGATCGAGCCTGTATCGGGTCCAGAAATGACTCGCGTGCGAAGTAATGAGTTTCGGTCAACGACAGTTTGCCACGCCGATTGGAAGCGAGCGATATCGACAGTCTCCGCCAGCGAGAATGCCTGACGGTCGATGTAGGCAGTTGGCTGCTGAGCCGTCAATGCCATGAGACCCTCCTGGAGAGCAGTACAGGGAAGGACGTCGTCAATATGCTCCTTTGGCAGATCACAGAGCTCTGCAATCTTGATGAGCTTTCCTTCTTCCCCACTGGCGTCAATGCCGAAGCTCTCTCTCCAAACATTGAACGGGGCTGGGTCCTCGTCATCGTGCTCGTCTAGTTCACGATCCTCGACGACTCGTGCGAGCTCTTGGAGGACAGGGTGCTCGAAGAGATCAGCGACGCGCAGGACCAGCTCCACGTCGCGAGCAACAGAAACAACTCGCATGGCCGCGACTGAGTCACCTCCAATATGGAAGAAGTGGCTGTCGGCGCTGACCCGGGATACGTCGACTCCAAGAGTCTTTGCCCACAGCTGCTGCAGTTTGTATTCAGTCTCGGTCGAGGGCTCCTTGTGAGGACCGCTGATAGAGAGGTATTGCTGCAGCTGTGCGTCCTCTTGCTTGTTGATAAACTGCGTCACTGCGCGGCGGTCGATCTTGCCAGACAGGTTCAGAGGCAGTTGAGAGACAGGGGCGTACATGCTGGGTGACATGTACGGTGGGAGGTGCTCCATCAGGTCTATCCGCAGTTGGTTCAAAGCGCCAGACAGCGATTCGGTCAATGGCAGCAGCTGAGGCAGATCAGAGGGGTCCTCAGACTTGGACGATTGGTCGTCCTTCTTGAAGAACTCGCTGTCTTCCCTGAATTCAAACGCAGCAGCAAGGGACTTTTGCTCCTTTCCTTGTCCTCGCTCGATAACTAGGACAGCAACGCGATGAATGCCCTTGAGACACTGCATGATCCAGTACTCAATCTCGCCAATTTCAACACGCTGTCCTCGAATCTTGACCTGCGTATCGCGTCGTCCCATGTGCACCAAGGAGCCGTCTTTGAGCTGTCGGACGAGATCTCCTGAGCGATACATCCTGCGCGAGCTTCCTTGGAACTGGACCTTCCATGCTGGGTTCCGAGCCTCAAGGTGCTTGATGAAGGCTGGGTTGGTGATAAAGGCGCTTGCAGTCTTCACGGGGTCGTTGAGATAGCCTCGAGAGAGCATCGGGCCCTCAATCACTAGCTCACCGGGTACTCCGACAGGGCATAGCTGATTGGGGTCCGTAGGAAGGGTAACCCAGAGCCGCGCACCAGTTGGATAGCCTACGTTGGCGGCGTGAGCAGGGTCTGTGACAGGGCCAGCTGCGACGGCGATGATAGTTGTTTCTGAAGGCCCGACCGAGTTGTATACCTTGGCATAAGGTGACCACTTCTTGACAATGCCAGGGTCCATTGCCTCTCCTCCAGCAACGACGGTCTTTATCGTTGGCAATTCAATAGGGTCCAGAAGCCCAAGGACGGTAGGAGTCAGGTTGACATAATTGACCGCGAGCTTCTGCAGAGCCTCGGTGAGGTTGTTCATACGGCTCTCTTCAGAGAAAACGCACACGCAGCCTCCGTGAAAGAGGGTCATGACTATATCGGACAGGCTGACATCAAAGGTGTACGCGGCGAACTGGGCAGTGCGGGTCGTGCAGTTGACTCCAAACATCCCACCGTGAGCAAGTACACTTGTCGAGATGTTCTGGTGCAGCAGTACCACACCTTTGGGGACCCCTGTACTTCCAGAAGTGTAGATAACCCAGGCGGCATTGTCTGGCGTCGTGCCGGCGACTGGTGGCTCAGGGTTGGTAGGCAGAGATGCCAGAAGCTGTTCGTCCACCGTCAGCGGAACGGTGTGTTCCAGCCCGAGGTCAGCAAGGCGCGCAGAATGCTTCGCATCCAGTAAAAGGGCGACAGCTGCGGTGTCAGTCATGAGTCCGTGAATGCGAGCCCTAGGATGCGAGACACCCAACGGCACGACGATGCCGCCGGCCAGAAGCACCGCAAGCATGGAGACAATCGTCCACTTTGACTTATCCATGCAGATCCCAACGAACATTTCAGGGCCAACATTTAGGTCACTGCGCAGGTAGTGGGCCAGAGTCGAGGCTAGCGTGGTGAGCTCTTTGTATGTCAGATCGCCATCCCATGAATTAATGGCAGAGGCGTTCGGCTGCAGCTTGGCCACCTCCATGATCTTGCCGTGAACGCAAACTCGTTGAGCCTTGACGGAAGTTGAGTTCCATTGGGCGAGCTGGTTGAGGTCGTTGGGAGCCAGGAGACTGATGTCGGAGACAATAGTATCAGGGGTGTCGACGATGCCTCTGATTGCAGCTTCAAACGCGCCCAAAATGGTTATCGCGCTCTCGGGGTCGAGCCGTGACTTCCAAAAGTCCAAGTCGATTGACAGTCCTTCGGGAGCTGACGAGATGCCCAGTGAAATGTCGTACTACATCATTAGCGAATATCTTAAAAGGATTCTTTGGGTACTCACATCTGTAGGGTTGGCCTTGCCCTCGATGTTGACCGACAGACTGGCACCTTTCACAGCGCGATCGTCCAAAGCGTGCTGGAAAGACATGGTAGTGTTGCTGAGCTGACGCGCCGACTTGGAGGTGCTGTTGGTCGACTCGAGAGGTGAAATCTGCGACAGGGCCTGGACTGATTCCTTGTGAAGGCGTTGCAAGACCTTGGACAGTTCATCGGCACCGGCCAACTGCATGGAGCATAGAGAAGTCTGCACAATGGGGCCAATCACCTCGTGAACTCCAGCAATGGACATTGAACGACCGGAATTAACATATGAAAAGCAGACACTGTCTGAGCCTCCGTAGCATCGCAGGACCAGACCCCAGGCCAGCTGGCAGACGGTCGACAGCGTCACGGAATAGCGGGCGCAGACGGACTGCACCTGGTGCGAGTCGAGAGGCACCTTGACGCTGACCGTCTCGAAGCCGTGGATGCCCTCGTTGGGTCGGTCCATGGGGACTGTCAGGGGAGCAATCTCGGTCGGATTCTTTTCTTTTGACGGCTGCGCAGGCTGCTGTGAAGGTTCGTGGAGGTATGAAACCACGTATTCACCATAGGATAGCGGCGCTCCAGAAAGCTCACCATTGCGATAAGCATCACTCAGGTCTCGCAGTAGGACCTCTGCTGACTGTCCATCTACAAGAACGTGTGAAATATCTAGCTTGAAGTAGACTGCAGAGGGAGAGGTTTGGACGAGCTGGACGCGGTGTGGGACGGTGTGCGGTCCGAAGATGATAGGGCTGTTGACGTTGAACTCGGGAGAGGAAAGCCTTTCGGATCCTTGGTAGTATTCGATTGCTGGAATGATTTCGTTAAGGATGACCTGGTTGTAGTGGCCTGGTCGCTGTGTGCTTTCGACTAGAGCAGTGCGCAAACTGGCGTGGCGCTTGACAACTTGCCCCCAGGCGCTTCCCAGACGCTTGGCGTCAACAGGCAGTCCCTGATGAGTGTGCGTAAATCTCAAGACAAAGCAGCAGGAGTAGAGGTGAGGATTTTGCAGCTGGCTGACGACGATGCGATCTTGGATGGCGGAGCAGGGCACGATCGCTTGGACGAGGTTGTCGCGCGAGGGAGATAACTTGGATAGTTTCGCCTCAACTTCAGGCGAAATCTGCTCCATGAGAACTGGGCCGACCTCTGTCGTCGGTGTCAGAGTGCCCAAGTCGGCGGATGCGTCGATGTTGCTGCTGCCAGACGATCCAGTCTCTGGAGGGCCCTGAGCCAGCGCGTACAGATCCTCCATAGTGTGCGCATCCACGATATCAGCAATATTAATCGTGATGCCCTTTGCGCGACACTGCGCCAGGATTTTGATTGCTAATAACGAGTCGCCGCCCAGCGACAGGAAAGACCGTTTCGGGTCGACGTCTTTCTCGTCAAGCTGGAGGACATTGGCGCAAATCTTGCGCAGTTCAAGTTGGAGCCATGATTCGGATGGTTCAGGCTCTGGAGGACCTTGAGCCAGCGCATACAGATCTTCCATTATATGCGCAGCCATGATGTCGGCAATGTTGATTGTGATGCCTTGCGCGTGGCATTGCGCTAGGATCTTGATGGCCAGCAGTGAGTCGCCGCCCAGCGAGAGGAAGGATCGCTTGGGGTCGACGTCTTTCAGTTCGAGCTGGAGGACGTTGGCGCATATCCTGCGCAGCTCGAGCTGTAATGACTCGGAGGGGGACGATTCTGTTACACCAGGCATTATGGTAGAAGTGTTCTTGGGATGAGAAAGACGAAAGAAAGAAAGCGGAGGGGTATCTCAACGATGCAGCAAAAACGCAGAAAAAATGCAAGATTAGAGGGTGAGTCTGGCGATGATTGCGATGACTGCAATGACTGCAATTCTTTCGAGACAGAGTGAACGCCTCGTCTCTGGCCTTACTGCGCAAAAGGATGCATTGGCAGTGATGGCGATATTTTATAGCGACTTATCGCACGATCTAGATATGCATCGCCAGCGGCCCCAATGGCAGTTGAAAAATACTAGTTGTACATCCTGTAATACAGAGCTGAAGAGAATGCTGAAACAATCTAAAATAATTTAAATGCAGAAGCCCAAGGATCAGCCCCCAAGGCACGGAATCTTCACCGGCGCCGAGTGGATCGGGCCACTGAGGCGCGATTGCGAGCGAGCGGGCAGGCAGGCCTCGTCGGGGAGATTACTGGCTAAGGGAAAGCCTGACAAAGAGTGAAGAATAAGACTGCAGAATGACTGCAGGATGCGAGCTGCAGGGCGAATGATCGGGACTAAGGATCAAGGCTGAATGTTAGCGCTAGCAGAGCGAAGCAATCCAGCCCCGGCGGATCTTATTCTGACTGTGCTTTGGTCAAGCAAATTGCTAAGGATAATTGAATAATGGCTAATTAGAGGATTTGAAGTGGTTAGACGAAGCGAAGAAATATCACGGAGAGGCGAAGTAGAACGGTTGCAGTGTTGCATATATAGATACTTCTGTATAGCCCCTGAGAGACGGAGCCTCTCGTTGACTATACCCAAGGTCAGTATACTCTATCTTGTATACTGTATATTGCATCTACATGTGAACATGTCTCCCTCTGTCTCAGCGCCCCCTGCAAAGGGCCAGAGCAAACTCAACAATGTCCTCAACAGCATCGCCAAACAATGCAACACGACGCCAGACCAAGTACAAGACGTCTATCCTTGTACGCCGCTGCAGCAGGGTCTGATCACGCTCTCGGTGACCTCTCCGGGGGCGTACATGGCACAGCACGTCTACCGACTGCAACCAGGCGTCGATCAGGCGCGGATGGAACAAGCATGGAAGGCCGTTTTCCAGCGACACGCGATTCTGCGAACGCGGATCGTCATGGTCGGGGAGAATGGCATGCAGGTCGTCCTCAAGCACGCGGTGGACCCGTGGAGCGACTGTAGCGATCTACACGCATATCTCGCGGCCGATCAAGCGATCCCCCTGCAGCTGGGCGAACCGCTGTCGCGCATGGCCATCTCGGCCTCCCATGTGGTCTGGAGCGCTCACCACAGCATCTATGATGGATTCTCCGTTGATCTTGTTCTGCGCGACGTGGCGGCTGCTTATGCTGATGCTGAGGTTTCCCAACGGCCGTCATTCCGCCAGTTCATTCAGCGCACATTCCAGCAAAAGCAAAAGGCGCAGACTGAAGCCTTTTGGAAGCAAAAGACTGCCCATATCGAAGAGGTTGAGCAATTTCCACGACTACCTGCGTCTACATACCGACCACAGCCCAACAGAGTGTACAAGCACGAGGCAACCCTAACCATCGACGGGCCCTCGAGCGTGACGCTGTCGACCATTGCCAGCGCCGCCTGGGCTCTGGTGCAATCGAGCCATCAAGGCACAGATCAAGTCACATTTGGAACGACTCTAAGCGGACGCAATGCCAATATTCCCGATATCGACAAGGTCATCGGTCCGACGCTGGCGACAGTGCCAGTCTGTCTCGACTTAAACCGCAGCCAAACTGTACGCGAATACCTACAAGCAACGCAGGCCTATTTCACCGAGATGATCCCCCATCAGCAGATTGGACTGCAGAATTTGAAGCGCCTGAATGCAACAACTGCAGCAATCTGCAATTTCCAGACTCTCTTCGCATTCCAACCAGCCAGTTCAGGCGAGACTCAGTCGCCATACAGCCATCTCCTAGCCACCGAGAACGAGGCCGATGTCGACGCCTCCTTCTTCAATTATGCCCTCACAGTCCAGTGCTCCCTGGGAGACACGGGCGCCTTTAGACTCTCTGCATCGTACGACGACAAGATCGTGTCAAAATCTCGGATCGAGGGGCTCGTGTTCCAGCTCGAGCATGTTATCTCCTCACTCATCGCCAGAAATGGATCAGACAAGTTGGCAGAACTCGACTTGATCTCGCCTCAAGACCTAACCCAGCTCGACACATGGGACAGACTGTCTGAGCGTCGTCCAGAAGTCTTGCCCCTGGATGCGATCAAACGCCATGTCATTCTCCGACCCAATGCCACGGCCGTCGACTCCTGGGACGGATCCCTCACGTACTCTCAACTCGACACCTTTGCAGCTCGGCTGGCCGGCTGGTTGGTGCAGGAATGCAATGTCGGTGCTGAGACTGTGGTGCCCATCTGTTTCCATCGGTCGCAGTGGATGATTGTCTCTATGCTAGCAGTCCTCAAAGCTGGAGGTGCATTCCTCCTTTTCGACCCCATCTACCCCGAGGAACGGCTGAGTTATATGATCGGTATGGTCAATGCCTGTACCATCTTAATCTCAGAATCAGTCAGAAGCAAATTCATTTCTTTCTCCGGCACAGCACTGGCTGTTGATGCCGCTTGGTTCGAGTCACACTCTCAAATTCCCTCCCCTCCCCATTCTCTGGCGCAGGAGCTCCCCGATGACCGTGCAATGTATCTCGTCTTCACATCAGGGAGCACTGGCCAGCCAAAGGGAGTCATCACGACACACAAGAGCTATGGTGCAGGCGCGGCAGGCCACATTCCTGCTCTTGGGATGGACACCAACACGCGGCAGTTGTTCTTTGCCTCCCCGGCTTTTGACTTGACCATCTACGAGACCATTTCCTCATTAATGGCTGGTAGTACTATCTGTGTACCATCAGAGGAAGATCGAAACGGCAGCGTCGCCCCAGTCATTCGCAATATGAATGTTTCTTTGATTTCCTTGACTTCCTCTTACGCCCGTCATCTGCGACCGGAGGATGTCCCGAATCTCAAGACACTGGCCCTAGTTGGAGAGCCTTTAGCACGAGACGTGCAAAAGGTGTGGGCTGACAAGGTGACTTTGCTAAACGCGTATGGACCTGCTGAGTGCTCTGTCGTTGCCACCGTCAAGCGCCCTGTTACCCTCGACTCAACCCCAGCGAACATCGGCCCAGTGACAGCAGGCCGACCGTGGGTTGTGCATCCCAAGGACCACAACTATCTGCTTCCAATTGGGGCAACTGGAGAGCTTCTCCTCGAGGGCGGCCACTTGGGGCGTGGATACCTGAACGACCCGCAGAAGACGGCGGCGAGCTACATCTTCAACCCTCGGTGGGCCAAGTCGCCATCTCCCAGACGCTTCTATAAGACTGGTGATCTGGTGCATTTAGACGAAGATGGCTCGATCATCATTGAAGGCCGCAAGGATACGCAGATCAAGATCCGAGGGCAGCGAGTCGAGATTGCAGAGGTTGAATTCCATGTTGCCAAATTATTCCCCAATGCTGCTGGTGCGGCTGTCGAGGTGTTCAGGGACGACAACAACAATGCTACTCTGGTTGCCTTTTTATTCTCCCACGAAGCCAGCTGGAATGCCGCCGATTCCCCTAGGCAGATTCTGCAACGTCTGAGTGGTGCCGACATCAAGTCCATGTCAGACATCAAGCAGCGCCTTGAGAAAGACATGCCTCACCACATGGTGCCGACTCGATACCAGCTGTGGCCCAAGATGCCCACCTCGCTGGCCGGAAAGTTGGAGCGCAAGGTACTGCGTGAGGAACTTCGCAGCCCAAGCAGTAAGGTAATCAGACTTGATGAAACAAGCACAACTTTCCCAGCTATTGAGCCAACAGACGACATTGCCCTCAAGCTGAACCGCAGGATCCTTGACTTGGCTCGTGGCGAAAAGACTGCAGCTCTCGAATGCCGAGACTTTCCGCTGTCT
Source organism: Aspergillus undulatus (assembly GCF_047715775.1). Classification (NCBI taxonomy): domain Eukaryota; kingdom Fungi; phylum Ascomycota; class Eurotiomycetes; order Eurotiales; family Aspergillaceae; genus Aspergillus; species Aspergillus undulatus. Next base: position 306,126 of record NW_027396633.1, on the reverse strand, counting down.
ATCCTTGGTCTAGACTCGATTCAACTGATCAGCATTGTCACCTTCATTCGGAGCGAATGGGGAACCAAGATGACTGTCGGCACATTATACGACCTGAAGCTCACAATATCAGGACTGGCAGCCATGGTTTCTGCACCAAAGTCAGACAAGGCTGTCGCTGCTGCTGACCCGGCCCTTGATCTGTTCAAGGAGCTGCAGAATGTCTACCGCGAACTGACGCGACGGCAGGAATCTGTCAAGCACAAGCGGAGGGTCCTCTTGACTGGAGCAACCGGACTTCTAGGCTCGCAGATCCTTCGCCAGCTTCTCATTGATCCCAGCGTCCAGCGAGTCATTGTCCATGTGCGCGCGGCTGATGCTGCCAAGGGCATGGCACGGGTGGTGTCGACAGCAACACTGGCCAAGTGGTGGTCACCCTCGTACGCCAGCAGAGTGGAGTGCTGGACTGGAGATCTAGCCCGACCCCAGCTGGGTCTTCAACCGGAGCAGTGGAGGATGCTCTGCGGCACAGCAGATCCTGAAACTCGAGTTACTTCTATCATCCACAACGGCGCTGCTGTGCAGTGGCAGGCTCCTTACCAGGCCCTCAAGGCCGCTAATGTCGATTCCACCGTTGAGCTGCTCACGGCCGTCGCGCAATGGTCTGAGCCGGGCAGATTCACGTTCGTTTCAGGAGGAATCAAGCGGTCGCCTGGACAGGACCTAGAGTCGTTCATGAAATCCCTCGAACAGGCAAACGGCTATAGCCAGAGCAAGTTCGTCGCCGAGGAACTGGTCTCGCGGTTTGCGGGCCACCAGTCGACACATCGCGTCTCGATCGTCCGTCCGGGTTGGGTCATTGGCACGGAGCAGGATGCTGTTCCCAATACCGATGACTTTTTGTGGAAGCTTGTCCAGGCATGCATTCACATCGGAGCGTATCCCGCGGAAGACGGCGATCAGTGGCTGGCAGTTGCAGATGCAGAGGAGGTCTCGACTCGCATCCTTGCAACGACCTTTGCTGCCAGTGGTGACTCTCCATCTGTGGACAATGTCGACACTGGTATTACTGTCTCCCGCTTCTGGGAACTGGTCAAGGAGCAGCCAGGCAAGACGCTGGCCCCAATGACCGCCGAGCAATGGAAGCAGGCTGCGCAAGACTTTGTATCTCGCCAAACCTCTAAACAGTCTGCATTCCTGCCAGTGTTGGCGATGCTGCAAGACCCGCAGATGAGCTTTGGTGTGAAGGGTCCAGCGGCTGGAACTTCGCTTGGGAAGGTCGACGGTGCGATGAGGAGCAATATCAGGACACTGGTGGAAGCTGGCTTCTTTTCTGATTCTCCTGACTCTTTGACGGCTTCGTCCAAGGTCTTTAGCAGAACGCGGGTTAATGAGGCCAAAACGGGTGTCTTCCTTTGATCAATTGATACTTTATTTTCTCTGTACATAATTTGGCACTGGTGGTTATTCAAGCTGAGAGCTCTTCAATATTCATCATTAGATTTCAAGAATTTCATCGATATTTCAAACGGGCTTTGGAGAGAACTCTTCCATACTCATGATTGCTCGAGAAAAATTCCGATGATACTTGAAAACAGCTGTAAATATAGGAAAATTTTGGGACTCAGACTCAATATAAAGAACGAACTTTGGAAACTATGGCATCTTTTAAATCACATCAGGTATAAGAAGAAATGCATATATACAAACAATGTCTCTGACAGGACTATAGAAGAGGTAAAAGGAAATTCGCAAGAATGAAGTCTAATCTAAGCTCAGCTCATTGACCAGACTCTCTGCATCGCCTCCATCAGGCACAAAGTAAAACTTCCCAGGACGGCCCTGCCGCCTGAGCATTTCATTCAGTAAGTCCGACAGCATCAGCTCCTGCCAGTCTTCCGTTTCGTATTCAGGTGCCATCATGTCGTCTTCGACGACGGTAACGACTGCGTCAGCCTTTTCACACGATGGTGCAGGTGAAGGAGCTCGCGTTTGTGTGACATCTGAGTGTTGGGAGGACATCGAGCTTGAACTGGTTGATCTGCGGCTGGAGAGGAATGAGCGGCCGCGATTCAGTCGTGGCTTGATCATTCTGCGTGGACTCTTGGGTTTTCTCCATTTGTCTAGCCGTTGGCCACCAAGGATGGTGGACTCGGAGGATGGTAATGAGGTAGTTGAGACCGCTGAGGAGAGAGCTGGAGTCATGACCGGGGTTTGCAGAGGCGTAAGCTCCGGCGTGTCGTGGTAACCGAGTGACGGAACGCTATCGGAAGGAAGGCCAAAGTAAGAGTCTCCAGTGACAGACTGAATAAAGTCCACGACTGCCTCGTGGTATTCGTTTCCAATGGGAATAGCATGAGCACCCGGGTGCATCATCTTTCGTCGCCGAGCGCCTCCAATCTGAGCGGCATCAACGGCAGCAGCCATGTCAGAGGGAACGACAGGGTCAAATTCGCCCATAAAGTGCATAAAGGGCGTCTCAATGAGAGGGTTATAGAAGGCTGAGAAGACATGGCTACGGCCCATGTAGGCGCCGTATGTGATGCCAAACTTGAAGGGTGGGTGGTTGAGATCCTTGTAGGCATCAGGGAATCGTACTGCCTCGGGGTTGGTGGCGGAATATTCTTCGAATCGCTGTCGTCTTCGCGGGCCCTCGAGTAATGAGGCGACCATAGCACCAACTACTGAGCCCTGTGAGAAGCAGATAATTCCGTCAAATGGCCCCTTGTCTCGTAGAATCTCTGCTACGTGATCGATGCTGTCCAGCAGCCCAATGGGTGGTTCTTCTTGGTGTAGTCGGAACCAGGCATGTGTGTCAATGTCATCTGGGTCCTTGAAGTTGTCTGATCTTTCTCTTTGGATCTCGTCGAGGTAGTCTAGTCTGTCGGACACTTTGTAGGCAATGGCACCCGTGGGGAAGTAGAATGAGGCCCCTGGGAATGCCTTCTTGATGTGTTGCTGCAGTCGGTAAGTCTTTCTCTCAAAGACAGGGCCAGTTTGCGTGTGGCCGTGAAGACAGAGGATCCTCATTGTGAATGAATTCCAGTGGGTAACTGGGACTGCGACGGACAGCAAAAGCGAATATCAGATATGAAGGAAGTGTTGTGCACAGCGGCGCTGGTGGTAGAGCGGCTGTAGGTAGGGTGAGACTTGATCAACTGTAAGGCTTCAACGACTTGGCTCAGATGTAAATTATATCCCCATAGACAAGGCCTCCATGTGTCAGTTCCTCCGCCATCTACGAAATTATTCCTGCTTTCCCTTGGCCAGTCTCCCAGTCATGTTCATGCAAAACCATGTACTATATTAGACCCTACCAAAGGATTCGACTAAGGAAAAGCACCAAGGAAAGAAAACTGCCGACTGGAAAAATACAGCTCAGCCCCCGGTGTCCTGTTTGCAAAGATTCTATTACTGTTTCCATAGATCGAGATGGATACACGCCTGGACCTGGCAGGGCCAGACCGTTGGCACGGGCGAAGGATCCCACAGCGTCTGGCCTAAACTCCCCTGCGCCATTAACAGTGCACGGCAGGATTTGGAATTCCTCTTTAATGCAGATCGTACTCAACGCCACGTTGCGCTCGCTAGCGGCATCGCCGTCCGGTCCGAGTGCGAATCCGATCAACCAGCTAAAGCTCAGCTCATCTGAGGCAAGCCGGCTGGTCCACCTGCAGGTGAAGCAGTAGTACAGAAACGTTCTCGTCCGACCACCGTTGCGCCATGATGACGGGCCTGTTGCGAGTGAGTCTCGGAGTTTGGGGCTGAAAAGCCTGCAACTAGGGTGATGCTGGTGCTGGGAGTGTGAGCAAGGTCAATTCACCGCTTCACTCCCCACAGAATAAGCTGATGCTGCACCCAGGGCATCCTAGACAGTAGGGAGTGCATGGTCAGTGAATCATCCACCAGTCAGAGTGGCGGCTGAGGTCAGGTTCGTTGGCTTCAGGCTCATGGCTCACGATGACAGTCACAGCAAGCCCCCACGCTGCCTTATTGCAGATATCCCACGACGGTGACTACAAACGCCGAAAGGTCCTCATCCAAGTCTTGCCACTACTCATTCAGCGCGGAAGCCAACTACGCCGGTGGGGGCTAGCTTGACAGCTGGTGCATGTTTCATTTCTTCAGTACTTCGGTAGAAATTTCCGGACGTATCTCGGGGCCGCAGGATGAGGAGGATCCTGCGAGCCCATCTCATCGACCCCAACGCCCACGTTTCTACCAAAGCTGTCCAGTAAAGTAGAACTACAAACAAAAGTACCAGATTCACTGACAATTACCCGAGTCTAGCCCTACTCCTTCTAGTCCTTCTTCAATTCCACCAGCCGCTCCGTCACCCCCTCACTCGTCACAATCAGCATCTGCAGCGCATCGCCAACCTCGATATGCCGTTCCGTCGCCCCCGTATACGCATCCCTCACCAGTGTTTCCGCTGTCTGCCGCTGGAGCGGCTGCAGCCGGGGCACCTGGCTGTCCAGGAACGGCAGCATCAGACTACTAGCATCACCGGCGGAACAGTGCGTGCGCTTCTCCATGCACCCCGCCGGGTCATAGTAGTAGACGGCCCCTTGGCCGTCGGCGTCAATCCCCGCAACCATGGTCTGCAATTGGTAGGGAAAGAAACGCTTCTCGTAGAGCAGGGTCGAGACCCGCTGCGCACAGGCCCGGAGGGAGATGTTCTTCCCGTGCTGGTACCTGTACATGCTGGCGATGGCGTCAAGCTTTTCCTTGAGCGCATGGCCGTCGGCGGCGAATCCAATGACAGAGATCACGATCGAGTGGCGCCCTGCGTCTTGGATGGTGAAGACCTTGGGCTCGTAGCGGGTGTTGATGTTGTATCCTGCTGTCGACCGTGTGTCGCCGGCCAGGATGGCGAAATCGGGGCCGGAAATGCCTAGAGTGGCGCCGCCGTTGCTGGTGTATCTGTATTTGGAATAAAATTAACATTGCTAATGAATAACGGCAACCTCGAGAATATTGATCTATGTCTGTTCATGGCGGGGTGGGAGTCTTACGGGTAGAATCTAGCTTCCTTCGCCATATTGGAGTTTGGAACTTGTCGCAGAAAATCAGATTGAAACAGAAAGACGCTGGACTACGAAACGGCTAACAAGCGAACGTAATAAGCACTAGAACTGGCCGCCTTGGAGCGTGATCTGGCGGGAGACTTCCGAGGGGTGGATGGTGGATGGGCAGCGAGAAAGCAGAGCAGCAACGAATGAAGACACGGCTTGGGGCCAGATGGCGAGCTCTCAGAGCATATATATAAGACACCATCAGTCAGCAGGCAGAAGCCAGCGCGTCAATTGCTCAAACGGGGGGCGGTTTGATTGGGCACAGCAGAGGTTTGTTCCACGACAGCCCCTAAGCACTAGGCCAGGCCAAGTCGGCTGCCCAGACAACGATCGGCCGGAGCGGCTGAAACGCCTAACCAAGATGGCAAAATGGAGTGCCTTGAATAAGCTAGCTGATCTGACTGAAGTGGTTTAGCTTGTACGGTGTTCGATATGCAGGGAATCCACCGCTTAATCGCTTACGGCGTGAGTCTGGTGGATTGTGAAGAATTCAAACTGTGAGATTTTATCTGGGATTGCAATCCTTTGCGCTGACCAAGAACATAACACATAAACATATCGCTGACAAACATGGCTGAAATCACCGTCCATTAATGCCTCCCCAGAGAACGACCCCCGGCGCCGAGTACAGGTCCATCCCGGCGTCCCAATCAACATACGAGTCGTAAATCATCGGTGAGGGCACGTTGAACGATGGGTAGAGTAGAGAAAAGGGGGCGAGCGGCGGGTTCGGGGTCTGGTTCTGCACCTGCACCTGCATCTGGAGCATCAGCTGGCGCGGGCTGAGGCCGCAAGTTCCAGACTCGCGGTGAAAGTTGCGCGCAGTCGACCTCGTAAAGACGCGCCCACAGTCCGGGCAGGGATGCACCTTGGCCTGGCCGTTCTTCTCGCGCAGGTGTCGTCGGTAATTTCCCAGAGATGAGAATTTCCGCCCCTCGCAGCCGTGGTCCCAGCATCGGATCTCCATCAGCGTGGCCTTGCAGGGTCCATGTCGGGATGGGCCGACTCCGCAGCGCTGCACGCGTCGGGCAGATCTGCCACCGACATCCGAGGGCGAGGGGCCGATGGGTGGAGTTGCTCGCTCTGCGCTGGGACTGGGGTCGTTCATCCGGGCCTCCTCTTGGCCCGGGAGGGGCCAGAAGCCGGTGGAGGTGGAGGGAGAGGGAGTGGTTGTGCTGGAGAGAGGATGAGACTGTGTTTGCGAGTGTTCGTCGTCGGCCGCGCTAGGATATGATGTCGGCGTTGTATACGAGGTGGGAAAGGTGGTGGGTGAGTCACCGGTGGTGTCGAGACTGTGTAGTTGTTGCTGTTGTATTTGGTACTGGTGGATATGTTGTGTAGGGAGGCCTCTTGTCAAATGGCTCAGCTGGTCCGTGGCGTCCATGATGGAGACAGACTTATGGGTATCAAGACAGAAGATGGATAGTATTGCAGTAGGGGTTCTGCAGCCGGGCTGCAGGGTTTATATCGAGGCACAGTAGTATCCTCATGCGAGCTGAGGGCAACGGTGGTGAAGATGTCATGACTATAGAAGGGATCTGCAGGCTGGTACAAGACGGGAATTTGCACGAATAGAGTGGGGTTCGTCAGTGCCTCTCATAAGCCTGCCTGGGAATCAGGTAAAGTCTGACAGATTGACTCGGTCAACCAAATTGGAATAAGCACTAGGATATGCGCGGCTTCGCCGTGCAGAGTGCAGGCCGGGGGCCGTTTAGCAGGCATGACGAATGGGGCGTTGGAGGGCGTTGGAGCAGCGTTTCAGATTCTACAGACAGGGTTGCAGGCACGGAACAGTATCATGTATCGGGGTCTGTGGCAAGATTCACTTCATTCTACGGAGTTCTCCGTCTTATTGCCTATGGTTCTGTCTATTGTTATGCAATCGCCGTGATCTACTTCTGTGGGCCTGCTGTCACCCGTCTCCATTCCATCCCCATTACTCCAATGATCGACACCGCTGCCAGTGCGATCGAGAGATACCAGGTCTTGACAATGGACTCGTTAGCCAAGCCCATGATCGTGCTCAAATCGGCCGCTGGGACCAGGTTTCGGATCTCCCTATTACCAGCATTTAGCACGGCTTCACGGCTGATCTCGGGGAATCGGTTGCTGATGCTCGACGAGAGAGTACCGGTATAGATGGTGTCTGCAGCCGAGAGGGCAACTGTGCCACCCAGAGTCTGGGCGAGCACAATCAGAGAGACGCCCATGGGAATGTCGGGCATGGGTAGGATGGTCTGCGCTGCGACCAGGGTCTGCTGCAGGGCACATCCCAGGCCCACACCGGCTGGAACCTGGAATCCTAGCACATCCTTCACTGGGGATGTGTACTCCAAGGTGGATAACAAACCCATTCCAACCGAGAGAAGGACAGAGGCAAGGATCATGAAGGGAACATAGTGGCCGATGACAGGGGTGAGGACACCGCACAAGGTGGTGAAGACAACGGCGGCGAAGATTATGGGCAACAGTTTGACGGCAGACGAGATAACTGAAAGATCTTTGATGACCTGCAGCCAGATGGGCAACTGGAGATTAGAGTTAGTGGTTGCTTCTCTCGATCGCTGAGTAAGTCTCACATAGTATTCAAGGATGAACCCAGTTCCAGACGTGCAGAACGAGAAGAACATGCCGAAAGCAATGCTTCGCCTGCCCAGAATCCTCATCGGGACCAGCGCATCCTCGCCCCTTCTTCCCTGCACAGCAAAGAAAACACCCATAAAGACTCCAAACAGAATGAAAAGAGCGATGATGCGGCCGTTCTTCCACGAGTATTCCTTGCCGCCCCAGAGCAGGGCCAGGATTAAGCACAGTATAGAGGCGAGGAAGAAGATGAAGGCGGGCAAGTCGAGCTTGTTGATTTTCTCTTTCCAGGACGGGACATTGGAGACAGGGGGCTTCATCTTGAGGACAAAGATGATGATGAAGAAGGTCGGCGCGGACATGATCGGGTTGATGTAGAAGATCCTGCTGGAGTCAGTATAAGCAACAGAAGCAACGAAGCAAAGCATACCATCTCCAGGTAGTCCCGCTAATAATGCCACCGGCCAGCAAGGGACCGCAGATGAAGGCGACGCCATTGACAGCACCCAGGATGCCGTTGAAGACAGCAACCTTTGCGCGAGGCACTGAAGTCGACAGGATCGTCAACGCACCGGAGAGAAGGCCACCGGCGCCGATTCCTGCAATTGTTCGGCCACTGAAGAGTCAGCAATGTCGATCAGTATATTCCATTCGAAGTTTTCTTACAGAATCAGGGCAATCGAGTTGGGCGCCGTCGCACAGATGATCGATCCAATCTCAAATACCAAAAGAGCTCCCAAATAGACGAGCTTCACTGGCAGCATGGCATACAAGCGACCAAAGACCAGCTGGAATGCACAGTCTGTGAACAGATATGCCGATCCGTACCAGCCCATGTCCTGCAGCGACTGGAATTCATCGGTGATGGTCGGCACTGCAGTTCCCAGCACCACCTCGTCCTGTTTCTTTTAGCAGCGGAATAGCATGAATTGGCAAAATACATACCAGTGCGACTTGGAAAACAGAGAGACACAGCCCGATAAAGATGAGGGCGAACTTCAAGTGGCCGACATACTCGATCTCTTCCTCCTCGGACCCTGCAGACGAGGGCGACCGCTGGCTGAGCTCCTCGGGCGTCAGTGCCGGCGTTTGCGTGTTTCCGAGCGTCTGCGTTTTTTCCATTGTGCTAGAACAATGGGGCAGAGATCGAGGTCGGGAGATGGGAATCTACTGTCTCCATGATCCGTGAGAGACAGTGTTAAGTAGGGGCAAGAAATGTCAGCGCAGGCATCCCGAGCGTCGCGGCCGTTTAGGCACAAAGGCCTGCGTAACACGCAAAAGCAAAGAATGAATTGCCAATTTGCAACCGGTTACCGCCGGTATTACCACGTTTTGCATGACCTGATTTTATTGGAGACTGATATCTGCAGACAGCGGCCCCAGGTCCAGCCTCTGCTGTCAAATGATCCATCAGCCGTCCAGGGGCCAGAATCGCCAGTGAGATCGGCGTACAGGCGTACAGGCGTACTGCAAGTTCGCAACTGCTAACTGCTTTTGTCGTAGTATCGAATTTCGGCCATCTTCCGCCCAGGCAGACTATGGAAGCCCGAAGGATTAGCCCCAGTTGATCCTTCAGCTACTATACGGAAGATAGTTTATATCTCAGAATCAAAGAATCCAAGACTCTTGACACTGCACCAAGCCATTGTCATTACTCAGTAGCATTCACATTCACCATGATCTTCACTCCGCCAACATGGGGCCGCGAGATGATGCCCATCCCCGACTCCTCCCCGATCTACGACTTCCTCGTCCAGAGAGACAATCGCCACCTCTACAACTGGACCGAAGGCAGCCAGACTCTGGCCTGTGCCCATTCTGGCCGCTCATACACTCTCAATGACATTCAGTCGCGAGTCGATGCTCTCTCGCGCAGTCTTAGCCATGAGCTCGGCTGGTCGCCGAACGAGGGATCGCCCTGGGACAAGGTGATTGGGATTTTCAGCTTCAACACGGTATGATCACAGACCAGGATATCTGGCATAAGACTGACTTGTTAGATTGACTTTCTCATCGCTTCATGGGCCATCCACCGCGTCGGGGGCATTTGCCTGCTGATGCACCCGACCAGTTCTGCCGCCGAGATCAAGCGACACATAGCCCTAGCCAAGTGTCGCGTCCTCTTCGCCTGTCGCTCGCTGCTCTCCACTGCCACCGAGGCCCTCTCTGAGGGCGAAATCAAAGACCCGAAGATCTATTTGCTTGATCTCCCCGAAGAACTTGCGAAGAAAACCACCCTCCCCGACCAGGGACAAACAACCCTCGAACAGCTCGTCCAGCAAGGTTCCTCCCTCCCACAAATCGACCCGTTACAATGGACAGCCGGGCAAGGAAAGGAGCAGGTCGCATATCTTTGTCCGACCAGCGGGACGTCGGGGTGGCAGGTGTGATTTTGTGGATTTCTTGTCGCATCACCGCTAATAGAGTCAAAACAGAAACTCGCCATGATCACGCACTACAACATCATCGCAAACGTTATCCAGTCGGGCACATTCGAGGCCATTCACAAAAAGGGCCACACCGAGACTGCCCTCGGATTCCTCCCCCTCAGTCACAGCTACGGCCTGATCCTCGCGCACTTGACGGCGTGGCGAGGCGATACCTACATTCTCCATGCGCGCTTCGACATGCAGGCTGCCCTTGCTTCGATCGCAAAATACAAGATTTCAAGGCTCTACCTTGTCCCTCCCATCATTTCCGCTCTTGTCAACAACCCTTTCCTTTTCGAACTTTACGATCTTTCCTCTGTCACTTCTGTCATCACCGGCTCCGGTCCCTTTGGACCCCGGCTGGCAGATGCTCTGAGCAAGGTCCGGCCAAACTGGCAAGTCCTGCCAGGATACGGTATGTATTTACATCAAATATGATATCGATCTAACAGATACAGGTCTGACTGAAACTGCTGTGATCATCTCAATCACGAACCCCAACCACATCTGGCTGGGCTCCGACGGTAACCTCGTCCCAGGCGTCGAAGCTCGTCTGATCAACTCAGATGGCGTCGAGGTCGAGAACTATAACGAGCCTGGTGAATTGCTTCTTCGATCCCCAAGCAATATGAAGGGGTATCTCGGTCAAGAAGAAGCAACAAAGGAAGTCTTCGACGAGGAGGGCTGGCTGCGCACGGGTGACATTGCTGTTTTCCGCCTGCGAGACGAAGAAAAGGATACTCCCTATCTCGACATCGTCGACCGCAAAAAGGATATCATGAAGGTCAAGGGGCTGCAGGTCGCGCCCGTGGAGATTGAGTCCCATCTGGCCGCTCATGCTGCCGTCGCCGAGGTGGCTGTCGTGGGCATTCGGGATGAAGACGCCGGCGAGAGACCGTTTGCCTTTATCATCCGGTCTCCCAAGGCTTTCACTGAGCTGGATGAGGATGCTCTCAAGGCTGAGTTGAATCGCCATGTCGAGGGCACTCTGAGCGAGCCGCACTGGCTGCGCAAGAACATTCGCTTTGTTGAGGAATTTCCTAAGAGCAGCAATGGGAAGCCACTCAAGTACAAGCTGAGGGAGAGCTTGGCTCTGTAGGCCTTGACTTCTTTTCTATTTACTTTATATCCAAACAAAAGCTATAAAATCATGTATCTTTTCTCGAGCGATTTTACACCACCATGACAGACTCTTTGGTTCCTGTAAGCTCTATCATGATGATTGCATTCTTGGTCGTTATTCGAGAACTTACTCAGTGCTGCTGATGCTAGGCAGTTTGTGTGAGCTGCGTGCGATTTGCTCGAGCCATGATAATGCATGATAGACCTGTCGGAGATCCGTTTCCTGTACTTGAATTATCTTTTGCGCAAGTTGGTTATATATATCTACTATTGGATACATCCGTGGGCTCTATCATACCTCTTCCAGATCTAGCGCAATAAGAAATTGCTTCAAGATGTAACGAGTCAGTGAACCATGGATTCATGGTCTTTGATTGCTTGCCACCGCCAGAGGGGCCAGTTGCACTGGCACACGCCTATCGGAGCCATTATCATGACTCTTGCGATGGACCTGACGGCGCTCAACACTGGACATATACATATCTCCGTGCATCCCGATGTTGAATGTTCATTTCGAACACGCGCATAACTCCTCGACCCACCCTGTTCAGACATAAAGCAACTTTGACGGGAAAGATCCAATTACCCAACGCACTGCGGCTCCGGCGATGTAGCATACATGTGAAATCTAATTCTCGGAGTCCAAGTCCCTCCAGGTCTCGTTGCGGTTGGCTTATGGCAAGGATTCGCTGAAGTTTTAGTATCTTCATATGTTATTCCAATGTGGACTTTACTGGTAGGAGGACGAGGCCAATCCATCTCAACAGCAGCGTAATATTGTACCTTGTCAAGCGCGGAATCTATATACTTTGGAGCTGGACTTTGTATACTTTTCTACTGAGGCTCCCAGCCCGACAAGAAGCCATCAGCCACGTCGTACTGCGCATCTGCCATATAGTCAAAGTCCAGGAACGACAGCCCATCCTCTCCGGCGTCTTCTTCAGGTTGACTATTACCATTTTCATGAGGAGAATGAGAGTCTATCAACTTGTTAGTAGACCTTCCAGTGATGATCGCGTAGGTGAGATACCGATGGCATTCCATACTTCTCCTAGCGTCTGTAGGCATCGGCAGCACCTCTCAATCGTGTGGTTGCTCTCGTCCAGCCGTCGAAGAGGCTCAATGCAACTCAGGAATGTCTGTTTTGCTGAGTCTATAGCGCTTGGAGGAATTATCGGTACACAACTGGAGTGCTTGGTCAAGAGGGAGACTGTAAAAAGGACCAACGCGGCATCAAAGGCTGGCATATGTCAGAAACGCACATCCCCTTTGTCTGAGAGTGCACGAACTGTAGTAGAGTGTAAACCACCAAGAGCCCAAGCGCCTGGGCTGCAGCCACTCCGAATCAACGACAAACCGGACAATGTCAATAATCTGCGCGGCGGACTCTGTACTAATCTGCGTGGTGCTCCGCGCTATATCCTGCAGAGCCATGGGGTCATACTCTTGTCCCTGTCCATCATGATAATCATCAATAGAATCACACAGTCGGACAAGAACAACTCGATGAATGAGTATGCGAAGATTATGATATCGCAGCGTCAGCAGGAGGCGGAATCGGTCAATACCAACATCTTTCCCTAATTGCAAGCTGCAGTCCTTGCTATTGAGCAGGGATATATGGAAAGGCAGGCCGGCAACCCATGTCTCTAGCAAATGTCGCATTCGCAAGACCCGCGCGATCAGCTCGTAGTTTGGGATCTTCTCCTCACTACCTAGGTTACCGTCGTAGAGATGGTCGATTACATTGCCCGTGATAGAATACAGGCGACTGTACAGTCAGCACCTGGAGTTTTTCAATCATGGAGACATACATAGTAGCATTAAAAAAGTCTGTACTGTGTCGACATCGTCGTCGCGCCTCGATCTGTCTTTCTCGCGGCTCGAACAGGTCGAAGTAGCCCGGTAGTTCAAGGCGACAGTAGTGCTCCGGGATCGAGGCAGGACGACCGAATGTCATACTCAGACTTCTGCTAACAGGTCAGTCCTTGATCGCAACCGGTAGAAGAGAGCGTACCGATCGAGCACCATGCAACCAAACCAAGTGCGCTTCCGAATCTCTCGCTCAACAGGCGAATAGCGCTTTGAGGCTTCCGAAGAGTGCAGTCCGAGCTGCAGCGCTATTTTGACAGCCAGTCCGTGAGTTGACCATGCTTGCATGGATGACCGGGTTTCCTGCATGTACAGGCTAACAAGAAGGAGGTACTGGACTGGTGGAATCAGCTACTAGAGAATTAACGAACTTCAGGAGACTGACCTATTTCCAAACTCGCCCCGGTCATTACATACTCGGCACATAATTTGTTGGCCCGACGGTAGAATGTCTCAGGTAATGCTCGCTGTCTTTCTTGATCCCTCGACAAGACCTTCGTATGGGTAGCCATAGCAAGCACCATATTAAGAAGTCCCAGCCAGGTTCGGCGCGTGGCCGTACTCCCTCGCTTAAGCTGGGCATATGTATCGCGAAAGGTCTCTTCATGAAGGAAAGGGTATAGCATCCCGGTGGTGGCCCAGTACTGATCAATCAGGGAGGTTGTCTCATGGTCAGGCGGGAGGTAATAAGTTGACGTCTCGCCCTGGGTAGGACTATCTCCAAGCCAAGGGGCTGATCGAGGGACGGGTGAGTTTGAATTTGATTGCGAGACTCGGGTTATTTGTAAATCGGCCAATATTTGTCGATTACTGAACCCCAACTCGCTTCGACTGCGCGACAGACGTTTCAACGCCCGAGACAGGTCTGAAGTGAAGGCGATGTTGGATGACGGGCCTCGCTCATGTCAATATCGAATGAGGGTAGATATCGAAAGGTAAGAACATACCAAAGTAGGCTCGGTCTTCCTCGTCACCGAACGCCAAACTCCCTAAGCCATCTGTGGCATGCTCTGACGCGCTTGATGCGGGAGTAGGGCCATGCTGTAGTCGCGATTCGAGCTGGTTCAGACGGTCTTCAATCGCTTGGAAGTGTCTACTCCAGTGTCAGGGAGTTGAAGCCTTATTATATCATTGGATCCTACTCTTTTCCCACGACAACCGTCTCGGTGGCCTGTCCCGTAGAGGCATACTGACATTTCAGTCCTAGCTCGATGCAGGTGCTGCACTTTGGCCTTTGGCCACTGCACTGGCGGGGTTAGCTAACGTCCTCTGCAGCAGTAGGGCTGCGCGGTTCATACGCGGGACTTTCTCGATCGGCACGAGAAACAGGCTATGTTAACTCGGCGTCGCTTCGGTTGCAGCTGCTCAGACATTGTGTAAAATGGCCGCGGAGGAAGCCGATTTTGCCGAAGACACTACAGATGTTGATTTCAGTATCTCTCTGTACAGGAGTTGTTATGGATTGTTGTCGTGAATTTGTCATCACTTCGGCCTCTTTCCGATGATTCCGCGGATGAACTCGACGCCGCCAAGTCCAGTTCTATAGGTGGAAGAGATACAACATTCACCAACAAGGGATTATGACTGATCATTCATATATACGTCTCAGCCAGTCTAGGAACTCGCGACATGTCCCAGCGCCTTATTGATAGCAGCAACATCCCAAAGAAACGACCTGATCTCAAGAATGACCCCCTCCTCCAGATCCACCGTAAACGACTGAGCGAAAGGGAAGTACAGATCCTGCCCAGTAGCTCGCACCCTCAGATGGAGATTCGAAAGCACCGCAACACGATCGGACCCAGCACGCTCAAAGATCTCAGGGTCTTGCACGTCCACAATATCATAGTGCTCTGCCATGCGGGTTGCCCAGTCCTGGACTCCTTGCGGGCCAATGTAGACGCCGGCGTATGGGAGCGCGGAGGTCTGCTCTATCCGGATATTCGGTGACATTGTAGCAGCGATGCCGGAGAAGTCGCGAGTCTCGGGAGGTGCAGACATGTATATGCGTTCGGCGTCGTAAAAGGCATCGAGCACTTGGCGGGCGGTGTACTTTGGAGTAGACATGGTGGGAAATCTACTACGAAGGAAGATTTGATGTTTGTGAAAGTAATTGTTTGAGGAGAAGAGGGAAATCTGAGTGCCCACAGGGACTCTTTATAGAAGCCAAATTGCAGTGCTTGATAATCTTGTCGGCATCTCCGGCTGCGTTCCGCGGCTGTGACCCTATGTAGTGTAAAGGTCTACAACTTGCTGGCTTTCGCTGCCTGCCCTTCTACTTCGTCATGAAAAGGAACCAGCCTCGGCCTCGCTGAATTGTCAAGCATATTCAGAAAGACAGCCCCCGGCAACATCGAGTCCCATTGTTGCAGCACCATGTCTGGGAAAATACTGCGGGAATGGCGCAGCATCATTTCTTCCAGCTCGGGGGTCTTCATCATCTGCGCAACCTGCGACCCCCGCACGTCCTGGACCTGCTGAAACATGGATTGAATTTCGTCAACTGGCATGCGATTCAACGTAGAGATTGAAAGCAGGCGCACTAGGTGGTTGGTCAGGGCCGTCGCAGTCTCTAAGCCCTGAGCGCCGCCTTGGCCGAGGACAACCGTCATCTGCCAACGACTATATCAGCTTGCACCTAGATGACTGATATTTGCGTACCTTATGACTAGCGTCGCCTAAAGGCGAAAATCCGACCTAGGTGCGACTTTTTGTGAATAAGTTCCCGCGTGGGTGTATAAATCACCCTCTGCTCGACCTCATACAAATCAGAGAATTTGAGTTTTGGGGCTACCTGGTCATTCCAGTGTTCTTTAACAACTCGTATCATGGTCATCAAACCTGGAGATTGCAGCGCCACAAAGCGTAGAGCCTAGGTTGTGAGTCAATGTCCAGTAGGTGATGTTCTCTGGACCGGTGCCAACGCAATACGAAAAGTGCTTGTGTGCTCCAAAGCCGGTGAGGCCTCTGGGAATACCGGGAATCGAGGTAGAAACTACGAATGAGCAAGCATAGGTGGTGGTAACGCCTGAAGGGTCAGCAATGGAGGACACAGCTGTAGAAGCAATTATCCATACGATCGCCATCGTCGAATCCCTCCACTCCGAGCTCTTTCGCATGCCTGGCCATCTCTTGTCTCACGCGAGAATGGGTTCCGTCTGCACCGATGACTAGATCGCCGCGGTAGATCGAACCATCGCCCGTAATGACCTCGGCAGCGTCATTGAGGTGCCTGATAGTCTCGACCCGCTTCCCCGTCAACAGCTTCGACTTGTCGGAGATGCAGTCGTACATGACCTCAAGCAGCGACGACCTCTGCACCCAGGCATCGGGTACCCATACCTATACAGGTCAACAACGTCCAGAGGTGATAAGAGAACATACCGCTTGGTAAAGAGCTCATGCCACTCGTCAGTTGACACCAGCAACCCCCCCCACCAACACCCAACATCAGGGGCGCAGAAGCGGAATGAGTCCATCGGCTTGACGCCTGCGAGAAGTATTTCGTAGCATCAGAGTTGGTCCAGGGGTACGGAGAGCATTTGGTCCCATCGTAATTCCAGCAGCCGCT
Source organism: Aspergillus undulatus (assembly GCF_047715775.1). NCBI lineage: Eukaryota > Fungi > Ascomycota > Eurotiomycetes > Eurotiales > Aspergillaceae > Aspergillus > Aspergillus undulatus. The sequence goes on along the minus strand of NW_027396633.1, from coordinate 289,495 downwards.
TTGCTTGCGATGATCTTGTGTAAGCTTTAAGGAGCGTGTAGTCGATTCCATTCTTCAGCATCATATCACGGCTAGGGCAAAGCCGGTAACGCCGCCGCCCACGATGATCACCTTGCATGGTTGGAGAGGTGCTTTTAGTGCCATTGTGAAGCTTTGGGGTGGGATTGGAAATTGCGACCGAGAGAAGGGGTTTCTTTGTTCAGGGACAGGACATGGCTGCAGCTGCCACGGCAACTTGTGATAACAATGCATGAATTGTGATGATAATTCATTCATGAACGAATAGAACCATTAGTATACACGAATTAGGTTTAATAGACCGCCAATAATAACCCTCCTTATCCCAACAAGACCTTGGACTCCAGACCAAACCCTTCACACTTATGCAGAATCTTTCCCTGCTGTATCAGGGAGCGCACTCTCATCATGCTTCGTAATGCCCTTCTCCGCCAATACATCGCTGTGCAACCGATAGGCGCGCTCCATCTCCCAATAGAATGGACTCGACGTCGAGAACAAGGCATTGATAGACTCGAGCGACCGGTTGCGCGTCTCAGGGTAAAAGAGGTACACGATCGGGATCCAGAGCAGATTGAGGCCAGCCAGGAGGAAGTAACTGCGACTCTGCAGGGTATCAAACATGATCGGGTTGACCAAGGTAGTCATTCCTACTCCAATCGCCCATCCAGTGATACCGAATCCGTTGCCCTGCGCGCGAAGGTCTGAAGGGAAGATCTCGGTCGGGACCAGGAAGGCTACTGTGCCCCAGGTTGCTGCGTAGCCTAGATTGAAGAGGAAGAGCATTGCCACTGCGCCGGGGGCATACTGGGATGCCTTGTCGGTGTAGTGGAGGGATGCTTCGTAAAGGGAGCCAGCCTGCAGAGTCAGTCTACCACACCAGGATTTAAGGGCACTGCGGACTTACAATGATCTCAACAATAAAAAGACTCAATGCGCCGTACATCAGACATATCCTGCGACCGAGTCGGTCGACAATCTGGGCGCTGATGATTGTTCCAATGATGCCAATCGTGTTGATTCCTCCAGCGAGACCGTTTTGGGTCAAATCGCTATATCCAGCCTGGCTGAGGAGAGTCGGCGAATAAGCTGTGATGGCCTGTTGAATGTTTGTCAACTCACTGCCTTGTCATCCTTGTGAGTTTGCATACCGTAATTCCAGTCCAAGAGGCCATAATCTGCAGCCAAACACACAGCCAGGCCCGTCGTCCAAGATTAGCCCCCCGTCGCCCTCCCATACCAAGCAAGATCTTGATAAATTGCACAGGCGAACTGCGCTGGCTATCTTGAGCCATGGCCACAATCTCCATATACTCGCGATCAATCTCCGCCTGGCTGACTTTGTGGCTTCGAATCCGTATTAGTATGTCCCGGGCTTGCTCGTTGCGGCCGACAGATGCATAGTATCGTGGACTATCGGGCAGCATCTTGATGAAGGCTACCAGCAGGAGAGCCGGGACGCACTGAAAGGCGAGAAGGAAGCGCCACCGAATGTCTGAATAGCCGTCGTTGATGAAGGCGAGACCAAAGGACAGCCAGTAGGCGACCGAGATTCCAAGGTCTGTAAATCAGTATTTTGAGATTAAAAGTATAAGAGGGACATACAGTTGGCAATAAAGACATAACCCAAGAAGCCACCGCGGTGGTCGGCGGACGAGGTCTCAGACACCAGGACGGGCGTGATGCCAGTCAACGCTGTCAATTAGTCTCTGATTATACCCAGAGGGCTTCAGTAGCATACCTCCTGTACCAATGCCAGTCACGACTCTCGCGACCAGCATAAAATCTGAGCTTTGAATCGCAGCCTGCAACGCACCCCCGACCACAGCAAAAATCGCACCAACAAAAAGACCATTGATACGGCCAATGCGGTCGGCCAGCCAGCCTCCAGCAAAGCAGCCAAAGATGCAGCCGAGATAGTAAATACTCACAATGCCTCCCTGGTGGGTGGTGTCGGTGACGGTGCCATCAGGGTCGCCAATCCCTACCTCAGTTACATAGTACGGCGAGGAATTGACACCGCCCATAACACCCTGGTCATATCCTTCGAAAAAGATACAGACGAGCGAGAATATCTGGATCGCGACATTGAGCTGGCGAGGCGACAGCCGCTTCCACAGGGTGGTGTAGCCCATGGTCGTATGATTGTGACCGCGGAACAAAACTCCGCGCTCGAGGGTCTAGCAACGGTTTGTATACTGATCAGTCTGCGGTGGCTTGATCTGGCACTCGCGAAACCCGGGGCAAACGGGGCTTGGGGTAAATCTGAATCGGCGACGCAAGAGGAAGTCAAGCGTGCTCCATCCGCGAACAACTGGGGGAGGCGTCGTCCCAGTGCCAGGGGGCCGGTTCGCCCCTGGGGGATAGCAAGATCCGATTCTGCACAATTGTGGGCCTCAATTTCCTGATGCAGAATGCTTTAACGTTTAGACGTGTAACCGTTTAGCACCACCCGAGTAGCAGTTTACGCGTCATCGGCCCGATTGTCCAATTGTTGGGGCTATACAGCTTGCCGGCGTTTCTCCGAGCCATGTCCATCGTTTCAGATGTAAATCGCTCTATTGAGCCTTCGATAAGGTGACTGCATTTCTCTGTGGGCGTCGGTCAGGATTCTTTCTGAAACTCACCAACGCCATGGCCAACGGTACACTTCCTAGTCATGCTCTCGAGCTAACAGTGCTCGGCCTGAACAGCGGCACGTCGATGGTAAGTTGGAACATTCTTATCTGGTGCAGCCAGCTAATTCATGTAGGATGGCATCGACTGTGCCCTGTGCCACTTTCGCCAGGAGACCCCCGAGTCGCCCATGCACTTTGAACTGCTCAAGGTGTGTAGTCCTCAAAGAAATGTCGAGCTCTGAACAGAACTAAATTCTGTAGTATGGCGAAATCCCTCTTGAGCAGACAATCAAGAAGCGCGTCATGAACATTATCCTGCACAACAAGACGTCACCCTCGGAATTATCAGAAGTCAACGTTATCCTTGGAGAGACCTTTGCATCCGCCGTCAAGCAGTTCTGCCAGCACTACCAAGTCGACCAGTCCAGCATCGATGTCATCGGATCGCACGGCCAGACCATCTGGCTGCTCTCCATGCCCGAGGCCGGCGAGGTGCGCAGTGCCTTGACCATGGCCGAGGGCTCGTTCCTTGCTTCACGCACTGGCATCACCTCCGTGACCGACTTCCGTGTCAGCGACCAGGCCGCCGGTCGTCAAGGCGCTCCCCTCATTGCCTTTTTCGATGCGCTGCTCCTCCACCACCCTACGAAGCTCCGGGCATGCCAGAACATTGGCGGCATCGCCAACGTCTGCTTCATTCCTCCCGACTCCCACGGCGGCATCGACGCCTGCTATGACTTTGACACTGGTCCTGGAAATGTGTTTATTGATGCCGTTGTCCGCCACTACACCAACGGCGAGCGCGAGTACGACAAGGATGGCGAGATGGGCGCCCGCGGCACAGTCGACCAGGAGCTCGTCGACGACTTCCTTACCAACCACCCTTACTTCCGACTAGACCCGCCCAAGACGACTGGCCGTGAGGTCTTCCGCGACACCCTGGCGTTCGACTTCATCAAGAAAGCGGAAAGCAAGGCGCTGACACCTGACGATGTCGTCGCGTCCATCACTCGCGTTACCGCGCAAGCCATCGTCGACCACTACCGCCGCTACGCCCCCGAGGGCCTCGAGATCGAGGAGATCTTCATGTGCGGAGGCGGCGCATACAACCCAAACATCACCGCGTTCATCCAACAGAACTACCCCAGGACCAAGATCATGATGCTCGACGAGGCTGGTGTGCCTGCGGGTGCGAAGGAGGCCATCACGTTCGCCTGGCAGGGCATGGAGGCTGTCGTGGGTCGGTCGATCCCAGTGCCGACGCGTGTCGAGACGCGACAGGAGTATGTCCTGGGCAAGGTTGCTCCGGGTAAGAACTATCGCAAGGTGATGCGCCAGGGGGTGCTTTTCGGTGCTGGACGAGATCATCTTGCCCCGGTGAGCGAGATGGTCAACTACGTCAATGGCAAGGTTTATGACAACAAGTGGTAACACATAGATATGATGAACTAGCATATGATGAATGAGACATGACTGAGTTTATGGTTGATATCGTTCCATAATGTTGTAGTTGTTTTTGTAGATCTGGTCTGGACACTGAAATATATATTTTCCCAGGGATAGGATGGTACTGTACTACAGGAACAGCATACCTGCCCCTGGGTTCAACCCTGACTCCTGCAACCAACCAAACCAACGATACCTGACTCGCCAACCTTTAATTACTGTGTCAAGATTTGAGTTATCAAGGCCCTGTGACACTCTGACTGAGAGTTGCTGGGGATTGTCGGGGAGTGCCGCCCTTCCTGATGCGGGCCGCGTGTATTAACTAAAAGCCCTACTTTTATACCCCACACAGTATAGATTGCAGTCTATTCTATGCATTTTCCGTGTGGACCATGAAATCACGACTCGAGACCGTGCACTCTTCGGCTTCCCCGAGTCCTGTCCCCGTGTTTCTCCGCCGTCTTTCCCCGTCGTAACTTGTGACCTGCTCCGGGTTCGTCCCTGTCCTTGCTAGGTACACCACTAATTCCTCCTCGTCTATCGCCAAATCCTTCTTTATTCCCTAATATGCGGCAGCGGCTGCCTGACGCCCTTGGATGATTAGTCGTTCTTTTCGAAATGTCGCACCGGCCGCGCAAATTCCAGCGCGTCTCCAAAGCCTGTGCGTGCTGCATTGATTTCAATGACGTGCTCTGACTGATTTTTGTCTGTTCGTATAGGCGATTTCTGCAACCGCCGAAGCATCAAGTGCAATAAAAACAACGGCCCCCTCGCTCCCTGCCAGAACTGCGTCGACTTCGACGTCCCCTGCACCTACGATCGCCCGGCCCGCCGCCGTGGTGCTCGCAGGAACGCCAGCCCAACGGCCAGTCAGACCACCCAGCCAATTGCCCCTGGACAGCAAGTAGCACGCGACGAAGATCTGCGCGCTGCTCCAGGGATATTGCCCAACACTGTTGCCAAGTGCCGCACAAGCAATGCCTCGTGGGAAAGTCTCAATGGCGTTCACTCGGTCGCGGGGCCCAGCGATGGCTCTGCGATGACCCCTTGGAAGGCCTTTGCGACAGCCTGTCAGGACACAATTCGAGATCTAGCCCAGGTCTATCTGGAGATTGTCTATCCTATGTACTGCTTCCTCCTTTTGTCGCCCAATCCTGTCGCTATAAGCTAATTGGTCTTTGTCTATAGATTCCCCCTCTTCTACTGGCCCTCGTTCTCAAAAGCGCTCGACAACATGGACTACCTCCACGACGACGGCTTCTTCGCGTCCACAATGGCAATGTGTGCACTGACATCGGCTCGCGCTCGCGACGGCGCTCTCTACTCGACTCGCTGGAGCTCGCAACAGCTCTCCACTCCCCCGTCGGAAGTCTTTTGGGCCGCAGCAAAGGAATCGATCCCTCGAGATTTGTCTACAGCAAGGGGGACTGAATACATGAGGGCTTGTGCGATCTTGAGTATTGCGAGCATTCAGCATGGACAGATCCAAGGGATGCAGCAGTACCTGGGCTTCTATCACACACTGGCAACGATGGACGGACTGCAGGATGAAAAGTTCTGGCCCAAAGACCTGGATCCGGTTGTCGTCGAAGTTCGGCGCAGATTGGTATGCTCGCTATTCCAGTATTGCTTAAATACAAATTCTAATTTGATGTCTGTCTAGTTCTGGTCGATCTACACACTGGACGTCTACTCGTCCATCGTCTGGGGCGGCGTCATTCGCCATCGAGAGGCCCAGTCCAACGTGCGATATCCAGGCGAAGTGGTCAAGGACGAGTTCATCTCCAAACACACTTACGCGTCATCGCCGCATACGGAGCAGAATGGCCGACTTAGTGGCCCTGGGCTTCCTCACGACTGGATCTCTGGCTGGAACTTCATCACGGACATGTATCGCATCCTGGAACACGCAGTCGACAGCCAGAGGAGGCGCTCGCCCCCGACCAACGGGATATCAGACGTCTGGTCATTATTTCGCCCTGCACAAACCGCCGGGACGTGGCTGATGGACCATGTCTTGTCCATGTACTCGGCCCTCCCTCCCCAATTTCGCGAAACCAGACCCGTCACCGGAGACCTAGCCCACGACATCTTCGGCTTCCAATCGGCAAACATCCAAGCAACCCTCCAACTACTGCGGATGGTCCTAGCCCCAAACGAAGACCAAGGCGTAGACGAAAAATGCGACGTCGTCGGACAGGTCCTAAGCGTCTTCTCCAAAGTCCCAGTCGAGTATCTCAAGGCCATCAGCTCGCCATTGCTGCACCACCTCGCAGGAATCGGCTACATTCTGGGCTCCGTCATGGAAGGAAGCCTCTCTGAAGCCTCCTACCAACGCGTCCGCACCCTCCTCCTCGAAATGGCCGACCTCCTGCACCGCCTGGAATCGGGCCTCCGCCGGCCCACCGGCACCAGCGAGCGCCTTAGAGCCCAAGTCGCCCGCATCGACGAGTACATGCTCACCAAGCGATCCGCGCCGACGACGACAACACTCCCTCCACCTCCGCGACCACCTTCGGTGCTGAACCCAGGAAGTATGCAAGAGGATATGGTTCCGTCTGTCTATCAGCAGCCGCCGAGTCTTGCGCCCATTCAGGCTCCTTTGGCGCCGATGCCCGATCCCGTTGCGCAGTTCCAGCTGCCCCCCGAGTTGCTGAATGATTGGCCATGGCCGTTTGATGCCGGCGTATCGGAGGGGGTGTTTCCTTATGCTTTTGTTAAGTGAATGCCTCCAGGCTGATGACACTTGTCGACAAATTTTCTTCTCTGGACCTAATGTGGCTTCGGCTCTATCGTTTGTTGGCTGAAAATGCTGCATCCTCCGCGGAGCAAAGGTGTGGGTTGTCTCTGCTATGACTACAGGCGACAATGCTCGCCACCGCATCTCAAACCGCCAGCGAGAAGTCCGCAAAAAAGTCCTGCCACGTCGTCGGAAAGTAAAACAGATTCAGGCCTGGAAAATCCCACTCGCTCACAAATTGCTCCGGCACGAACGAGGTCAACTCGGTCTGGGCATCAAATAGCTCCCAGAACGGCGCCGTGTCCTCTACGTTGTCTCCCTGGGCACCCAATCCACTTTCCTGCAACGTCCGACCGTACTTTTCGATGCTCAGCCGGAGGATCTGGAGGTAGGCATTGCCGTTACTGGCTGCATTGCTGTCTGAAGTGCTTTTCGTCAGGTCATCCAGCAACCTGTTTCCGTGGGCGAGGAGTTCCTGGTGCTCTTCTTTACCCTCCGATAGCAATCGGGATAGCTTCAGCAAGAGCAGGAAACAAAAGGCACATTTTGGCCCAGACAAAGTCCATTGCATACTTTAGTTTGGCGAGATACGAGTCCGGCTCGATCGTGATTAGACTGAGGTGCTTTCGGGCGCTCGTTTTTGCCATCGAGAGGATCTTTCGTTCGACGGGGGACATTGCTCTGCGAGATGTCAGCGACGTCTATGCTGTGCAAAACAAGAGTTCAGAAGACGTACGCCACGTTCTCCACGCCCAAGGATCTCAACGCTTTGCAATGCAGCATCAGCTCGGACCAGCACTTTTGGACGCGTAGAGCAGCCAGGAGGGGCGCTCGTTCCTCGTCATCTGGTACGAGAGCGTTCTCTGCTCGAGTTAGCACCAATTTCCTACAATAGTCTTCTATGTGATCGAGTACCTATGATGCGTTGCCAGTCACTGCGCCAGTCAGATATGAGTCGCGAATTGACTTGGGGAATCAACTTACTCAAACCACAGATCGAGGTCAAGCTTCGCCTCCTGCACGGCAGTTGTGATGTCAGCGCGCGCCAAGGGTACTTTGCCTCCTAGCGTTTCGTTGATATGCACTGCTTCTGTTAGCTTGCTGAACGTTTGATGGTGCCTAGGTGTAGAACCTCTGATGACATTCAGTTCAACCTGGGAGAATAGCCGGAGATCCAGGATGGTAGACGACGGCTGATGCAGCAACTTGCGACACCGCCGCGCATTGCCCGTCATTCGAATGCCCGGGGGCTTCCCACCGTCTAAGCTGAATCTGAAAGCTGTCAACTTCTGAACTACCTCGTCGGAAGATGCTACCTACATGTGCTCCAACACCAGGAGTCCGAACCACGTTCGCGACTTACGCATCAGCGCATTCTCTTCTTCAATCAAGCCCACGATACCGGGGACTCCGTCAACGTCTTTCATCGTCAATCGATGAGTGAGCTCCTCGAATGCTTCGTCGAGACCCAAGTCAAGCGCCATGCGCGTTGCAAAGGACAGCATCAGCGAGCGTTCAGCGGAGTAGCAAGCGATTACCAGCAATGCTTGAACGGACTCTAAGCAGTTCAGCGCCTCATTTTGTATCACCACATTGATCCACTTTTTGAGTTCTGTCTGCAGCAGATCTGATAGCTGCGACCCGGACCCTAGGAGAGTCAGCATGCATCATCTAAGGGTGGCTGGACGTACTAGACTCCACGCGGCTCCCAATAGTGCATATGGCGTTCAACAAGATGCTGCTTCGGTAGCGCACCGAGTCGAATGTATCGTACTTGGGATCAAAGACTGGGATATACCGGTCCTATATCCTTTTAGCTGAAAGAATAAAAAAAAAAAATAAAAAAAAATAAATAGATTACATACGCAACCTTGGAAGAACCTGAATTGATCAGAATGAATAATAATAGACGCCGTAGACCAGAAACTCACGTCGCAAAGCAATCCACAGCGTACTCAACCGTAATGAATCCTTTACCGATAAAATCCGAAATTGGCTCTTCTCGCACCTCGAACCCAGAGCGCCTTCTTTTCGCCGGGCGATATACCTCCTGGACCCTGTTTCGAGGCTGTACAGGTATCTCATTCTGCGCGAGAAACGCAGCATTCCCGGGGTCGATCTGCGGCGGAGAAGTCGTAGGGAGACTATCTCGCTGCCCGGACACAGGCAACTGAGCCTGTGACAAAGTTTCAACAGATAAAGCCTGGCTTGGCTGTGACTGCAGGCGAAGCATCTGCCTCATATCCTCGATTTGGTCCTGCAGACGGCGAACCTCTGACTCTACATTTTGGAGACGTCTGGACAGATCAGTACTGACTTCCAAGCGGAAGGCGATGATGGGCCACGTACTCCGTCGCTGGATCCTTGGGGATCTCGAAGAAGACACATTGTTTCTTTAGTTTCTCGCATCTTATAACTGGTCAACATGAGCTTCAAAACACATTGATTATGCATACCGTGTGCATGGTCTCTTTCCATCACATTTCACCTGCAAGAGTGAGCAAGCGCCGTCAATAGCCGGGAACTGGGCAAGTAAGTACCTTGGATTGTCGACAAGCGCTGCACGCTTTCTATCAAGCATTAGTCAACTCCAGGAAAGCAGGAAAAGACATACCGGGATGCGCTTCATTGAAGCCGGCGCGGCGACAAGATAGGAATCTTCAGACATGTCGATTGCAGATGCTTGCAGGTACCAAAGGACAGAGGAAGTGACAATCCCCGGCTATTGAAAGGAAAACGCGGGGCGGTGGCGCATCGGACTACCCCCGGCGCAGCAGGATTGACGACTCGTTCTAAACTTCTAGTGCATTTAGTGGCTGTTCAATCCGTGGAGTCTGGAGAAGTCTATTCTGGATGTGGAAATGCATTGGCGTCTAGGAAGTAAGAAATAATCATGCCATACTCCACGGTCTACTTGCATTGAGTTCTCGATTTTCTACATACAGGGTACAAAACAACACACCAAACCTCCCCTAGTAAACATACACAAAATCCTCGTTCTCAAAGTCTGTCAGATCCTTAAACGCATTATCCTCCTCAGCCGCCTGACCGGCCTCGTCCTTGTCGAGCTCGGTCTCACCAACGGCCTGCATAGAGCGATCGATGATCTTGGCGCTCTTGCCCATCGCGACACGTCTCTTCTCGTGCTGCTTGTTCAGGTAGACAATGTACATTAGGTTCAGTGCACAGAGGACGACCAGGACGCAGAACATGGCGAGGCTGGAGCGTGTTAGATATCGTCTATGTGCGAAGGGGTTCTTTCTTACTTGGAGAGTAGACCGCGGCGATAACCAGGCGCTTCTTCGGTTGTGTACAGGTTGGGGCCAACGACCTGGTCAGATTAGCCTATGTTTCGCTCAAGGGTATTATCGCTACGTACGTTCCCGGCACATTGACCGACTAACAGGATGCCGTTGATGACTTTCTTCTTCGTCTCTCCAGCGGTGTTTCCTGCTGCCCAGGAGTAGATCATCGGCGCTAGTTGATGTTAGTACATTCACCCCAAAAAGTGGTGGTCTCGACATACTAATAGCAGGGTAGACAGAGATCTAAAATCGTTAGCCTGGTCTTGAGAGAATAATATGAAAGGAAGCTCACAATATAGTAACCGGCAAGCAAAGGCCCCTTATGAGCATCGCCGCGAGGAATCTGCAACAACATCACGCAGCCCGCAATAGCAGGAAGACAGAGCAGAGCGACAACACCACCCTTGGTCTTATACCTAGTCGCGAGCCACGCTCCTCCAAGAGTGGCGATAAGCTGGATTGCACCGAAGGGCATGTTGAACAACATGGTCTTGAGCTGGTCAAAGCCAAACGACTCGATGATCAATGGTCCGAAGGTTGTAATGCCGCCGCTTGGGATCCTACAGTGCGTAAGCAACTTCATTCATGGCAAAGGGTGAAAGACATACGAGATGGAAAACATCAGCGCAAACCAGAAAAAGGACTTGGGGTCTAGAAATGCTTCCTTGACATGGGCCCATTTCCATTCGTGTGTCTCGATGCCTTGCTGGTTCATTCGGAGTCTAGGATTGTGAGCGTTGGTACCGCAATCAGGGGAGTCAAATTTACCTCTCGATTGCCAGTAGTTTATCTTCTGGGTTGAGGAACTTGGATTGCATTGGGGAGTCTGGTAGAAAGAATCTTGGTAGAAAGGTTAGCTATCGTACTACCCGCGGGATGATGATGTGATCGAAGACCAACAAGACGATAAAGGCGAATGCAACTGTGACCAGCCCAAAGAAGAGGAAAATGATCTTTCAACTATCAGTACGTGTGGACGAGGTGGAAGACTTGTTATGTGTACCTGATACGGGGCGAGGCTGGAGTCGATGTGGCCGAGGCCAAAGGCGATCAAACTTCCAAACTATTACAATGATCATGTCAGTACAGGCCGAGTATATAGATACCAGAGAAGGTCAGAGTACTAACCATATTGACCACGCCGTTCATAGCATACCACGAGCTGAGGCGCATGGGTTGCTCACGACGACGATACCACATCTGAGTGATGGCAATAAAGGCAGGCGCTGCCATAGTCAATATTAGAATGGGAAGAAATGGTCATATATGGACGTACGGATTCCAGCCTCAAACAGACCCAGGAAGATACGGCAGGCTAACAGCCCCCCGAATGTCTTCGCTGGCGTCATGCATGCCAGGGAAATCCCCCAGAAAAACACCATGAAAGCCAAGAACTTTGCCAACCGAATCTTCACCAGGATGTATGCAACCGCAGGCTGAGCGACAAGTTGGACGAGGTAGATGCTCGATCCTAGCCAGGAGTACTCCTGGCCCACGAGGTTGGCATCCTCGATGAGTCCAAAGACGGAACCGTACGATAGAGTCGATTTGTCGAGTTGCTGCAGGAAGTAGATACCGAGGAGGATGGGAAGCAGCCGCAAGTCGATGCGTCTGAGAACTCGCTTGTTGTTCACGGGAGTGAGGATGGTGGAATGGCCCACGTCTTCGATCAGCTCGAGAGCCCTATCTTTCTTCTGGCCATCGGCTTGGGCTTCTTCTGGACGGGACTCGGGCTGTGCGGGCGCCGGGGAAAACTCGATTCGCTCGTCCGAGCTGGGCTTTGGGTCTGAGACTGTTGGGTTTGACATTGTTGGTCCTCCTCGGGAGGTAATTAAGCGGAATGGTGGAGGGTTCCAGTCAGCTCAGGGGTGAACGGGGATAGTAAAGATGTATAGACAGCTTCAGAAGGCGAGAATCTTCAGCCGTTGAGATACAAAGCGAGCATATACATTCTTTGGCAACCAGCACCGTTCAGGATGCAGCAAGGGGGGTGACTGAGATTTATCTACGGCCGGCTGTCAGTGACCACTCTATAGTACAACCTGGGGCACCCCGCGGGGAAAGACACTTCCTGCCAGGCCGGACAAAGGCAGGCAAGTCCGACGGCCATCAGGCCATGAAACCACATGGAGAAACGTCGGTCGAGTTAGCATCGAGCTAGCAGGACTAGACGAGGGCTAACAAAGGACTAGAAGGAGACAAACCAGCAGCCATCAAGCACCGCGGACGATCTCCGAGGCCCTGCACCCAATGGCACTGTGCCCGTGGGGAACGAGACTGCGGAGAGTGGGAGAAGCAGTCGAGTCAGTCTCGGTTATCGGCGCTTTCGACCGACGAGTAAATGAATTCCCCGGCCTTCGCTGGTCGGCTGATCATCGTTGAGGCCATTCGCGTTTGTATAGATCGGTGATGCACCCCGAACACCGACAGCAGCCACGCCATTGCCTGCACAACCCCTCAGTAGCCCCTCAGCTAGTGAGGGGAGCTGTCGCAAATTTCTAGGATTCAAATACAGCTTTGCGTTCGCAGAGCTTGCCGGTTCTTGGTCTCAGGACATGAACGCGTGCTAAATCTTCAATTCAATTCCACCATGCCGCAAAAAGAGTACTGCCCCAAGGGCTACCAGCAGATACAGGCTCAAGACTCGAGTCCTTCTGTCTTCCTTCAGTCAGAAGGCGCAAAGCGATCGTTCGATTTCTCTTTTGAAGCTGTTCGTGAGAACCTCTTCCGTGTCACCTTTACTACACCGAACCACCCTCTCCCTCCCTATCCCAGCGTCACCAAGCCGGACACAAGCTTGGACGGCGTCACAATCTCGACGAACAGCGGGTACTCGCAGAAAGAGATTGAGGTCGGAGACGTCAAGGCTGCAGTGAACTGGGAGAATACACCCGTCGTCTCGCTCTCATGGAAAGGCGGCGACAAACCTCTCTACCGCGACCTGCCCCTGCGCTCGTATGTCATTGACGGCGATGGCGTCGCAAACTATTCCGAGCACGACCGCAAGGCGCTGCACGTTGGTCTGGGTGAGAAGAACGCTCCCATGGACCTCACCGATCGGCACTTCCAGCTCTCGGCCACCGACAGCTTTGGATACGACAACTACAAGACCGATCCTCTCTACAAGCACATTCCACTCCTGATCAAGGCGACCCCTGCCGGCGTCGTTGCGATCTTCTCAACTACACACGGCCGGGGAACATGGTCTATTGGCTCGGAGGTGGATGGTCTCTGGGGCCACTTCAAGGTCTACCGTCAGGACTTTGGTGGTCTGGAGCAGTATCTCATCGTGGGCAAGACCTTAAAGGACGTTGTGAGGTCCTACGCTGAGCTCGTCGGCTTCCCGATTCTCGTCCCCCGATGGGCATACGGATACATCTCCGGTGGCTATAAGTACAGCGCGATGGACCACCCACCTGCCAACCAAGCACTGCTGGAATTCGCCGACAAGCTGAAGGAGCACGACATTCCTGTCTCAGCACACCAGATGAGCTCGGGCTACTCGATCTCAGAGCACGAGCCAAAGGTCCGCACTGTGTTTACCTGGAACCGATACCGCTTCCCAGACCCCGAGAAATGGATTGCAGAGTACCACTCGCGCGGTATTCGCATGATCACCAACATCAAGCCTTTCCTGCTGAGCTCGCACCCTGACTTCCAGAAGCTCATTGACGGCAATGGATTCTTCAAGGACCCAGGGTCTGGAGAGCCCGGCTATATGCGTCTTTGGAGCGCCGGAGGTGCAACCGGCGGCGACGGCTGCCACGTTGATTTTACCTCCGCAGTCGCATTCAAGTGGTGGTATGATGGTGTTCAGTTCCTCAAGCGCTCTGGCATTGATGGCATGTGGAACGACAACAATGAGTATACTCTTCCCAACGACGACTGGCGCGTGGCGCTCGACGAGCCGACGGTGGCCGATGCAGCCAAGAAGCAGAGCAGCGACAACACTGTTGGACTCTGGGGTCGTGCCATGCACACTGAGCTGATGGGCAAGGCGTCTCACGATGCCCTTCGCGACCTGGAGCCCAATGTTCGACCGTTCGTCTTGACCCGTAGTGCGACCGCTGGTACAATGAGGTACTCGGCCAGTACATGGAGTGGTGATAATGTTACCAGCTGGGAGAGCATGAAGGGGTCGAATGCTTTGTCATTGAATGCTGCCATGTCCCTGCTTCAGGTAAGCCTAAGACCCATCAAAGTAGGCCAGTGAACTAAGCTTCGCAGTGTGAGGGCCACGACATTGGTGGCTTCGAAGGACCGCAGCCCTCCCCCGAACTGCTCGTTCGATGGGTGCAGCTGGGGACTTATTCCCCTCGATTCGCGATCAACTGCTTCAAGACCTCACCCGACAACAACGAAGTCGGCGAAGTCATTGAACCCTTTATGTACCCCGAGGTCACCCCGCAAGTCCGCGCGACAATCAAGCGTCGCTACGAGATCCTGCCCTACATCTACAATCTCGGTCTGGAGAGCCACTACTATGCCTCGCCACCTCAGCGCTGGACCGGATGGGGTTACGAGTCCGACCCCGAGGTCTGGACAAAGAAGGTGAAGAACGGCGAGGAGCAATTCTTCTTTGGAGAGACGATCCTCGTCGGCGGCGTCTACGAGCCAGGCGTCAACTTCGCAAAGGTTTACCTCCCCCGCAAGGCTAACGACAACTTTGACTACGGCTTTGTAAATATGAATGCGCCCTACACTTACTACGCCTCAGGCCAGTGGGTCGAGGTCCCAGCTGCATGGAAAGAGAGCATTGCCCTCCTGGCCAAGATTGGAGGCGCAATTCCTGTCGGCAAGTCCGTTCAGACTCGAGTCCCCGGCGACGAGACTGCTGCATCTGTCGCAATCGACGAAGTGGACGACTACCGTGGTGTTGAGATTTTCCCTCCGCGCGCGAGCTCCCACGGCACCGTCTTCTCAACGACATGGATGGAGGATGACGGTATCTCAATCAAGCCCAAGGTCTCCAGTTACACAATCGCCTACGAGGCAAGAGACGACAGGGTCGTTGTGAGCCTTACCAAGGACGAGTCAAGTGGGTTTACTCCTGCCTGGAGGGATCTGGATATCATCCTGCATAACGGCGATACGAGAAGGGTCATCTCTGACACTGGGAAGTCGGTGGATTACAAGGGCACAGATTCGCGTGGCCGCGAGGTTTACACTCTGCGGTACTAGGTTGGCATAGGTAGTCATTAGTGGCGTTGGATAGAGGCTGAAACTATAATCTGAATTCTTGTTGCTTACTCTTCTCGACTACCTATATTCTTTTGACTATACAAGCAACTTGGCGAAGTTTGTTAGTGGCGAGCCAATCAATGTTTGTCGTTTGCCAATGCGAGTGCGAGTACGAGAGCTCGTATTCAATCAATGCGACAACGCGAACGGAACGAGACAAGCCATGCGACATACGGTCAGGAAGGAGGCAGCTGAGTTTTCTGGATCTGTATTGGATGATGTTTATTCTGTATGACATGGTGTCGACGTTGTGTATGGGCATGGCAACCCCCAGGGATATATATAATACTATGCAGAAAGCCACCATGTTTTTGAGGATCATCATCAAACAGAGACCACGAAAATGGCCAAGTGCAATCCTCCAGAAGAGTCGGGATGGGCATTCTGCCCGAATCTCCCAGCCGCTGCTCTCTTTACAGCTCTCTATGGATTTTGCTTCTTCCTCCACCTCTACCTCGCTATCAGGACTCGCAAGGTGGCACCCCCCTAAGAAACAATCAATAACATTGCTAACCAGTGTTTGTGCTAGAAATTCTGCTGGGTGATCATCGTCGGTAGTGCCTGGCTGAGCGTTGGATTTGGTCTCCGTTCCAAGGCAGCTCATCGCATCAGTGGGATTGGGGATTTTATCCCGCAGAGCATCATCATCTTCCTCGGCCCTCTCTGGCTTAATGCATTTGTGTACATGGTGTTAGGCCGCATGGTGCATATGCTTCTCAAGCGCGACCGTCTCTACAATATCAGCGCACGGAGACTGACCATCATCTTTGTAATCCTGGACATTATTGCTTTTTTCGTGCAAGCATCGTCCAGTGGACCTATGAGCTCGGGTAATCGTGATACTGCGCAGACGGGCGTTTATATTAGTATGTCTTCCAGCCACAGAACGTTTATGTTAAAGGATGAATCTAATGGGCACAGTGATGGCCGGGGTTGCAATCCAACAATCCTTTATATCCTTCTTCATCGTCCTCGCAATCCGCTTCCACTACAAGCTGGTCGCTGGGACTCGAACCCCTCAACAGCACCAAGCCGATGACCATACGACAGTAAAGCCCGTCATCCACACTGTCCCTTGGCGACGCCTCCTCTATGCGCTATACCTGACACTTGTCCTAATCACCATTCGAAACATATTCCGCTTGATCGAGTTTTCCGACGGAGTTGAAGGGCATATAGCTGTTCATGAGGCGTTTTTCTATTCTCTTGATGCCCTACCTATATTTGCTGGATTGCTTGTTCTTGCTGTCGTGCATCCATCCTGCGTTCTACAAGGCCCGGACAATGAGTTCCCACCGAGAGTAAAGAAGGGCGAGAAGGAACGGAAGAAGAGAAGAAGGAGTAGAGGCAAGGACGGGGGGTATAGTGAGACTGAAGAAGGGCCTGAGGCTCGAAGAGCTGGCGCCAATGAGGCGCCTTTCTCAGAAGTGTGATCTGAATGGCGTGTGAAACTGGGAAGATGGACATGTGATTTGTGGGTTATTCGCATTTGGGCCTTGAATTGTCTAGTTGTTGATATGTTTTCACCTAGTATGTACAGTGGCGTTCGATGAGGTCTCTGAATAAAACCAAGGTAGAGTGGAGGGTTCTAGAACGGGCTGCGGTAGTTCCTGAAAGTGGCCAAAGACTGCGCTCCCTGGAGGATATTCTCAAGCAGAGTGCCATAGTCCCATCCCATAGCAGACGCAGCAATGGCCGTCAAGCTCGCCTGATCTTCGCGTCCCGGACGACCAGGGCCGGTCATATTCTGCCTTAGTCAGTAGCTGCCGCAAGATCCAAACAAAGATTGCTTACCGGCTTCATATTGATATCAAAGAGCGCAAAGTCTGATCCAGTCTCAAATCGGCGTACATCAATGCGAATTGGCGCAGTGGCTCCAATCACCTTGGCTACCTCTTCGCACTGTCGCATTATCTTGCCGTATGCTGGATCCTTGAGTTCTTTTTCAGCCACAACCCTCGAATTTGCAGTAACAGCCACTACGCCGTTATACGGCGCAATGCCATCATCGTGGTTGAACCGTGTAACCGGCACCATGCTCCAGTGCTGGGGCTTGGAGGGAGTTGGAGGCATAACGGTAACTGTTGCTTCCTCGCCCGCGAGAAACTCCTCCAGCATAACGAGAGGCGATTCGGCGAGAAGTGTCTCTATGTGCTGTTGCAAAGTGGCTTCATCGCGGCAGACCTTCACTCCGTGGCTTCCTCGACCGCGAACCGGTTTCCCAACGATTGGGTATCTATCGATAGTCTGAACGACACCGCTGATATTCTCTGCATTGACTAGCCACGATCGAGGCAGAGTAAATCCTCCCAGCTTGGCGAGTTTGCCATTTAGATAAGCCTTGTCGTCGAAGTTCTCCACCAACGCAGGAGGCTGGCTGACGACGTAGAGATCTGAAGCCAGCGGTGCCAACTTCGTAGAAGTTTGGAGTGGATGGGAGTTGAAAAGAATCGTATTTGCCCAGAAATGAGTAGCGCCCTGTTGGACAGCAGAGTAGATGCCCTCTTCTGTATCAGGGAATGTCCAGCCCTCGTTGGTCGAGACAGGGGCCGAGGCGTCTTGCTTTATGACTTTGATGCCCTTTTGCAGTAGTGTGTAGGCGATATCGGCCCCTGAATCTTGGTAGCCTGCTAAGGTTAGCGATATAGGCTCAAAGACCTTCTCAATTGACTGCTCACCACCCGGTTTCCTCGGTTTCCTCACGCCATTGATCGCCGGCGGCTCAATGGCCTGGTACAGCACAGCCACGGTCGGTGCGCTGCTTAAGCTTCGGATGGGCCGATAACCCGCTCCCATTAGCCTAAAAGACTTCGATACCCTTCGATAAGCGAGCATTTGTATAGCGTGAAGAGATGTTGTGAAGTGAAAATGAATGATTTTGGCGGCCTGGAGTTGCTGAGAGGCCAGTTCGGACACAACCGAGAGCTGGTCGGATAGTTCCGATGATCGGCTATTTGCCGGAGTAGCCCATACTTCAGGGAATCCATGGAAACATGAATCCCAATGATAAAACAAAGTACCTGCTGTTACCTGTGCCTCTTCTTGGTCAACATGTTACTGATCTTGCGCAAGCTACTAAAACCGGTTCGCGAAGGCGTCCTATGCATTGGTTGCGATTTTTGAGGTCGAGACTGCATCACCAGATATCCCGTCGATGACCACGGGGTAGCTCCCAATTGTCGGCGGCATAGAGGGCAACGATTCGATCCCCGACTCACTTAGTCACTGATGCAGGATGAGTGAAAGTGGTGACCGCATGCTAGCTGGCGATACAGTGTGCCTAGTCCGAGATTCTCCAAGTAGAATAGACAAATTTTTTTGGTAGGCTTTCTAAGCATTGTTAGCGCAATTAAGAAAAGGAGGAGGGCATGGTAAGAGTAAGTGACAAGTGCACCATATGCCCTTATATTATTATCAAGTGTACCGGCATACACCTGGAGAGACAGCGGAAAAGGGCGATGTCAAGCCGTGCTCAATGGACAGATTGAAACGTGCGACGACTTATGGTCCGACGGCTGGCGATTCTATTCTACCGGGGTCTACAGACCTAATGGCTGAAGGCTGAGAAGGACTATACGACCTACGGTGGCGAATGTACCCTCAGTGATGGCAAGACAATTAGGGATGGTCAGGGACAAGCAAGTGGGCGGTCTAATGCGGAGTGCTTAGATTTAGCTGTTGCGAATGCTGTGATTATCAATTGGACAGGCACTTTCAACGCATATCGTGGTATCAAGGATGACCTTATTGTTGGTATCAGTAAGGCCGGGAATCCAGATACCATGGAGGGAGCCATGCACCCGGTATGATGAAGCTTGTGCAGCACAAGAATGTCCTTCCGAGCAGTACAACCCCTACCATGCCGTTCACGACAAATACAGTGGACTAACACATGGATATGGCTGTAACCTGTCACCAATTATCTAAGGATATTCCTGATGAAGTAGCGCTTCTTGAAAGCCACATTAGGGGAACGGCCATCGCTGCGGAGGATAACTCCATGATACTGGTGCGGTTAGTATCAAGGTCTCTGACTCGCAGGCAATGGGGCGCTGTGGTGAAGTTATAGTGCGTACATGGAGCACTGCCCATGTTAACAAGACCCAGCGGGGACAGCTTGCTGAAGATAGATAATCACCGGGTAAAGCGATATATTAGCAAGTATACCATTAATCCAGCGCCCACATAGGGTAGTACTCATGCCGTGGGCAGTATTGAAGTGGGAAAACTGGCTGACCTAGTGCTTTGGGAGCCATTTAGCTTTGGCGTTAAGGCGTTTCAGGTTATAAAGAAGGGCTTCATTGCCTTTACACAAATGGTATGCTTCATGTATTGTCTCCGAGACTAAGCTAACGAGATGATACAGGGGGACCCCTCATCGCCCGACTGATGTTTGCCGTAAGGGCACTAGGATTCTCAATAACATGCGACTATAAGTATTATTCTGATGAGACACGTCATGATGTACAGAGTAAACAGAATGAAATCGGTAGTGGGCGCGCAACCAGAAACAAGTCGATCTCGGTTTCTTTCCATGGATGCCCACGAATTTGGAATTTAGAATGTGAGGATCTGTACCAAGCCTAGGTATGGCACGGTACTCGCATGGTGGGCCAGTGCTTCTCCCTCACATTGGTGGATTGTTTAGCGCCAGCACTGCCTGCGCTCGTCGAGGCATAAAGATAAAGGGCGCTCGCCTGCTTCGCCCCATTTTCTCTCTTTGCCATGCTTATTCTATCTACGACTCGGATAGATTCTACAACATTATGGCCCCTTGTGAACTGCCCGAGTGGCCGAGAATGTGACCCCCCATTCAGATACTCCCCTCCGCTCCTCTTTGCGCCAAAACAACTGACTGACTGGAGTGCAAAAGCATCCTCACCATCTTCACAGTCCTCTCGTTCCTTCCGCAGCTCTATAAGGTATCGTCGTCCCGGGACAGCTCTGGGATATCGCCGTACTACGTCTTGAGCAACGTGCTCCTCGCGACACATCATTTTTCGATCTACTTCGCACTATGTGTCAATGAGCCCTCGGGTGGTGGTGTTGTCGTCCACAATCCGCCGAATACAGCGGACCTTCTTAACCTGACCCATCTTTTTGTCGCTTGGCTGCTGTTTCTCCTCCTGTTCGTCCTCACGCTCTTATACCTGTCCACGGATGACCTGCCGCAGAGAGGCATTGTCGCATTAATCTACATCGGCTTCCTCATGATCTCCGTCATCCCGCAGTTCTACGAAGCTATCGGCGGATTCGACGACCTCGCAAAATCCGAGCTTGAATGGCGTCTCCTCTTCTTTGTCGCTGGACACCTCCTCATCGTGAACCCGGTGCTTACAATCGTCGCCCTTGTTTCGGCTGGCCTCCAGGCTCGCCGCATACTTCAAGGCCCGATTCACAGTTCGCTCAGTGTACCTGGCCTTGCGGGTCAGGCTGCTGTTTTCGCCGTTCTGGCCGTCTCATGGGTATGGCGTGTTGTTTATGGAGGCTCACCGCGTTTCCCGGCCGACAATGCAGTGCTGGATTGGTACTTCAAGTTCGGATGGCCTGTCGTGGGCATTGCCGTCTTCGCGATTGTGCAGTTTGTTCTCTTGTGGGTTGTTATCCAGCGTCAGCGGAGTGTGACGGTTCCATTCGAAGAGAGAGAGACGGAACCCTTGTTAGGTGGGAGTCTACGGGAATGTCATGTAGAAGTTGCCTAAGCTAGATACATGCTTTCCCCCTGTTCGTCATAACAAGCTCGATTGGTCCTGAAGCGGGCACCACTAGCTTCGGCCGCCCGTCGAGGTCGGTTGGGTGCGCCACGGTAGACTCGCCGGTGGAGGGAAAAGAAGCAAGGGCGTCTGTATGATTCTTACGACCATGCACCACGGAGATGAAGGTTCATAGAACGCAAGTCAGTAAGTTGTGTGGACTGATTTGAAGACGTTGAAGGTAGAGTGAGACAGGTGTGATATGGAGAAAGCTATGGAGTTTCAATAACCCAACTCGACCTTTCATGATGGCATCAGTTCCTGTGATACCCGAGCACCGAGGATGGCTAAGTCACGGGTGACAAGAGGTGACTGTATGTGCGACCACAACCTTAAGAGAGAACGATCAGGGTCTGGGCCCAGCTCCACAAGCAATTCACTCGTGGCAGTGACACGAGCGAGCAACTCAGCGAGGAACGGAGGTTCGTCGGAAAAACCAGTGAATACGCACCATGCCCAGGCCGATGATGTGAATATTGCCCGCTTTGCTTATTGAAAAGTCGACCACATCCCCGAGATTGTCATTACACAACGCGGTATCTCGAGTAACCTGATGTTATTCGACGCCTCCCAAGCACCAAAAAAGGAGTCAGCCCAAAGTGAGCCTCGTTGAAGCCATTGACGATGCCAGGAGACGATGTGGAAAAGCTTCTGACACTGGAGACCACCGACCGGCCGCGGCCGAGCAAAAGGCGAAGAAGAAAATTTCATGTCTCTCGAATGCTGTTTTGCATACTCTTTCTATCGATTTTCTATCTACTATTCGAGCCCAGAGGAAAGCCCTCGTTGCCAGGTACGCTCAACGCACTAGACCCAGTCCTAAGCGACGCGTCGATCGAATACCCGAGCACCACGCTGCTACAGAATGCGGGTGCATCTGACGGCGAAAGGAAAGACGACAATCTAGCTGAGTATTCCTCATGGCCGACAACTAGCATTGCTTCGTCGCTTACCCGGCTGTTCTGTTTGCTCCGTGACGAAGTACAGACCGAAAACCTGCTGCGACCCATTGATGCTACCGGAGAAGCGCGCCTACACGAGTTAGGTCTCCGGACCCGCTACTTCAAGAAGATGTTTGAAGCATGGGAAAAGGCCCATCTAGTCTTTAACGAAGATGGGACGGCACTGAAGACCCGCGATAACATCCTCAAATACCTTGAACAACACCCAGAAATAGCGGGCCACATGGGAATGGCAAGAGCAAAGGTGGTCCATGATTACAAAATATCCAAGTGGGTTTACAACCGCCTGTCGACGCTCCTGTTCTCTTGGACCGCGCCGTATCATAAAGATCTCATGGCTCTACACGCCCAGTTCTACGGGGCAGAAAGGGGCATCGTGATGCTAGCAGGAGACCTCCAGGCTGCGTTTTTATTTACATCAATCTCTGTGATCCGGCAATTGGGTTGCCATCTGCCAATCGAGGTCTTCCACTATGGTGATGGAGATCTGACTAAGTCAGTTCGCTCACAATTGGAAGCCCTACCTGGAGTCACAACGCGCGATCTGAGCCGGATGCTCGACGGGCGGGCTTTGACGCTGAGCGGCTGGGCTGGGAAACCCTTCGCCATGCTGCTATCTACCTTTCGACACGTTATTTTCATTGACGCCGATGCTTTATTCTTCCAGAATCCCGAAATCCTGCTCGAGGACGAAGCCTATCGAGAAACTGGGGCACTGTTCTTCAAAGACAGAATGTTATTTGCAGAATCAAAAAGACAGTGGCTGCAAGATGTCCTTCCAAAGCCATTATCCGATAATGTCCTAAAGAACCGGTTCTGGACCGGGGAGAGCGAGCATATGCAGGAATCAGGGGTCGTCGTGGTAGACAAATGGAGACATTTCGTGGCGTTGCTCCTGGTAGCCAGACTAAATGGGCTGGATCGTGATGGGGACGAAGAAAAGGGTATCCAAGGAGTATATGATATGGTCTTCGGTGAGTTTGCTATCAATGGGTTGGAAGTTGGTGCGTACCTAACAGTATCAGGCGACAAGGAAACATTCTGGCTGGGGTGGGAGTTGGCCGGAGACATCGACTACGCATTCCACGACGGCAGCACTGGGACGATGGGGGTAGCACATCCTGTAAAGGACGTTCCCGGGTGGAATGGAGATATTCTGGTCGCAACGGGCCCGCCCCGGTATACAATATGTGCACCACAACTACTGCATCTTGACCGCCACGATCGGCCGCTTTGGTTCAATGGCTGGATTCTTCCTACTAAATACGATAATGATGGCGAGCCGGCAGCCTTTGAAACGTTCCTGCAAGAGCCGCGTGAAGTAAGAGGCCCTAACGCGTGGCAGTTGCATGAAAATAACGTCTGTTGTTTGACGTCGGAGTATAAGACCGAGTTCACGCCCGAGGAGAGGAAAACCTTGGACGACATGATTGCGATTCGACGGCGCCTAGGCGTAGTTGGAAGTGAGAGTGATAGTGGATGATACTATATGGGTACCCAGCCCCTCCCAGCCACCCCCCGGCCCCCGAAGCCCTGAGACCCCGCGCCGCGGTTTCTTTGTTATTGAGGGAGAAGTGTGTAATCTCTATGCATAAAAATCCGCTTGCCCCCACTCCCAAGCCTTCCTCAGGATATTCCTCCTACCCCGTGTTCCCGCCATGTCATCCATCCATATCCCCGGCCTCCTCCAGCCAGTTATCGCCCTCAATGGCTGGACCTTTGTTCAAGAGATCTGGATGTATGCCACTCGCCTACCTATCTACGGCCGCATCAAAGAGGCCACCGATCCCTCTATACCTCGAAGTCAGATAGACGCGCAGACGCCTCCCTCCGTGCGATGGAAGGCCGATAATTACAACCACCTCTTCGAACAACCGACCCAGTTTTATGCAGTCGCGCTCGCTCTGGCTATTGCGCGCCATGGCGCGGACAACCCACTCGATATCAAATTGGCCTGGACTTATGTTGGGCTTCGTGTCGTGCATAGTTTGATTCAGTCTACTACCAACAAGATCTTGCTGCGGTTCGGCGTGTTTTTGACGTCTTCGGCTGTTCTTGCTCTTTTGACAGCGAGAACTGCGCTCTTGGTGTTCTGATTGCCGCGCAGGGTTTGATGGTGGCGATATTGGTCGGTCGCATGCGATGGAAAGTACACTGGACGTGAATAGTATGCAGGTAATAAAGATATTAATGGTTTCGGAGGATAGATAATTGGGAAAGTTTTCCGCTCACTTGTGGCTGCTGCTGCACCGACGCCCCTCTTCCATCTCCATCGCAACGGTAGCATACTTGCGAACAGCCACAACACGCGTAGAATACTTCTCTCCCCGTCCAAGAGCACAGTTGACCTCGCTGGGATGTATCCAGTTCAGAGTAAATACCACGATAAACATCAACAGCGCATCAAACACATAGATAAACACCTCCTGCCGCATCAAGTACGAGTCATAGCCCATGAGGTACTCGACAACCCTGATAACTGAACGGATTAGGATGAGTACACTGGTAAAGCACAGCGCCATCCTATGCCGGCGCCATATGCTCCGGAGCTGAGAGGGTACGACGACGCTTTGTCTCGCCATGCGCAGCTCGAAGATTCCCGCTGTAGCGACGAAGAAGGCGAAGAAAATGATCTGCACGAAGAGACCGCCGACGATAATGTGCTCGCCGGTATCTGCACTCTCCGAGTCTTTCACCATAATGCCGGCCCCTGTGCTGTTAGTCTAGTTGGTGAACGGGAAAAAAATAGGTCGCTTACCGGAAGCCTGCATCAAGAAGGACAAAACATCTCCAGCGACAAAGATCTTTGTCAACCAGCGTAGTGGAATGACAGAGCATCTCTCCGCATCAAGCATGGCAATGATACGTCCAAGAGTCATATATATGCTGGCGGCGAGGAAGGCGGGAGCAATTAGGATGAGAGCACTCTGCATAACGTAGGGGCCTTTCGTGAAGTCTGGTGTTTCTTGCGACGACAGAAGGCGACCGACATAGCCAATACATTCCACTAGGACCGTTAGTAGCAATAGAGGTGAGGACAAGGACGATCAACGTACAGGCAGCGCCGATTGTGAAGGGGATCATGAACCACGTCCGTGTCCGTAAGAGCTGGTAGAGGAGTAAGAGTGTGCATACACCGAATAGTGCAGTAAATATGCCCCCAGCAGCACCTGACGGCGCATAGTAATAGAAAACAAAGTCCATGTTAATAAGGTGTAGTGGGTGTGAGTTGGAAGAAGTGGAGTTGAAATCAATGCCAGAATCAAGACAAACTGGACGTGAGACAGTTTAAATAGAATGCTTGGAGGCAAATTGGCCTTTCCCTGTCATTCCAAATATACTATAATTGTCGATGATGCCCTTGAGTAGGCAAATGCGTTTGCAGTGTGGACCCTCGTTCTCGTACCCATAACCCTTCTTGGCGACGCCACAGCCAGATTGGAAGCTTAGCCAGACCCGCCCCGCCCTCTCTTTCTCTTTCTTGTCGATTTTGAGCCTAGCGGGCCTGTTTCAAAATCGGAGGAGTTCGTATCAGTATAGAAGACCGGTTCTGGTTGTTGTTGAGTGCTGCCTATCTCCCATAGTATCTGGAGCCCACACCTGCCAGCCCCGTCTCCTATTTTTGTTGTGACCCACTTCACCTTACCAGGCCAGAGGATGGATACGCAGAGATGGTATATATAGGGCACACTGAGATCGCCGTTCAGACAATTTTATTTTGAAGATTGAGACCGAACCACCAATACAATTGAGGCGATGGCGTACAAGTACTACCAATACAACCCTTCCGAGGGCGCCGCCATCCCCTTCGCTGCTCTTTTCGGCCTAACGACTCTGATACACATCTGGCAGACAGCCCGTGCACGGACATGGTATCTGATCCCGTTCATCATTGGGGGTGTTTGTGAGTTGGCTCTTCATCTAGAAGCGAATCTGGCACTCTGACCCTTCCTACTAGTCGAGGCAATTGGCTACCTGTGTAGGTTCATCAGCGCGACCGAAACCCCCGATTGGACAATGATGCCCTACGTCGGCCAGAGCGTCTTGATCCTGCTCGGCCCAACGCTGTTCGCTGCCTCGATCTACATGCTCCTCGGGCGCATCATTCGGAGCCTTAACGCCAGCTCGCTTTCTCCGATTCGACCGACGTGGCTAACGAAGGTTTTTGTAACCGGGGATGTCCTCTCGTTCTTACTACAAAGTGGCGGTGCGTTATCCGAGCTCAAATAAGAATAAAATTTTGGTCATAGAAGCTGACGGATATTGCTCATGAACAGGAGGCGGAATGCAAGCCAGCGCCAAAGACGCCGAAAAGGCCGATATGGGAGAGAAGATGATTCTCGGCGGTCTATTCGTACAAATCCTCTTCTTCGGCGTCTTCATGGTCGTCTCGATGATCTTCCATCGGCGAATGCTCTCGACACCTATGCACCATATGGGCATCAACCTTCCGTGGAGCCGATACCTCAAAATCCTCTACGCCGTTAGCGCTCTGATCATGATCCGGTCGGTGTTCCGAGTTGCGGAGTATATACAGGGTAAGGACGGGTATCTGCAAAGCAAGGAGGTTTTCATATATGTTCTTGATGCTGCGCTCATGCTGGGATGCTGTGTGATCTTAAATATCTGGCATCCGAGTAACATCGTGTCTGGACGGACGGCGTATAAGCAGCCTGAGGATCTTGAGATGCTTCCAGGGAATCGGCACACAGTGTTTTAAGGAAAAGCTATATATGAGACATCATGCAAGAATATGTACGATAGAGATTGTGTAGAAATCATAGTTTGAAGACGAGCTTTTCCCATAATGTCACGGCAAGAAAGTCGAGTTTGATAAAGGGTATTCCTGTGAAGTTTTGTCTTACTGATCATATATTATTCATGACTGGGATAAAAAAGAAGAAAAGGAAAATGAAACCACAGCAATCTATAGTTGTACCAATCCCACCCTTCCCATTTTCGCAAACATCCAATTCGTAACCGCTGCATCAACGTTGAGGGGCTTGCTCCAAAGTCTAAACAACGCCTCCGATCTTCCCTGAGGTACCCGGCAACACCCCGTGGCGTTTATAGTACTGTCGCTCCTTGATACAAATGAAAGCAGCGAAACCAGCGATAGGACTGCACAACAGATGGTCAGCAAGGTGAGATGGAATAACGCAGACATTCCAAGCGTAGGCGTACCAAAGGACAAAGGCCAAAATGACCACAATCGCACCCAGCGCACGGCTGCTCGTACTGCGGGACCCCATAGTCCCCATAATCGAGATAACGAAGAGTGCAAACCAGAACACCGTATCAATAATATTCAGTGCCACATTGGCCTTTGTGTTGGCCCACCTTTTCAAGCGGTCGACGTGTTCGGTTAGGACCTGGTAGGCCATGAAGACGGCGGATTTGGCGCACTACAGGAGAAAATTGGTATGTTAGTCTGAGGGAGATACACAATAGAATAGAAGAAGACATACCACAGCGATTCCCAATGTGTTCGTTCTACTCCGTGGGGTGCCGCTGTCGGCAATGCGGGCGATGGCTAGGATGAAGGTGATGAGGATCAAGCAGCCAATCAAGATATGCAGGCGGAACTTTGTGCGAGGGATGTCCTCCGCAGCGATATTCAGTCGTTGAAACATGGTCGAGTAGTCTAGTAGAGGAATTGAAAGATAGTCGCAGAGGTGTAATGGGGGTATTGTTGTAAGGTGTGGGCTGCAATGGTCGAGAGATCATGTTTGAGGCACGGTAAGGGTTTATATCAGAAGGCCTCCTAAAAACGCTGCCTATTCCAATGGCTAATTGGAGTTACTGATGAAGGATAAAAATACTTATCGCACTATGCTGGGACCCTCGATGAAACCTGAACCCGACCCCAAGGGCACTCGTACCCTTATCCTAATCGGGTTATCTGTACGGTTGCCGTGAGCCAAGCCTACCAGCCCTGCATGAAGAATTGGCATTTCCTAGGCAACAGTCTTAACATGCTTGATTCATGGCGCTAGCGGTATATCTAAGATAAGGCTGTGGTTTCCAACCAACTAGTCGTCGCCAATGAGACTTCCTGTGCTCACGGGCTCGCCGTAACCCTCACCAAAGACTTCAGCAATAGGCCACGAGATATAGCCTTCCCAAGACTCATCGAGTAAACGACGAATATCCTGCAGGACAAACCGTCCCCAATATTGCAGAAAACAGTTTCCCCGGGCTAGGTGAAGGAAGGCACAGTAGTGCGCATGAACCACGAGTGCAAGGGGTTCGTTCGCTTGTAAATATTGCAGGTACTCAGGAGGAACCCTGATAGCCCAGCCGGCAGCCAGAGTCATTGAGTTTGGTTGAGTGAAGGCGTGTCCAGAAAGACCTCTCAAGCCCTCAATAGCGCGGGTGTACGTGGCGGCATCGTGATCCTCAGCATGCAGGTACTCTGTATTGAGTCTGTCAAGACGGTCCAGGGATGCTTTGACGTAGTCGGGCATCGCCAGATATGGATTTCCGGGGGCGAACAACGGGGCAAAGTTGCTCTGGCGCAGGAACGAGAACGCGGCATCCGTTATCTGCTGGACGCCGCGACATAGAATAAAAACGTTATTTAGGGAATTCAGCGAGGGCCTGTCCCCGTCGGATACTCCTGTGTCCGTCAAGGCAGAGCCGAACGCATAGGCGACAACCAAGGCGGACAAACCCATCATTGACCTGGCATTATCTTCCGTGACATTTCGTAACCCTTTTTGGAGTGCATGTAGGGCCTGTCCTTTGTGCGCTGTGGCAATTTCGAGCCACAATGCAGGGTCTGACTGGTCAGAAAGAGCCAGATGCAGTGCAGAGACTGCAAGGATGCCGTGCATGAGAGGCGGTGTTTTCAGCGCCTCGTCGACGAGATTGATTTGCCACACAATTCTCGTTTCCGTGTCGCGCGAGTAAAATTGGCATGTCTCATGCTGCCAGTTCACCAGGAGCCTCAGCTGCGTCATGTCCAGAGATGGACTTGACGAGGATGCGCCCGGCCCGCCAAATCGATCGAGCAGTTGAAAAGGCGCGTCTGAAGGAGACGCATGGTTCTCTGTCTGCGCAGGTGTTTTCCGCCGCCGAGTTCGTCGAGCTGGGGCCTCCTCTTCAGCCCAGATGTACGAGGCTTCAGTCACATATTCACATAATTCCTCGCGCTGACTGCAGTTGGAGCAGACGGGCCTTGCCTCATCACACTGAAATATATTAGCAAGCTTATTCTGGTAGTCTCAGAAAAGCGTACCTTCACTCTCCGATGCTTACAAGCCTTGCAGCCGTGCCTTGACTTCCGGTGGGTGCGACGCGTAGGCATGGCGAAGCTGCTTAGGACTCTAGCATCACGCGTCGTATTCGTAGAGGACGTCCAGCTTGCCACTGCAGAACGTGCTGATGAGTCACCGTTCACATATTTGTCAAGCCTTTCTAGGCAACCTTGAATCGTGTTGAGTCCCAAAGTCAAATCGCTGGAAAAAGTCTGCTGCCAAGACCAGGTGCTCTTTCCTAATGGGGTTAACTCTACGAATACGAACGCATGGGAGAGGATCGTTCATTGAGCCACCATTTTATTGCGTAGGGTCCCTAGTTTCTAGCCTGATTCTGATAAACTCGTTCTATGTTACCATGTCAATCATGACACGCAAGTGTTCAATTCGCCGTTGTCTGGGGAAGGCCGCCATCAATCGCCCGTGGATCGCCATCCGAAGTCCCGTCCACCTTGACCGCACCATGAGCTGTGTACACGTTGGTCCAGTAAGGATAGTGCACTGCTGAAAGATTGACAGCAACAGTGATCCAAGCGAAAATGCCGTCCTCGATGCTATCTCCAAGCAAGGCATAGTTAAGCATCGGGTCTGAGTCGCTATACTCCGTCTCCTGCGCAACGACCCGGTCTACCGCGTTGGGAGTAATTGGAATCTCATTTGTGTTGTAGGGATATGTCGACTCAACCTGATCGATCAAGTCCTGGTCCAAGAAGATCTGAGCGACGTGCCCAACCGTTCCGCCGACGACAGTACTGTTGGGCAACCGTTTGGCCCCAAAGTGGGCAATATTATGGTAATGGGTGGTGCGTCCATCATAATGGCCTGGGAAGAGAGTGTCGAACGTGACAACGCCGTCTTCGTCAGTTTGCTGAACGCCGCGAAGGAAAGTACGCTTTGCATTGGCAACATCGTTGGAGTTTCCGTTGCCCTCAGTGACGATGCCAGAGTACACACCGGTAGCGTTGCAGCCCCAGAGCTCTGCGTATAGATCCGGGATGGGCTCGCACGTTTCGACGTCAATATACTGCTGCTCGAGAATCACCGGAACACCAGGCTGCCCTTCACGGATATGAGAGCGCACTCGCTCGCCAGGAATCCAGTACGGGCCAGTTTCTCCTTCGGCAGTCGGACCGAGCAGGCAAGCCTTGTTGCTGGAATCCTGAAAAATCTCGTCTGTCGGCATGGACGGTGACACGAGTCCGCTCGCTTGATGAGAGGTGTTTAGGACGGCGTCGGTATCGCGGGTGCTGAGTTGACGGCGATGCAGCTCGACCATGGCCTTGCGGCGCGCTTGAGAATGCGCGTGAAGGCCTCGGGCCTCCAGCTGAACGGAGCACTTTGCTAGGCCGTGACCGACGTCTCTCTTGTACGCCCTCACGGGTGCCGAGTCTCGCTCCTCATGGTGACCAGGATGGGCGAGTGCGAGGATGGCGCCCCCAAGGACGGTGAGATTGAGCGCAGCCTTGAGTTGCATAATTCAACAGTTGAGAAAGGCCAAGTGAAGGGTGAAGGGTGATGTTCTGTAAGTGTGTGATTCTGACTACTTGAGGGGACACAATTGGCGCTTTTATACCATGAGTCCGACGCCCGGGACACAAGGTTCCATCTCCTGGGAGTACTGGGTAAACGTTTACACGTCGGAGTCGATAGGTCTCGCCTTGGACTGTTTCCGATGCAGATCTGCACCCAAGGGGTAAACGTATACCGGGCCTGGCAACTAAGTCCGCTATACAAGGTTTCGGGTTGCCAGTCGAGGAACCGATGCCAGCATGATCGACAGAGATGGGAACGACATGCCTCCCACAGCGGGACTCCTCCCACAGCTCTCCACGATCCACTGTGGGAGTCGCACGCTGATCGGAGCCCTTGGCGCCAAGCACTGGCAGTGGGAGCTTTGAGGGACCGGGAAGTAAGATTGCTTGATTAGCAATTAGACAGTACGTATGTGACTATCTCCTCCGAGATTTCGGGGGAAATGAGTCGGACCGTAGCATTCTGGTGACTCGATCGAGCCGATTCGGGACGATCTCGGGTCCTTCAGCTATGTAATTCGATAGCGATGGGTCCAATAGTATCCTCAGGCACCGATCCAGCTCTATGCTAGTGGAGAATTAGCAGCTAGCTGTGGAAATTTCTCTGAGAAATGAGGCCGTGCTGGTGGGAGCTCACAGCCTGCAGGAGTGCCCCAATCTCGCAGCGACATTGTGCGTACCTTGTCGCTCTGGAGAACGGGAGGCCACCATCAGTCAGTCTAACTGAAGGAACCTCGACCAATTGCCATAGGCGCATGGAGATTTTGCGTCTCTGAAAATAAATATCGTAGTGGTTCAGACGGTCCGAAGTATTGCGTCCTATGAATAAAACTGATATAAAAGGTATTCATAAATCGTGATTACAACGGGAACATTTCTTCGAGCGTCCATATACCACCAAGCAATAATGATCGCAAATGTCACAAAGTAAACGACGCATACATAGTCCATGTTACCAGCAACAACAGAGTATGACAGGAACCTGGCGTACTTCGGGCTCGCCAGACGACCAGTCCAATAATTTGACCACCGGCGTTTGGTATAGCCGAACTAAGCTCTGCAAGGGATACCTCTATCAATCCGCACACTATAGCCACGAGGATAAGGCCGTAGACCAGCTGTACCGGACCGCCTGCTTTGATTCCGGTGTCGAGCGCCGTTGCAATCCCGAGCCAGGAGTTTGCGAGGGAGAAACCAATTTCAATGATTGAGAGAAGGGAGAAGTCCTTTCTGAGCTGAAACATCTGGCCAGTGACTGTAGGTGAAAAGCTGATGTTAGTCTGGTTGTAAGAGCTGGTTCAGGTAGGAGTGTACTGACCGGTTGCCCCTCGCCCATCTCCTGGGCGTTCTGGGGCTTTTCCAAGTCCTTTTCCATCGTCGAATCCAACCTAAATCATAACAAAGTAAGGATGAAGGAGAGATGTCAGAACAGGCAATGGATATGCTGGTGCATAACATGTCCTTCAGCGAAATACTACTTATAGTAAATGCGGAGAGAGCTAACTATGATAAGAAAGTGTTCACAATACCAAGAAGCGGGGGAATGACACGCTGGGACTGGAGTCTGGAGATAACAGCTCTATAATTCTGGGGTTATCTGTTCATTACGCTGTGATATCAATGTGGGCTATCTTGGTGCTACTCCTGGCGCGGTCCATTCTGTGATTGGTGGGATCGGGGTTTGCTGTTAGCCGCGTTGTGAGATCAACAAACTAACTACCTACATATTGCCGACTGTTGACTGCTGACTGCTCTCACAGTTCCTGCCTTAATCTTTCTGATAGGAGAGTGTGCTGATACGCGACCTGCGGATTAGGGGTTCCCTGGCACTCTTCGATCACCCCGTGTGCGAGTAATCAAGATGGACTTCTCCCTTCGCCGCCGCGAATCCTACAAGGGCAAACACGTCTCAGCTCTGCCAACACCATCTTTGGTGATCAGTCTGCCTATCCTGGTTGACAACATCCACAGGCTGCTTGTGGATGTGCAAGACCTGGGGATTGCCTTTCGGTCTCATGTCACGACATTAAAAGGTTAGGAAACTAATTTATGCCTTACTAGTCCCGTGAAGTCACTCGGATGATGCTAGATGAAGGAACGCATAATAGAATAGTTGCGTCGACCGTTTGCGAGTCTGAGGGAGCTTTACTCCTGGTGGAAGAAGAAATTTTTGAAGAGGTGTGCGAATATTCTGCTTCACAATCCAACAGCTCTAACTATTGCAGTGTCTTTACGGCCTCCCCATTACAGAAAATGCCCTCGCTCGTCTCGCAAGTCTCTTTCACAAAGTACGAATACTTCTGATGCTTGACAACGAAGAACAAATTGACCTATTGGAACAATTCACCTCGAGGAACGAAGGATTCAGGACATGGCAGGTCTTCATCAAAATTGACATCGGCTTGAGTCGGGCTAGCCTGCCTAGTGGCTCTACCAGTCTACCTGACTTGGTCAAGCGAGTAGAGAGTTCGCTTTGACAACTCTATATGGGTCCTACTGTCATGCAGGACACTCTTACGGCTGTCGAGACAGGAAGTCAACGCAAGCTGTGCCGCAAGATGAACTCGGCGGTCTTTTGAGGGTATTAAAGCTTGCGAACAACAGCGGTGGCCCCTTGGTCTTGTCTATAGGCTCAACGCCGACAGCGCATTCCATCAAAGCCATCACGGCCGGGCTTCCTTCGCACTATATTCTGGAACTACAAGCCGGTCCGTATGTCCTTTCCCTGCTCGGTATATCAAATTATTCAGACTACCACTACCACTGCACGCTAGGAAACTTCCCTGCCAACGGCCTTCAACAAGTATCCACCGGACTAGGCGATCGATCACAACAAGCCATCCGCATCCTCATCCTCGCCAATATATGCAGTGTCTATCCGGAGCGCAACGAAGCCCTCGTAAATGCCGGCATAATTGCACTATCACGATAGTCGAGCGCATTTCCCGATTTTTGGAGAAGTGTTGGGATATCCCAACTGGAATATTGTTCGATTATCTCAGGAGCATGGTATTATTGGGCTTACGAACGGCTTGAGTGAAGACGGGATGCTGAAAGTTGCGGACTTCTTCCACGTCGGACAGAGAGCTTATTTGTGGTGTCAGCATTCCTGTATAACAACGGCTGCTTTACATGTTTACTATGTGGTGGAGAACGATGTTGTCGTCGATACATGGGTGCGCTGGAAGGGTTAGTGATGCACAAGTGCGTCCATGGCTGGACCCGAATACCACATAATTAGACTATAGACTGCTATGGATGGATATATGTAACAAGAATCGCCTCACTAAACGACTTCCAAAGTTTTTCACCAGACGGCTTGGAAGCTTGAAACAGCAAGTTTTGACTCTGGAGCTCCAGCGTCCGGTGTGCTTAAGAATGTTATATAAAAACAGGCAAAAATAACGAGGAGGACCTCATCCTTGTGAACAGAGCCAAGAAGAGTGGGAAGGACACGGCACAGCTGCGTGGGATTGCCGTTGCACCCCCGGCAGAGTCTGTTTCTTATGATTTCTAGTACGCCTTTCAACTCTATTGTGGCTCTTTTCCTTCTTCGTTGTTTTTATACGACTGAATCCTATGATGTGGTTTGTGCAAATTAGATACTCCTGGAAGAGCCATGAGACTCTTGTACCAAGGTATAGATACATATAGGTATACAACTGCTCGGACTTTACTAGATCGACACAGGGTGGCCGGGCCCTGCGCGAGAGCACCGCTAGTCGCTTTCTGCCAGTTAACCTTGAGCTCGGTGGGAACGACCCTGCGTATGTACAGCTGGACGCAGATCTGCGGTACGTGGTTGAGCAATCGGTGGGCGGTGCTGCATTCAATGCTGGTCAGAGCTGCTGCGCTATTGAAAGGGTATATATCCAACAGGACATTTACAAAGCAAATGCGGAGAATCAGAAGGAGCTCGCGGCGTAAGTGGCATATCTATGGACCTTTCGACCACTTTCTGTCAGTGACAGGACTAATGGTGGAAATATAGATACATGTTGGTAGACCCTGCCGATAAAACAACCAACGTTGGTCCTGTAATCTCGCGAGCTGCGCAGAAGAATGTCAACGCGCAGATTCAAGATCGCTCAGCAGGGGCGCTGTCGATGCAACGCCACCCGACTCTACTTTTGCGAACCCTTCAGCAGACAGAACTACATTGTGCCTACGATTCTGACAAAAGTACGTCGACCATGGCATGACTGTCATTCAGGAGACATTCGGTCCTGTCATCCCGATTATCAAAGTTGCTTCCGACGAGGAAGCCGTGAAGTGGATGAATGACAGCGACTATGGGCCCACAGCAAGTGTGTTGACCAAGGATCCCAAAGCTGATGAGAGCCTCCTCAGGGTGCTAGAAGCGGGCACTATATTCATCAACCGCTGCAATTATCCCAATCCTGTAAGTTCCCCTTCCCCTGCGATTTTGGTGAATGTTTCACTGACAGTATTGAAGAATCTTGCTTGGACGGGCTGAAAGAACTCGGGTAAGGGGTTTACACTGGGGCCTCAGGCGTTCGAGCCGTTTGCCAAGTATAAGGGCTACCATATCAGGGAGAAGCAGGCATATTGTTACTAGCTCTTGGTAGTGAAAGGCTAGTATAGGACATTTGTTGGTGTGAGAACCCGTCCGCGAATATATATCTCAGGGTTAGGTCTATTTGACGAACCATGTTCGTAATTATATGAAGTTTTTGATGAACATAGGAAAGACTTAGATGTTATACTTAAACTGTAAGGGGTATAAGGATAAAGTCCTCCAGCGAAACACATCAGATGTGCTGCTTCGCCCTGACCGGCGTGCTATCAGAAGACACCGACCCCTCCCCCGGTCTCCGATCCTCATAAGAAACAGTCACCTCCCTTACCTGGTAGATATTATGCGACCGACCTCCATCCCCTGCCAAGATGCGCTTCGTATCCATATCCTCGTTATCATCGACCTCAACATTCTTGCCGTCCCTGTCTCTCCCTCTCGCTTGCGATGCTGTCACGAGTGTATCCATCCCATAACTTGGCTGCCTGCTTATCTTGCCGTATGTCCCGGGGTTATTGTAACTTGATGCGTCTTTGGATGAACTGAGGCCTCGGATGGATCGGTAAAGGGGACGGAGGGCAGGGACACTAACGCAGACGATTGTCGTGGTGAGTTCGGAGTTGGTCCAGATGACGGAGTCGGTTGTTGCATCTATACTCGTTAGTGGTTGTCACTCACTTAGAGAATGGAAGGAAAAGCATACAAAGGTAGTCCTCCGACTCAGTTAACGCGCCGAGACCAGTCGTGCGGATGATACCACAGATCCCAGCAAAAACACCTAAGCTAAGTGACATGCAGATTGTAATCTTCTCTCTTTTCTTCATGTTTAACTGCCACAGCGCATACCAGGGGAAGAAGGCGAGGACGAAGTCTAGAACAGCAGACCATGCTTTATCACAAAGTTAGCAGAGACGCCTCCGACTGCTAAGATGCGATACTCACCACACATAACTGTCGCAACCTTGGGCATGGAGATGGGGCAGCCTTGCGAGGGAACGCGCGAGTCCCAGATCGACTCGACTGGTGTGCACTGAGCGAACACGACGATAGCCAAAAGGATACTCAGAAACATAATAGTGATGTTCCAGAACCAGAGGAACGCTTTGTGCCTTCACGCCTAGTCAGCGGCTTCGTCGTATCAGGTTCGACGCGATGCCTACCATTTGTTCACGACAATACGCATCAGGAAAGCAGACACGGCGCACTTGCTGACTCCCATGGCAATGGAAACGACACTTTGACCAGACAGAAGCAGCAGCATGCCGTGGCTTTGCTCTTCAACAGTAAGCTCTGTCGCGTGGACGCCCATTCCGTACATCGCAGATGCGGTACATAGTCCCGCAAAGGCAACCATCAGAATCTTAAATCGGTGATTAGCAAATTGAGGCCAAACATTAGACGTAATCTCACCCATGTTATAACCAGCAGTAGGTCGTCCCAGCCCGGATTGTGCAGAATCCTGGCCCGGGTATAGAATCGTAACAACAGGACCACAAGACACAGAAACGTCTCCATCCAGAGAACACCCACCAGCGTAGGACCCTTCTGACGCAAAGCCATTGTGAGTCTGTGACCTGTTGCAAGTGCAGACTCTGTGGAAGGACGTTAGGAACGAAACAAAGCTCTGTGCTACGAACTGCTAATATATTGCTCAGCCCGCGAACAGGCGGTACAGAAGTCCCAAGGAAAGGGGTCAGGGCAGATGGCTACGTGCAGAATACATGAAGGATTCTCAATCGCTTGAATGACAGCGATGATCAAAGTCCAATTCTAGCTAGCCCTCCTGTCTCAGCTCCAACGGCACCGCCCACACCTTGGAGATATCATGCCAACAGCAATGTCACTGTTGATAATGGGACGACAGTATTCCCGCGTCTCTGACTCTATTAACAAGATCTCGGCTACCTACCGGCCGGAGCAGAGTCCGGAAATCCAACGCTGTGGACCCGGCCATCTTTCGGCGTCTTAGCTGTAACGGTCCGCGCTGCCGATCCCCTCGGGGAAATGGCTTACGCAGCCCTGGCGCCCACATGGGATCTAAACGGCCCCGATCAGCCGTTAGGCGGTCACTAGAGAACGCCATGGCGCGGACTAGACAGGGTTCTATTGCTAGTTAATATAAGGAAAACGCCCTACGGGATTGTGCAGCTGTTTTTGAGTCACTCTCTTTCCGGATCAGCTCGTCGTTTAATGAGCGGCAGAAAAGTCTACTCCAAGCTCTAATCCCTGAAGACTGATAATAATAATGGGATACTGACATGGATCATGGCTAAGCCGTGCCGTGGCTTACAGGGATCGTCGTCGCCCAGAGGATTAGATGAGGTGGCATGGTTTTGTGAAGACTTGGTGCTACCAACCCTCTGGTTGTGGAATTCGTACTTATAAAACGGCAAATTTATTATTGTGTAGTTGTATGCTGGTTGACATGACAAAGGAAGGACATGGAAAGTAATCGAACAAATCTAGACTCGAGACGAGTCGATCACACAACTCAGGTATAACGTTCTCGACCACCCCCACCGCTCATTGACCACGACAGCCCCTCCTGCAATGTTCACGCGGTGGTCGTGTCGGAGGCACTTGCATCCTCTGCAGCAAGCGCATCCTGCAGCTCCAACTCCACCTTGTCGCCGAACTTGGCGTTGATTTCCTCGAGACTGAGTCCCTGGGTCTGTGAACGCAGTATTAGCTCGGCACGACCACGCAGAGGCCAGGACTACTCTTACCTCAGGGAAGTAGAAGATGATAACAATCGTCGAAACAACCGTGACAGCAACGAAAACCATGTAGTACTTCCACCCAACGGTCGACAGAGCCAACGTAACAGGCGCAGTATATGCGACCGCATTGCCGAAGAAACTGGCAAAGGCAATCGTCGACCCTTCGCTGCGGAGATGCGTCGGCCAGATCTCAGATCCATAGACGTAGGCTGTGCACTCGATCGTTGAAGTGAAGAACGCTCCAAAGATGAAGTAGGTGGCGACAGCAGCGTTCACGCCTGGCTTGTAGGTCGATCCGAGATAGTACCTGGACAGTCCGCCCATGACGCCGATTATGGCGGCGCTGCCGAATCCACCGATGACTAACAATGTTAGAAGAATACAATAAAAGGGGGATTGGAACCCACCCAGAAGCTTGACACGTCCAACTCGATCGAGAAGGAGAACGTTGATTCCACATCCGATGATAGCGCACACAGTCCACACAACACCTAGGCCAAGTTGCATGGTGGTGTCAAAGCCCAGCGTGCCCATTAGTGTTGGAACGAGGTTTGCAATAGCTGTGATGCCCGTTCCCTGACCCATGACCCAGAGAAGGATGGAACACAGAGCACGCTTGCGATGAGATGCAGTGCGCAGGATGTGCATGTAGCCGCGGGGGGTGTTCTTCTCAAATTCCACTTGCGCTTTGATCTGTTTCAGTTCCGCATGAGCGAAGGTAGCCCTGCTCTCGGTCTTGCTCTTGTGCAGGTACTCGAGCACCGACTTGGCTTCCTCGCCGCGGCCCTTCTCAAGGAGCCAGCGAGGGGACTCGGGGATGAAGGAGAGAGAGGCAAGGTGGATACAGCCGAAGCCAGTCAGGACAATAAAGATTGCGCGCCACTGGACGGCGGACTCCACGAAACTAAATGCAAGGGCGAATACAGCGCACAGAATATACGCAGTCACGACACCAACGCCAACCAGACCGACCATCTTACCACGAGTGTGAGGAGGCGAGACTTCACTCATGTAGACGGGAGTGTTGGCAAAGAGCATGCCGCCGCCGATACCGCAGATGACACGGCACACGATGAACATCTTGACGTCGACTGATCCAGCTTGCAGGGCTCCGAAGATGATGACAATCACGGAGGCTGTCTGGTTGGCAATGCGGCGGCCGAACTTGTTCGAGAGAGGTGCCTGCAGAATGGCGCCCACCAGAGCACCTCCCAGAAATCTAAGTAGTCATTAGGTTTGAATGCATGCTCAAGGTATCTCCTAACATACCCACTGAGCATACCATCCTGGATGTTCGTCGCATCAGGGGTAGTAAGGAACTTGGCGATGAACGAGGGCTGGGAAAGGGAACCTGAGAGGGCATTGGCCGCAAAGCCATACAGAAAACCTCCAAGGCACGCCGTGACAACGACCTAACAAGTGAGCAAGGGGATCTCAGTATGTAGGTCGGGATAAGTTCAAATTTACCAGGATGTTAATTAGACTGGTCTCCGGAGCATCACCCTTCAGGCTGCGGACGCTGACAGCGGACCTGTCCTTCTCTTGCCTCGCAAACATGTTGAATCTTCTCACGGTCCTTCTATGCAGTGTGCCAGGTGGTGCTCGAAGGAAAGGAAGAGAAACCTCACCGTCCAGACTCCGAGGAGTAATTAAGTATCAACCCTCTTGGGGTTAGACGTGGTCGGCACCGCCTTGCCCCTGTTAACGCAATGGTTATTCTTTTCTGCTAAGATCACTCTCGGATTCTTCTTCTCTACGCCTCATCTACAGGAGCGTACTAGGAGGGTACTGTCAAATCCTGCAGCGCGTGCGGGAGGGTGTGACAGGGGTACGGCATGGCGCCAGCAGAACGCTAGGGCCCTACCGGGTAAGAGCTTGATGCCCGTTCTCTTCTCAAAGCCATGTGGTACGAGACGTCCACGGAATTAGAACCACATGGCTGTTCTTAGAGTGGGAAGCATGGCCAACAATCCCGAGATTCATATTTCTTGTTAGCCGGGCCGCCAATAAAAGCTATCCATATAGCTGCATGAAGCGGATTATCGTTGCTTCACAGCTCGGCGACGTCGATCATGGCCTGTTCTGCAGTTGGAGGCGCACTCCCTGAGACGGGATGGCGAGGCACACATGGAGGTCGACTCCACCGCGGCCGGGCATCGGACAATAGTGGACATAGGGCTCTTTTTCCCATTCGGAGACTCCGTAGCGGCGCAGACGGCCCCTACTCACACTAACTGTAACGGCCCGGCTATCAGCTAGATTTACGGCCCAGTTCCACCTCCGGGTACTTTCTAGGCACCTTGCAGGATCAGATAATCCACAGAGTGGCGGTCAAAATGTCTCGAACTGCCCAACATAAAGTGCAGTCCCGCGACACTGTTCCAAGAGCCAATCTATGCCACTCTCCTTTTCCTTCCGTCACACCCATGGAATTCCCTGAAGCACCTATCTTCCCCGTCCTCAGGGACAAGGTGGCTATCGTGACCGGTGGCGCCCAGGGAATGGGCAAGGCCACAGCCTCAGTCTTCCTCCGCGCAGGGGCCAAAGTGGTTATCGCCGATGTCAAGGCCGAACAGGGTGCCCAGGTTGCCGAGGAGCTTTCTGTACACGGAGAGGTCCGCTTCGTCAAGACGGACATCTCAAAATCAGAGGATATCCAGAATCTGATCGCAGAGACCGTCAAGGCTTTCGGACGGTTGGATGTAGCTATCAACAATGCCGCCATGACGCCCGACCAGACGGCTCTCACCGAGGCCGACGAGGACTATTGGCGTCGACTGATGGATGTCAATCTAACCGGTACCGCGCTCTGCTGCAAGTACGAGATCCAGCAAATGCGAAAGCAGGGCTCCAAGGGCTCAATTGTCAACATTGCTTCGATAAACGCGTATATGCCTCAACCCAACATGCCCGCATACACAGCAGCAAAACATGGACTGCTTGGCTTGACGAAGCACGCTGCGACCGAGGGTGGCCCGACGGGGATCCGAGTCAATACCGTTGCCCCGGGTGCTATTTTCGTAAGTTCGGCCTATCTATATATACCTCTGTCGTTGTCTCCGCAGTCAGGACTAATTGATGCAGAGCGCCATGTCCGCCAAGGCTCTTGAGATCATGGGCACGACCCACGATGAGTTCGCGCCCAAGGTCAGCAGTCTGAACAGGTTCGGACAGCCCCATGAAGTTGCGCAGGCGTCACTTTGGCTTGCGTCGGACGCTTCATCGTATGTAAACGGGATTAGTATTCCGGTTGATGGTGGGTTTTTGTCAAAGTGGTAGTTTGGTTAATGCTGCATATACATGAAAATCCATGCCTTACGAGGGATCCCATTCGCTTCATAGAAATTAGTAGTAGTCTAGTAGCTCGCTTCGTTCATTCGGATTTTAGATGGATTACAAGCAGACCCGGACTCCCCAGCCTGTGACAAAAGTGGACCAGACTCAATCCTGGCCTCTTAGGCCAGTCCTGGTCTAATATATGTCCACGTCGCGCCCCGCGTATGTTCCCATTCCTCGACGTCTTCTAAAGCTCTGCAACTGTTCCCGCATCCATCATGTCAAGCACACCCCGTATATACGAAGGCAAGCTTGCGCTTGTTACTGGGTCCGCGCGAAGTGAGTCGCTGTCAGCGATACACAACATTGTACCCTAACAGTCGCACAGGTATCGGCGCTGCAATCGTACGCAACTTCGCTAGCAAGGGCTGCAACCTAATCATCAACTACGCGACGCAGTCCTCCGACGAGCCCGCTGCAGCACTTGCATCCGACCTCGAAAAGACCTACTCAATCCGCGCGCTTCCCATCCGAGCAGACATTACAACAAAAGACGAATGCGAACGGGTTGTATCAACTGCTAAACAGAGATTCGTGAATCCCGACACCGGGGCATTCCAGATAGACATCATCATACACAATGCCGCCATCCTCTTCCTCGGGCCTCTGGAGACCGTCGACCCGGACGAGTTCCACCGCATTTATGAGGTCAATGTCCTCGGTCCTATTCTCTTAACGGCGGCTTGCAAGGAGTACCTCCCCACCGATCGCTCCGGCCGTATCGTGACGCTATCGAGCATCAACTCCAAGGTCGGCACCGAGCACACGACCTTATACGCCGGCACCAAGGGTGCCATCGAAGCCATGACAAGGGTATGGGCTCGCGAGCTAGCCGAGCGCGCGACGGTCAACTCTATCAACCCGGGCCCCGTCATGACCGACATGTATCTTTCTGCACCGGACGAGGTGAAGCAGGGTCTTGCGCGGTGGAACCCTCTGACCCCGTTAGTTGGCGTTCGCGAAAACGATAGTCCAGAGGTCAGAGAGTTGGGCGAGAAGTTTGGTGGGAGGGCAGCGTATGCGGAGGAGATTGCTGGGCTGATTGCCACCATTTGTAACCCTGAGTTTGGATGGTGTACTGGGAGTATCATTTCTGCGAACGGGGGGTTGTCGTTTAGTATTTAAGTGGATTGAATATGCTAGTGGCTTTGTAGTTCAACCTTGACCTTGCTCATCAAGCGTAGCACCTTGGTATGACGGGTCAATCTACGCCCTGCACTCGGCAACATCCTCGATCCTCTTTGACTTCCCTTGTCTCGTATTGAACTCAGTGGCTGTCACATGAACTGAGAGCAATCAAGGTCAATAGGAATATATGCCCAGTTCGACATCCGCTCTCCCAGTTCTATCTCATGGAGCGCCGCCTGGCCACCGTTGAGAAACTGCTTGACCACACTGGTTGGAGGCCAGGGGATAAGGGTGTGGGTTGCA
Organism: Aspergillus undulatus; assembly: GCF_047715775.1. NCBI lineage: Eukaryota > Fungi > Ascomycota > Eurotiomycetes > Eurotiales > Aspergillaceae > Aspergillus > Aspergillus undulatus. The sequence goes on along the minus strand of NW_027396633.1, from coordinate 246,597 downwards.
GTTTATTTACTAAAATCCAATTAAACGTCGGAAAGCCTTGTCCGTGCTCCTTGAGTTAATGGTACTGTGATTCCTGGATCAGTAACAAGGAACGAAGTGTACAGCAAGCTGGCCCTTGGACTCAATGGCTTATGCATAGCGTCGCTATGCTTTGTGGTTTGTCTTTTTGGTCCTCCTGGTAGTTGTGCTTTGGACTGGGTTTGTTATCGCTTTTGCCCCTCCGGCGTAAAGCCCTCCGCCCAAAGCTCCTCCATAGGACAAACGACCTGAAGCAAAGGCGCATTGAGATAAATCGACATACCTGAAGAACTACCGAAGGGTAGGTTCTCTTTGTGAGCCATGTTCCTAGTCTGCTCCAACACAAGATTTGCACAGTTTGGCAGTATCGCATCGAAAACGATCTGAGAAGGCTCCCCACGTATACTTGGCTTCGAAGACGCTAATCTTGAAGTCATTTGAACGGACGGCCTCGATTTTTTCTTTTCTTTTTTTTTTTTTTTTTCTATCTGCCAGGCTAGTTGGATATTCCAAAAAGCTGCCTGCTGGCTTTCATTCTGGACCCGCGATAAAGGCACATACGATAGAGAGTTGTTGGAGTAGCCGAGCAGCCCCGGTTATGCATAAAGTGGCAAACACTACGTAATCATTGTGATGATTTACTTCACTTTACTTCCTATCTCATTCTGAGGGCTAGACGTTCCCGGCACGCTTAGATTCATCGGAAACAGAGATTCTCTGTCTGCTGATACAGAACCCAAATGGATAACGTTAGTCCTCTCTAGAAAGTTGCTCTGTGATTATATGAACGCTGCGGAGAAGATGTATAGATCCGCCATTCTGTTGTAGCAGTTGCGCGCAGTGCCAAGTCGACTGTACGATATGCATTTAGGCATTTCAGAGAAAGTCCTGCTCACCAACAATTGCAGCAGGTTACAATCAGCCTTATGTGAAGGTCAAAATAAGGTCCGTAGATGGCTCCTAGCATGGGGCCAAGTGAAAGCGATAAGCTCTGATGGAAAAATAACGCACACCAATCGTTGTATTAAGGGGGCCTTCGTATAGCTAAAGGAATGAACTTAAATCTGCTGCTGTATGTAATGCCAAGGCAATAGCATGACCTTCAAGGTGAAGATCAATTACCAACCGCAATTTTCTGTACATGCAGGTCGCTGGTATATCGTTCCCATTGTAGTCCAAGTACTTTCTGCGTGGAGTGATATGCAGAGCTCTAGATAGTAGGCGAACCACCTACCTGTAGCTGAATGATGACATGATAGGCCATACCGTGGCCTTCGAAGTATCTTGCGCACCTCAGAACTGACTAGCGCCTAAATTCCTTGATGTGCGGTGGTTATGGCCAACGTTTACCCAGGCTGGGAGAGTTTGACTTTAGACGTTTTTCGCCTTTCACCGTAGGGGCCATGAAACCTGGACTGTTGCGAGGCCGGTACCGGATATCCGCATGGATTTCGGGCTGTTGGGGACCAAGTCAAGGAGTGTGAGCTAGTGTCGATGTTGTATACAATCATGTTGCTCGTGGGAGAATAAACTGGGTGGTTTCCACGAGCTCCTGGGTTTTACCTGGCGGCCCCGGGGGGGCATTCTGTCTGTGGAGGAGGCAGCCCGGGGGTAGGGAATTCTAAACCACGAAGTAAGTTAGGCTTTACGGAGTGCGCTGGACTCTGTAGACACTCTACGGAACTTCATGGAACTCAGGTCGACCCGCCAGGCCCGCGGGAAGTGGACCACGGCTAAGTGCAGGTGCGCTATACATACAGCCAGCATTGTTCTAGATTCAAGTAATAGGAGTTACTGCAGTTAGTATTGACTGGGCAAGATGAGACTTGTAACATTGTTAGTTTAGCTGTCGGGTCTCTTCAATATATGCCGGTAGCAGGTAGTGACCGCGACTGGCCCCAGCCCCATATCTTCGCCCCCAGGTACGATAGTGCAGAAAATGGAACCGAAGACCCTTTTTTGCGTCATTTCGGATCTCGCAACAGCCATTCTTTGCGGCTTTTGGCCGGAAAGCGGGTACAGTGATGTGGAGATCTTGGTTATTGTTCCTTTGGCCCCTAGGATTTCTTCCAAGTTACTTGCTCGTTATCCTACCCACGAGTCAGGTGAGGGACCCTGAGGGTTAAGCATACGAGATACGGAGGAAGACTCGGAGTCTCAGTATACAATTATCAGTATACAATTAGCCACCGGCCCCCAATACTCGCCCGCTCGTTGTTTTGGCCAAGAAAGTTGGCGAGATGTCACAGTTTGGGGGCAGAAAGGGGCCTTGAGGAAGTATAAAGTCGTCCTGAATACCAGTCCAGGAACTCATCATCACAAACGATCATCTTCAGAACAGTCTTTCTACTACAAGCATAACTACAATCTCAATATAAGATGGCCTCCCTTGTCTCCTCCCTCGTTTTCCTTCTTGCCGCCAGCGCCCCCGCCACCGCCGAGCACCTCAAGGTCGTCTGGTCCCAGGGATCCTTCTCCACCATCACCGGCACCAACGGCGAGGGCGGTGGTGCCGGCTCCTTCAAGGGCTTCGGTATCTTCAACGAAGCCGGTACCGTTATCTACGACCAGGCCTACCCCGACGACCACTCTCCCTGCTACAACACCGGCGATGGCCGCACCTTTACCATTGAGGGCGACTGCTGGGCCTCGCCGCGCCAGTTCTACTGCATGTCAGACTTTGCTGGCTTCCCTGAGACTTGCAAGGTTTTGGATGCCAGCGGTAATGTCCTTGCCGAGGGCTCGGGCCAGACCAACACCGAGTTCATTGGCATTGCTATTGGCCAGGATGGGTCTTGTGTGCTCGAGTTTGACTCGGAGGACAACGGCACTACTTGCCCTGAGGACACTGGCAACGGACCTCTTCACGTCACCTCTGGTTAGATGATGCACGATGATGCATGGGAAATTGTTTCTAGGATCGAAAGCTTGGTTTCCGCGATACGGCGGCTCATTCGATGGATGATATATCGCGGGAAGGTGGATAGTGACTGGACATAGGTATGAAAGGTGCGATAATGTGATAATGTGACCCTGTTTGTTCGTTAGATTGAATATTAGAAGAAGAGACTGCCCTATCTTCAAGCACCGGCTTCCCTTTCAGACCAAGTCAGGAGTAGGTAGAGTCTGCGTGCCACCTTGAACAGATGATCTTTGTGGCTGACGGAGCGATTAGCTGAACGATATTCTACTTCCTTGTCGCTTCGAAGTAGAGATACGCGATTCAACAGAGCTCAGCCAGGAAGTGGCCCGTGGTGCGGAAGCTCCTTCTCTACAAGCCTGGACAGCACGCAATTATTACAACACCTTGTTTGCTTTTGAGTTGGCTGTAGCACATAATTACGCAGTGTACTTCTACGTGACTGTCATCTCATGGCAATATAGGCTTTTCAGGGCCTGAATGGCACCGGCCGAGTTCGAGCTGCTGACTAGATGCTTGCTACTTGCAGGAGAGGACGCACCAATCTCGAGATCTATAGCGACGTGGCTGGATAACAATTAGGAGTGTAGTGAGCTTCGATGTCTAGCTGTTCCTCACTAGTTTTGTATACTGCAGAGCACAAGTATTTCAGAGATTGTCTCATTGTTGGCTCAGCTCTAGCGCCCAATCATATTGGTAATTCCAATTCACTACCCCGCCCCCTTTACAGGTGAAAAATCAATTTCCCTCAGGGAAATCCAAGCATCAAGTTAGTGTCTGCCGAACAGAGCAACGAGTCTTTCTATATACTTGGCGCCCCCCAACAAATATCCCTGTCTTTGTTATCAAGAACGCGCTTAGATACCCCTCTCCAGGCGAGGTAGCGAGTATATGCTAATCTGAGGGAATTAAGTTAAAGACAGTATTAATTATCTCGTAGTTGTTGAGATAATAAGGGCCAAAGAAGTAGTATTTAGTATAGCATACAGCCCAGTCGGATGGCCCGTCGCGGTTGGACAACCCTTGAATTACGTTACATCCTTACAAGATTATGTCAAGACCTCCCGTCGCACTTGTGATCCTCACGAAGTGACGTGGGGATCATATTGATGCTGCAGGACGATCCGATGATGTGATGACGAGGTGCAGAAGATCGAACAAATCCGACGCACCGGACCATCTTGGACATATCTGGTGTAAGAATGTGCCCTTTTTGCTTTGGGAGGTACATAATTCGTTGACAAGCGGGAAAAACCTGCTAGTCACTGGGTCTGGTGCACGTAAAAGTTTGCATCTCATCGAGGGACGAGTGCGGAGGGCGCCAACACCTGCAGCTTACCCGCTGCGGATGTCGTTGGCCGACGAGCCTGCGGGGGAAATGACAAGGTTTGCCCATTGGTGACGCAGTCCAAACCAAAAGGGAGGGGGCGCCTCGAAGGGTGTCGGCAGCTGCCCCTCGCTGATTATCGTCTGCATATCAAGTGCGGTGATTGGCTCCGTAAGGAGACTTGGTACCACATCTAGTACACCATTTCGAACAAGACATTTGATGTAAAAGTGATCACTCACTTGACACGTGAGAAAACCCAATTTCCTAGATGAGACGTATAGGACGATAGCTTGAGCTCTGAGTGACCCTACCTGAGTGCTAGTCTGCAGTCTCGAGGGTCAAATCAAGACAGGAATGCGCATCTTGCTGTCAAAGTCAGCACTAGTGATCTGCAGAATGCTCAACACAATCAATCATGTGGTGTGTTCAAGAATAATAATACTCGATAATTGCTATCAAGGCTTCGATCTCGGCTCATCGCAGAGACCTTGAGCCCGAGAGTCAGCCGGCAAATTTCTGATTGGAGCCTTCGTGATGCTGGATCAGGTACTGTTAAGTTTCCGCAGCGGCGTCCTGTTCGGCCTCCAAAGTCAGTGCAGGATGATCCAAAGCTATATAAAGAGCCGGGTGTCCATCAAGCCTCTCCTACTCTTTCCTCGTCCACTCCCATCGGTCCACCCATCTCGTTAACAACACCCCATCAACCAAAATGACTTCCGCCGATGAGCCACAAGCCGTGCCTCAGATCAAGCGGTTCTCCAATACAGATGACCGCGATACCATCTTCAAAGCCCTCGAGGAAGAGGGAGTCGTGATCATCAAAAATTTTCTCACGGGCGAACAAGTGTCAAAGATTAACCGCGATGTTGACCCTCTCGTTGCGCGTCAGCGGGAAGGCCCTTCGCCTCTGAAACCCATGGAAGGCTCACTGGCAGCTCTTCTCCCCCCCCAGCAGAAACGAGTGCACAACCTCACCGGGGTGTCCAAAGTTTTCCGCCAAGACATCCTTAACCATGAGCTAGTGCACGATTTGTGTCGCCGATTCTTCCCTAGTACAGAGGATTACTGGCTTCTCACGGCCGCCATAATCGACCACGGTCCAGGGACTCCACCACAGGTGTGGCATCGGGATTGGCTTAGCCATCCTATGGTCCGATCAGGGCCTGACGATCCGGGAATGCTAATTAGCTTCTTTACGGCCATGACTGACTTCACGGCCGAGTCTGGGGCCACCGAGTTTGTATCCGGAAGCCATAAAGTGGTCGAACTTAGCCCGCCTGACGCAGCGCATCCGATGATGCTCGCCGAAATGAAGGCGGGGGACTGCTTTTTGACCAGTAACAAGATGGTCCACCGCGGGGGCGCCAACAATACTACCGACTACTACCGCCGAGGGATGTCCCTTGCCTTTATGTCTTGTGTGTTCACGCCATATGAGGCGACAACCAACCTTCCGCGCAAGCTGGTGGAAAGCATGACACCCTTGGCTCAGCAAATGATTGCGTGGAGGACGGGGCGCACTGCCCGGGAAAGGGGGATTGGGAAATGGACTATTAACATGAATGACATGGCGGAGGAGATGGGGTTGAAATGCAACCAGCCGTATGATGATGATGATGATGATGATGATGAGAGTCAAAAGTGAGTATTTAGAGTGGCTGACTGTCTATCTGGCCATCGGGAGCTTTCCATTGGAATCGTCACTAAATTGGTAAGGTGCCCAGAAAAGGTCGCAGAGCGTCAGCGTTTTCTAAAGGAAAGAACTAAATTCGAATGCAAATTCGATCTTGGTTTACTGCCCCAAGTTCAGTAAAAACTTAGCAACAAGCGGTTAAAGAAGCTTTAATTTATTGACAGCGCGATTAGAAGGTTCCTCTTGGGTAACTTGGATGCCAAAAATAACGCTTAATCTCTTATATATAATACTTAATTTGTTCGATAAGGAGGGAATCTAGGATACGAGTCTCGCTCGAGCTTACAAGGATACATTCAATATTGCTGCTAAAAATAAAGATGAGTTTAGGGCAAGGGTTTTCGCGAAAGGAGCATACAATACACGGCGCTTAATTGAAGGGAGGTGACAGCCTATCTATAATAAGAATGATGCAGGCTGCTAAGCGAAACGCTCCGCGCAACTACCACAATGGATGAATAAAGCTGAATTTGAGAATTGGCGTTCGATGTTAGATGAAGAACCAAAGGACTAAGGTGGCGTACTCAGTGCTGCGTGACAAGGCCTACAGACCAGGTGGCCAACATCTGGGCCTACACCGCTAGCCATCTAGGTCCCCGCCCCGCGGGCAGCGAACCTTCTTTATTACTCTACTCAGCTTACTTTGTACTTCGTGATCAATACTATACTGTTACTCAGTTACACCTTTGACAGCAACAACTTGTTTGTACTTGAATCTACAGGACTTTGTACACGTACTATATTCTGGCCTTCCATTCTTCCTTGAGCTGAACCTTTGGAACGTGACTAGTCTTCATACTGGTTATACGTGGTGGATAGGGAACAGTAACTCAATCATTGCAGGGACTCACGTGAAGTTTCTAGGATTAGGAAGATACTTGGCCCATCGGCCAAGCCCGCTGGTGCGGCCATCACATTGTGAAGACGATCCGGCTTCCTAAGGTAATATACCTCGCTCGAAGAAGAGTAGTGCGGGATCCAATACCTGTCTTTCCTGAGTCTATCTATTCTATTAAGTAATAGTCTAGGAATACTAAGGTTAATTATCTTGCAAGTCTCTAGTAATAGCTGCCTGCAAAAAGGGGGTAAATAAACAGGATACTTCTGGAACTTTCAGCACATACGAGCACAGGATAGAGATACTCCAAGCAGTCCGTGCATCAGCATGCGTGATATGTTCAGGTATTTGATCCCAATTGTTAGATCTAGAGCTCGATAGGCTGAAAAGGCCAATGTCTTGTCCGAGTTGTACGGCTTGTCTGAGATAAAGCCAGCCAACATTGTCCTTTCCTCGGAGTTTCGGGCTGCAGTTGATTAGCTGCTGCTGGACTTTGATATATACTCGACACAGTATTATAATTCATCTCACATGTGGCTCATTAACGTCAAATCTTGAATATCTGCTAAAGAAGGCCGACCTTCGGCTTTCCAACAGGCCTCTGCCTCGACAAAAATCTTGACCTCGAGAGGTCATATCACCGGCCACTATGAGTCGAATATGTCTCGTTACAGTCAGAAAGCCTTAGCAGCCGATTGAAAGAGAGAACTTGAGAGACTTACACTGGCAATTGCTAGAATACTACTCACGAGGACAGGGCTACAAAGCTCTGAACTCGGATCACCAGCTTCCATGTCGCGCTAGAACAGCTCCTGGTCAACCACCTACATAAAGGGAATGGCCCCATGTAAAGTATATACGGAGTAGATCTCTAAAAAGAACAACTATGAGTTATCCGCAATCTTTGGCTCGCCGATGAGTGGGATGTGGCTAACTTTGATACTTGAAGCACTTCCCGTTATGACTAAGGCCTGTTTCGACGTAACGTATTCGGTAAGCGAGTGACGCATGTAAGCGAGTGACGCATGTAAGCGAGTGACGCACCTCCACCCGAATCTAACTCAATATAACGATGTGACGGTTAGCAGGTGGCCATTTTCGGCCGCATTTGACGCCGTTTTACGAGGCTCTCTCCCCAGTCCCCGCCTTGGCATCACGTGTGCAAATACCCACGGCCGCGGTTACTTCAGTGCACGCAATACCACGGTTTTTTGTCCAATACTAGTATATAGCTACTGAGTATATTCAATATTACTAACCCGGGCCCTCTTGCTAAGGAAAGGAGCTATTTTTAGCTCCCCTGAAGACTACTATACTCTCTATTTTAGAATCCTATTTATTATACTAATTATAACCTTTTCTCCTACTATCCTCCCTCTAGTATTACCTATTGTCTCTTATCTAATCTTTTACCTCCCTATTATCTTAAACCGTGATATTCTTTATTTTATCTATTTATTTAATCTTTCCTTTCTGATTTCTTGTCTTGATAATAATATCTCACGCCCGACTAGCTAGAGTAAACAGGCGTGAAGGTTAGGTCAAGAGTAATACTAACTCTACTATTAGCAGGATATTCTCGGATAACAGGTCTATTAGTAACTTTAACAGTAACCTGGAAGACAGCAAGGAATCTGATAATAATAATAATCAGGAAGATAAGTCCTTTAATAACTAGGGCTAGTTATCTCTAGAATATTATCTAGCTAAAGTAGAGAATTTAGATATCTCTTAGCTTTAGTAGAAGTAGTATAGTAATACTATACAGGAGAAATTAGATAAGACCCGTGTTTACTAGAATAGGTAACTATACTATTCTCTCTTAAAATATTATACTATAGAGACTAACTGGTACCTCCCTGATAAGTACTACTAATATATAGGTTTGGACCTAAACCAGTACTAGCAGTAGATATTAGACTTAGATAAGACTATTTACTTCCTTTACAGGTTTTTCTTATAGTAGTATAATATTTAGCATGGCAAGAAAAGAAAATATAGCCCAGGGATTAGATACAAGAGCTCCCTTGTCTTATTCTGGAAGTAGTAGTATCTTATCCTCAAACAGGAGACAGTGACAGGGTTGTGTAAGGAGATACAGCTCAAGGTTCAGGATGTGAGCAGGCCATATCTCCACTTCGGTCTGATGGGGAGTACTGACAGCTAGTCATAGGTTATTGCTAGTGTGGCCGAGCAGAAAGGCTTAGAACTCACTCAGCGGCCGAAGAAGAATATGTTTATTGAAGATGTTGCCGAGTTCGCACGGGTTGTCTTAACCACCACTGAGATGATATTTGAGTGCGGGTGGTAACGTATTCAGCTTCTCTTCTTTTGCCAACTCGCCGCCATCACAGCGAGTCGTCCAGAGGCGCTTCTTGAGCTTCGCTACAGCGATATTATGTTGACTCTTATCCGAGACCCGGAGGGCGGACGCCCTAGGCTATTTGTTTTTCTAAGGCCGGAGTTTACAAAGAAGTTCCTTGGAAAGAAGGCGCCGTACGTATTTAATATTGGACACGCCAAAGCTGCTGACTGATACTTTATGGAACAGGAACGAGTTCAAGATTCCAGAGATCATTTTCGATCCTACCTTAGCTCTCAGCCCACACGTTTTTCTCCTGGGTATGCTTTTTCATATCAAAGGCTTCAAGTCGATCACTACGACCGGACCAGTGCTAGATAGCCCAGAAAAACTCTACAGCCTCGAAGTGCTGGATGGTCTAGGGCAGCAGCAGCTGAAGCTAAAAGACGAACTCCTCGACAAATACGTGTTCTGTCAAACGATTCGTGAGGCAACAGGTTTTCGGGTCGCATTAGAGATAAAGTTGCTGGCATCAACGGTACGATCGCGTATGCGCCGCGCTGGCCAGATTACTGGCTTTGACGATATCACCAAGCCGTACATTCTTCGGTACGCTGGAGCAAAAGCTTTCAATAGCAGTGGTACGTATCGCTGGGGTCTTTTGCCAGGAATGGTGTTAACATGGCGAATAGAAGAAGTCTCCGATGCCTTACAAAATGTCATCCTACAGCATGCAGATATCCGCACATTCATCCGCCATTATGAGGTAGATGTCGATATGGACGTTCAAGGCATAATCCGCAAGACCGGTTCTCAGACCCCACTGGTACGGTTTGCCTGCTCGTTAAGCGCATCGATCGACCCGGACCGGCCCTATTGGCTTTCAACCGATGAATCGAAGTCTCTCAACCAGCTTCCGGAAATTCGTAAACGGCAGCAGGCCGTTGTGGAGCGGAAGGAAAAGTGGAAGAACTGAGAGACGAAGTTGAAACGTGCTACGCTAGCCTGGCGAGCCTCGTCTGGTTACCTTAGCGACAAGATTTCCACTGGCCGTCTTCGTCAACAAGAGAAACTAGAACTCTTCCAGGATCGCGTCGTCGAAGCCAAGCGAAAGTACAACCAATCGGTTCGCGAATTGAGGAATGAGAAGCAACGACAGCGAAACCGACGGATCCGGGAGAATCTAAAACGCTATAGAAAGGAACAGCCTGTTATTGACCTAGAACGGCAGCTGGCTGGAAAGCTGGTTGATACCAAAGTGATGGGCGCTCTCGAGCGGAAGGGGTTCATGCCCCCGCAACAGATGCTGATGATTGACGCTATACTCACTCTGCCGGGGACCACCCTGGATGCAGAATATAAGCGCCGGATCCACGCGATCAACACCGTCACTGCTTTCTGCGGCGTGGAAGAAGGCCGGCCTACCCGTCAAACAACTCAATCGCGGCGGCGACCAGTGCCGGACGATGATGAACCTGTTCCTGTCGCCAAGCGTTATCAAACCTCTGTCGAGGATCAGACTGAGAATGCCCTGCGCCAAGCGATGGAATCCGTGCGTATCGATTCTCCAAAGCAACGGCCTCAGACCTGCTTTCTCTGCTTAGGGAACCCTGACCTCCCTTTGAAAGACCGCCTTTTGAAGCATTCGACGCCTGGCTCACTCACGAGACACTTCCTACGGAAACATGTCAACCTTTCCTGGCCGGTCAAAGGGGTGACTTGTGCAGTCTGTGATGGGAAGCCATTGCAACAGAAGTCTGAGCTTCTGAATCATGCAGAAATTTTCCATGGGACCGTGGTGGGAGGCGCTACTCGGCTTAGGCTAGCGCAAGAAGTCAACCCTCACTTGAAATGGTGATCCAGCAAATGACTCCTATGTCAGCCATTGTCTATATGATATACTTGTTTATATATAGTGAAAGTTTCTAGAGTAGTAAACAAACCTTCTGATCTCTAAAATGAAGCTTGACTGGTCCCTAACCTGGATACATTTGCGTGCGAAATGCAATCTGGCGATGACCTGCTTTGAGATAGTTGATACGTATCTAGTGTAAGATACGAGGACTTTGGAGCGTCCAATCAACAAACGCCATGCACATGGGCATTTCGGCCAGGTCCAGTCTCGATGTTGCTGTCACTATTCTGCACAAATCTATTAATTTACATCCTTCCTTCCCCCAGCTATTCACAAATATAGTTCAGGAATAAATACGATACTCCGGGAAGTGGAATTATTCACTTGAACTAGCGAAGGAGAAAGTGAACAACGGATGGCACTTCCCATGTCGCGGATGAAACATCAGCTTTAATGTATGGATTTTGGTGTAAACATTTGGATGCTCAATCTCCTATTCTCATTCTATGCCTCGACCAGAAGAAGTACATCGACCGCCAAAAGATCGAAGCCCAGGGAACCAACTAGCGAAGTCCAAGACCATTTACAAATATCCTTGATATCGGCCCTTGAATTTGTGTTTGTGAGATTCGAACTGGCAAAAAGCAAGGCATCAGATAATCTCTCCCCGACAAAGCAACTAGTACACCAAAATCTCCTCATCTTTTCCTCCCCCGTCCCTCCATTTTTTAAGCACCTTCTTCATATCCGCCACGATATTCTGAGCATAGTCAGGCCCAGCGGCCCCAGCAGGCAAATCCGCTGGGTTCCCCCTCACCCAAGCGACGGGTTCTTTAGCAACACCCGCGAATTTCTTCTTAAGCTCTTCAACCTGCTGAGGCTCATAGCCGCGACCGAAGATTACCGCGCGAGGAGGCCGGCTGTTATCGTGGGTTCCGGTCTCATTGGGGCTCCGAGACTGAGGATCGCGACCTGCAAGCAGATGCGGGAGCTCAGCCTCTGCAGCCTCATATGACAGGATGAAGTGGATGACTGACGAGCATTAGCACCATACTTTGTTTATTTCAGAATGTATATCAAGAACCTTCATATTCAGGCAGCAGGTGCTGGGAGATTGATTTCCCCATCGCGGGTATTCTGCCGCAGCCAACTACTGGCATCGGCTGAGTGAATGAAGACATGTTGCGAGAGCTGTACGCTGTACGCTGCGGATGAAGGTATTTCGGAGCGTTAAAGATGGAGAATTATGGATTAAGCTGAGGTCGATGATTCGATTTATATTCCTCGTTGCGGCGCGCTCGGTCTTCTTGATGAGTTGATGACGTTTGGACGGAGCATGGGAGCCCGTTATCTCCGACTACAGCCAATTTCAAAGCCATAAACTTTGCGCGCAGTTCGGGCCAATTGTGGCGACCCACCCAATTTTCGATTATTCAACAGTCCGGACGCCCCAACCCGATGAGTAAAGCAACGCCGTCACGTCCTTTTCGCGTTCTCAGATGATCCGTTACATCACTGCATGTCTTCAAGATAAAGAAAAGGCCTCAAAAGCAATACACGATAGTCGAAGCAATGACTGACGCGCCCGCTCCTCGCAAGAGAGGCCGGCCACGAGCTGGGACGGACAATCAGCAAGGTCCCGAGGTGGGTACATCCCGAACAACTACAGAGCAAGTTGGAACTGACTCAAGGAATCCAGAGACGTCGAAAGCAGCTTCGCGTTGCGCAGCAAGTATATCGCAAGAGAAAAGATACCACGATCGTCAATCTGCAATCTCGCGTACAGGAACTCGAGTCGGGCATCGAAGAGCTCAGCGGGTCGTTCCTTTCCTTTAGTGATCTTCTGTTAGAGGCTGGGATTCTCCAAAATCAGCCTCGTGTCACAGCTGCTCTGCAAAAAATTACACAGCAATGCGTGTCGCTTGCCAAAAGTGGCTGCGACGAGGCCGAACAAGCACCTGCAGCCCCGGCGGACGTATCGCGATCGACGTCTCCCACGCTCAGCGATACACAAGATATAATCTCAAATCACAATCCGCTCATAACGCAACTTGATTCATGGCCAATAATCGGTGACGCTTTCCAGTCCTCGTCGGACCTCGCGACTCAATGGCCTGGACTGTCACAACTACCCCCCACGCCACCCTTCCAAGAACAAGCAATTCTACCGTTCGGAATAGTCTCGTCGTCTCCGAATATCCCCTTCTCATCCACCCCTAGTCCCACCTTGAATTTCCCGACCATAGTATCGCCCGACAGCCTCTTAAAGCAAGGGCGCTGGACGCTCTCACACCGTCTGGTCCGACAATGCTGCGAGACTGGTTACTATCTATTAACAAGATCATCTGCAGACGATCCAAGGGTCAAAGCAATCTTCGGCAAACGATTGACCATCGACGAGCGCGACCGCTTCATCTTCGGATTCTTCGCCAACATGCACGACGAAATGGGGGACACGGTCGAGTTGAGTACAAAAGTTCTCAGTTCAAGGAGGAGCAGCTACTCTCCTGAACAACTCACCGTTTCCTCTCGAACGTGGCAAATTGTCAATGAATCGGGTGCTGATGAGTGGATGGATGCGAGTGGTGTGCAAAGGCTGCTACAGCAGCGAGGGATTCGTATTCAGGACCCGAGCTCGCCGCTCTCCAGTCCCCGGTTCAATTCGGCTCCGCAGCTCAACGCCGCGAGCTTCACTAAATGTGAGTAGTGCCGAGATCGATGGTTCTTTGTGTCGTCTTTTCCATGCATCTACTGACCTTGTCGTAGATCTTTCCCTCGGCCCTATCTGTCTCGGTCGCGGACCAGCGTTCCGAAAGCGCGATGTTGAAAAAGCCGTTCGCCTTGCAACTCTTGATGGATGATCCTTGAGCGTTTAACGCTGTGTACGAAAACCATGAATTATGTATAATAACAATACTTGTCTTCAATAGATATAATCTCCGCTTACTTTGCATGATGCGACGATTACAAGCAGGATCCCGCTGTGGAGTTGAGGAAATCCTTCCAGTGCATATGTTCCCCATGTCCGCGAAATTTCTTTAAAAAAGCGCCTTTTGCACCCCGGCCCTTGAAATCCAGGGCCGGACTCCAAAATCACCTATATTTTCCATTTACATTTTCTCCCTTTTTGGGTCACACAAATATGCAGGCACATTTCTAGTCACGTCGACGCCAAATAGAGACTCTGTCATGGATCACCCCATTCTTATCCTTGCCCACAGTGTGCGTGCGCTCTGGCTGCCAGTACGCCACTCTCTCCAGGCCCGCCTTGCTGGGCTCTCGCAACGGGTCCGCATCGACAAGACCCTTATCGTTGTAGGAGATCTTCTCACCGGGGTGGCTCAGATGCTCCATGTAGGCCTCGGAGGGAGAGGCAAATGGAGGGCCGGGGGCCAAGGGGTCCTTATGACGAGGAGATTCCAGACAGATCAGATTGCCTGCAGGTAAGGAAGCAAGGAGCTCGGTGTGTCGGAGAGCCCATTTAGGACGGAGCTCTGGGTTTAGAGCACAAAAAAACTAGATGGTTGTTAGAGGAAAGTCCAGAAAGACCAGAAGGATCCAGGGTGGGTCGAAAATGGCACATCAAAATTCTAAAGACAGAGTGAAGCATCTTGCAAGTCCCTCTGTAGGACGCAGAATACAAGTGGAGAGAAAATAATAGCAATGACGGAGCCCGACAGCGGCATTGAGTGTACATACTGTGTAATTATAAATGACATCAAATGCGTTTCGAGGTACTCCAATTTCTTTCAACCAGGTATCATCAAAGAAATCCCCCTGGACGAAAGTGACCTTCCCTTTCCCAACTTTCTCATCTCGCACGCGGTACCGGCTATGGTTCTCCTTCTCCTCCTTCTTGCACGCTTCGACAGCCGCGGCGCTGCACTCCAGGCCATAGGCATCATACCCAAGGCTCGCGAATAAGAGCACGTCGACTCCACGTCCACAGCCCGGCACCAGGGCCTTCCGCCTCTCACCGTCCTGGGCGATGGGCCCGCCAATGGTGCCAGCTCGCTGGACCAGGGTGTCTTCTAGCGCGGGGTTGGGGAAGCCACGATCCCAGGGCAGATTATCACCTTTGTCCCAGAGGGAGGCCCAGCCCTCAACATACTTGTCGCCCTGATATTTGGCAAAATGTGCTTGACTGTCCTTGGGATCAATGTTGGTAGGAGTCGTCATGGCTATGGGGTGGTGACGGAGTCGGAGGAAGTTAGAGGTGCTCGCTCTGGCGTGACTGTGATAAACAGGGGTAAAAATTAGGAATAGTACAGAGTGACCAGAAACGATTGACTGCACAGGGAAGTAAATGATACTGGGTGCACGGCGTCTGTTCTACTTATGCCTCTCTTCACCCCTAATTGAGTGTCTTTACGCTGTGATTAGAAATCATTGTCGATGGGATAACCTCAAGCTCCGACCGCGAACCAATAGTCAGGTGTTGGGTCGAAAGCTAATCAGTCTCTACTTGTTTATTCATCATACCGAGAGAGAGCTCTTGAGAAAAGTGGAGGTTTCTACAGTGGCATGGGATTGGCCCAGGCGGAAATCTTGGGCCCACCGTCGTCCAAGAATTACGCTGCTCACCCTTTCTAGTCACCATTCTTTCCCGACATTTTTTCCCTGAAGGCTTAACTGTCATTGGGGCTGACCACAGCAACCCACACTCGCTCAAATCTGCCATGCAGAGTCAGGACGTTATGAGTAGTGGAGACGCAGCCGGGGACTAAAAAGATAAGGTTTTGACTGATGACATCAACTTTAATGCTGCGCCACCCGAAAATATATCTAAACATTTCGACGCCAAGGTCCAATGTCTGACCGGGAAGGGAGTAGTAGTTAGTGGCGGTGACAAATTAATAATCAAGCCGACAGGTTAGTTAATAACTTAACTTGGGATCAGACAAAGAAATTCCCATGGGAGAAAGATGAGTATGACCATTGAGCATAAGTGGGTTCAGTCGATCTTCATTAACGCACTGAATTAATTTATAGTCGTTCGACGATCGTAGCTCGCAATGAATGTGATTGATTAGTCGGATCAACTGTGGGATTATAAGGTTGGACCCGCCCAAATGGGGCAGGGGGCTCCAGCAATCAAGCCTGGCTAGTCATTGCATCTACTCTCGTAATGAGTTAGTGAGTTAGTTAACTTAACTAGAGCTAGGAATGTATAGTAATCACTCCGAGTGGACATGCCTGATGATTCAACAAAGACGGTTGAACTGACTGTTAGGAAAAGCTTAATGCACGAGATGTTCACTAATCACCCCATCCGTCGAAAGATGCCCCATGCTCTTCGTTCAGCACATTAATAAAGGATGAGACAGAGGGCTTCTTCGGGCTCCGGGCCTTGAGTCGGATTATTAATCAGAAGTTAAGTTATGGTCATATATCTCATTACTTTATTGTTCTTATATCTTGTGCGTGATGTTGCTACTCTCCCAGCGGCAACTCCAATCGTCTGATCTCCAGCATTTTTTCCCATCGAAGTTCTTCTGCTGTCAAAGTCTGGCAAATTAGCGAAACTGAAGAACTACAACATGGAGGTCAATCGCGACCCCGAGAAAGCGATGTACCAGGCGAGTTCGCTCGGAAAGCCCTCCGGACGATCTCCCTTCCCAATGGCGGACCCTATCGTCAACTCCAGCGCGGAGCAATCAGATGACGAATCCGGCCAAAAGACCGAACCCCGAGACATCTCACAATGGCCCATCACTCCAGATATACTACAAATACGACAACGTAACGAGACTAACGGTGGGAAATCGAAGAAGCTGGGCGTGACATGGCAGAACCTCACAGTAAAGGGCATCAGCAGTGATGCGCTTTACAACGAGAATGTTCTCTCTCAATTCAACCCATTCGGGAAGGGCAGTAAGAGCCCACCCCTGAAGACTATTATCGACAACTCTTCTGGATGTGTCAAACCCGGTGAGATGTTGCTTGTTCTTGGAAATCCAGGAGCCGGATGCACAACACTGCTTAGCGTTCTATCAAACCACAGAAATGGCTTCGCAGAAATTACTGGCGACGTCTCGTTCGGTTCCATGACCAGTCAAAAAGCCAAACAATATCGTGGTCAGATCATCATGAACACAGAAGAGGAGATCTTCTTTCCAGCTCTTTCAGTTGGTGACACCATTGACTTCCCACACGTTTGAAGGTGCCCTTCCACCTGCCAACGGACATCAAGAACAAGGAGGAGTACGCCCAAATATATAAAGAATTCCTCTTGAAGTCTCTCGGTATCACACACGCAAAGGATACCAAGGTCGGAGATGAGTTCATTCGTGGTGTTTCGGGCGGCGAGCGCAAGCGAGTGTCCATTCTCGAATGCCTTGCGACTAGAGGCAGCGTCTTCTCCTGGGATAACTCCACTCGTGGTCTCGACGCGAGCACTGCGCTAGATTGGACGAAAGCCATGCGCGCCATGACAGATATTCTTGGTCTTACTACAATTGCCAGTCTGTACCAAGCTGGTAATGGCATCTACGAGCAGTTCGACAAGATTCTGATTCTCGACAACGGCAAGCAGATCTTTTACGGACCTCGAGATGAAGCTGTGCCATACATGGAGGATCTTGGCTTCCTATGCGACCCTGCAGCCAACAAGTCAGATTACCTCACGAGCGTATCGGTGCCTGCTGTACGCAAAATTGCCCCAGACTTTGAGGACCGATTTCCTCGATCGACAGAGGAGCTGCTCGCTGCTTATAACAACTCGCCCATCAAGCCAAGGATGATGGCCGAGCTCGACTACCCCAATAGCCCCGAAGCTCAGCAGAATACGGCGGACTTCAAGGAACAGGAGGCTCAAGACAAGCACAAGAACCTCCCAAAGAAAGCTGCGGAGTCCGCAGGATATTTCCATCAGGTGCAGACGGCCACCATACGCCAATTTCAGATCCTCTGGGGCGACAAGCAAACTCTGTTCATCAAGCAAGCCACAACTATCGTTCAGGCGCTGATCGGGGGCTCACTGTTCTACAATGCTCCGGACAACACGGCGGGCTTGTTCATCAAGGGAGGCTCACTCTTCTTCTCCCTACCTTCATCGCTCTCGCCGAGGTTACGGATTCGTTCGTCGGCCGACCTGTCTTAGCCAAACACCGAGACTTCGCTCTTCATCATCCATCTGCCTTTGTCTTCGCCCAGGTCATTACCGACATCCCGATCATGCTCTTCCAAATCTCGCACTTTGGAATTGTGCTGTACTTCATGACTGGATTCCAGTACACCGCCCAGGCTTTCTTCATCTTCTGGCTCATCAACTTGATCTCGGCCCTGGCTATGACACAGCTGTTCAGGTTCATCGGTGCCGCTTTCCCGAATTTCGACGCAGCAACTAAAGCTTCTGGATTCACCATCGTCGCTGCCTTCACATATGCAGGATACATGATTCCCAAGCCCGACATGCACCCTTGGTTCGTTTGGTTCTTTTGGATCGACCCCATGGCCTACGCGTTCGAAGCATTGCTCGCGAACGAGTTCCACGACCAGGTGATTCCTTGTGTGGGCCCATTCCTGGTTCCAAATGGCGAAGGATACAGCCCCGAAACAGGAGGCGGACAAGCATGTACCGGCGTCCGTGGTGCGCCTCCTGGAGCAACCAGCGTTACTGGTGACCAATACCTGGCTTCCATGTCCTTCAGCCACAGCACCCTTTGGCGCAACTTTGGCATTCTCTGCGCCTGGTACGTTTTCTTCGTGGCAATGACCATCTTCTTCACTTCCAGGTGGAAGCAGATGGGCGAAGGTGGTCGCGGCCTCCTCATCCCCCGTGAGAAGCAGAAGGTACCTAAGGCCGTGGTTGCGGATGAGGAATCCCAGGCTGTCGAGAAGCCATCCGAGAACTCCGGCTCCGATTCCGAGAAGTCTGACGCAACCATCGACAACCAGCTCGTCAGCAACACATCGGTCTTTACCTGGAAGAATCTGACTTACACCGTCAAGACGCCGCATGGCGATCGTCTTCTTCTCGACAACGTTCAAGGATTTGTCAAGCCCGGTACGCTCGGTGCTCTTATGGGGTCTTCAGGTGTAAGTGCACTAGCAATGCGATTGACAGATGGATATATGCTAACATTTTGACTCAGGCCGGAAAGACCACACTGCTCGACGTTCTAGCTCAACGCAAGACTGATGGTACCATTCATGGCTCCGTTTTAGTCGATGGTCGCCCGCTCCCTGTGTCCTTCCAACGATCTGCTGGCTACGTCGAACAGATGGATGTCCACGAGTCATTGTCCACGGTACGCGAGGCTTTGGAATTCTCTGCTCTTCTTCGTCAGAATCGTGGAATTTCCCGCAAGGAGAAGCTCCGCTATGTGGACACGATCGTCAAGCTTCTACAGTTGGAAGATCTCGAGCACACCCTCATCGGTCGCCCTGGTGCCGGTCTTTCTGTCGAACAGCGCAAGCGTAAGTCTGAATCCATCGAACAGAGTCGAGACAGGCACTAACAACTTATCAGGTCTCACAATTGGTGTTGAGCTCGTAGCTAAGCCCAGTATTTTGATCTTCCTCGACGAACCTACTTCTGGCCTCGATGGCCAAGCTGCAAACAACACGGTACACTTCTTGCGCAAACTCGCGGAAGTCGGACAAACTGTCCTCGTTACGATTCATCAGCCATCGGCCGACCTCTTTGCCCAATTCGACACCCTCCTCCTACTGACGAAGGGTGGCAAGACCGTATACTTTGGCGATATCGGCCATCATGCAAGGACCGTCAAGAAATACTTCGCTGATCATGGCGCACCGTGCCCTCGAGAGGCCAACCCTGCTGAGCACATGATTGAAGTCGTATCAGGAAGTCTTTCTAAGGGCAAGGACTGGAACCAAGTCTGGCTCAACTCGCCAGAGCACGAGAAGATCACTCAAGAGCTTGACACTCTTGTCGCCGATGCTGCCGCCAAACCGCCTGGAACTGTCGACGATGGCCATCAATTCGCAGCGCCCATGTGGGAGCAGGTAAAGCTTGTCACGCACCGCATGAACATCTCCTTGTTCCGGAACACCGAGTACATCAACAACAAGCTCATCTTGCATATACTCCTGTCTCTTTACAACGGCTTCTCGTTCTGGTCGATTGGTAACAGCGTCAACGATCTCCAGCAACGCCTCTTCACGGTCTTCAGTTTCCTGTTTGTCGCCCCGGGACTCATCTCCCAGCTTCAGCCTATCTTCATCGATCGTCGCAACGTGTATGAGACGCGCGAGAAGAAGAGTAAGACCTACCACTGGGTGCCATTTGTCACTGGCTTGATCGTTTCTGAGCTGCCCTACCTGGTCGTCTGCGGTGTGTTGTACTTTGTGTGTCGGTACTGGACTGCTGGATTGCCAAATGATACCAAGTGGGCAGGCAGCACATTCTTCGTCGCAGTAAGTTCTCTCTTCTTTGGTTGACTCCTCGCTCCAAACTAACAAACCGTCTAGATGTTTTACGAGATGTTGTACACTGGTATTGGACAATCGATCGCCGCGTACGCTCCCAACGCAACCTTTGCATCTCTCGTCAACCCGCTGGTCATCACCACCCTTGTATCATTCTGCGGTTTCGCGGGCGAAGTCTTCGTCGACGCCGAGTTCCCGCCAACGGCGCTGGTCAATTGAAATAGCATTTAGTGTCGTGGGAACAGCGACCCGTCCTCCTTCTGCGAGGAATGTCTGCGCTATCATTGTGCTTGCGGGGCCAGTATAGATACAAGCATCAATATATGCGCAGGAAATAGGAGTGAGTTAATGCGCATTCTGGAGATGGGCGTACTACAGGAGGATCTCCATTGCTTTTGATGCAGCAATACCTTTCTCGCCGTTAAGGATTGCCTTATCCCCCTCGGTAAGGTAGACATGGTGATCAATATTCGGTACTAGTAATAGTACAGACTCGTAGACTGGCAAAACATTATTAATAATAAACTCAGCACCGCAAACAGAAAGGTACTTCTGCGAGCGCAGCATATCAAACTGAACAGGTGATACCCGAACGACAGGTATGGACAAGGCAAGCAGCGTCCGAGCGATAATCACGCCGGTAGTGGCAATCTCCTTATTATCGCGGAAGATAAGGGCGGCCGGTGCGAGTTTGTTCACCAGCAATTCAATGACAACCAAACTTCTACTACATGACCCGCGAGTAGAGGGTAAAACGAGAATGCGGTCTTTGATGTTTTTGCCAAAGAGGGGATGATGGTGGTCGATGACCTCGCCGGTGTCTTGCCCAACCCCGCCGTTTGGTCAGCAAAAACCCTACTCACGACCCTCTCCAGATACTGACTGTCCTTTCCGTATGAGATACGCATACTCCACACTTTAGACCAACCCGGCGGATAGGGACTGTCCCATAAGGCGCAATATCCAACTGCACATGGCCAAGATGAGTCTGATAGCCTCCAATGTCTATAAACAAATGGCTGTACCTGGTCAATTCCCCCGGGACTCAACGAGTATGTTATCGGAATATCTCAATCACTGGCACCATACTCTTCCAACGGAGTTGCGCCTTTTTGTCCTGAGCAGAATGGAAGAGGCAGAAATCACAAAGCTACATGAAAGAACACTCTATCTGATGCACGTCCCGTTTATGAAAACTTATCTCCTGGTCTACTGCTGCGTGATCAAATCACAGCGGCGTGCTTTCAGAGATGCAGATGGCCAGGGTTGTCTTGAGACTCTTTTCGAAGATATGCTCGAGTCAGTCCATGCCGAGTACACCCACTACGCTATTCAGCTCTCTCGAAGCATTTCGATTCTCTGCGCCCGGGGGTGCCTCATGACTCGCTGTTGGGTAGCAATGGGAATCTACCGATTACCCCAATTCTCCTGTTGAAACTATGAAACCCACACTTTACCTACTCCCCTTAGCCAAGCGGCCCTCGACGCAGGCCTCGTGCTCCTGCTCAGCATTTTGCAGAACCACTATACTTCAAAACGGATTGAGATGATACCAGAGCTATTCGAAAAAGCCGACGCCTGTATCAGGGTGCTCGAGTTCTGCGGCTCTAGGGACATTGCTGCTCATCGGCTATTTACGCTCACCCGACCTCTTTACGACAATCTCGCGGCATTGATGCTCGACCATTGAAGAGACGAAGGGGGGCCGCAACCGGACCAGCACAGTACGCATAAGATGCGGATCGAATATCTGATAAAGATTGATGTATTGCACTCCACGGACCTGAGAGGCTCTGCGTCTCGCCTGCTTGATTTGCTGGTTCCTCATACTCATCAGATGTGGGTGTGATGTTTATAACCGAGGATACTGTATATTCCTCCCGGGTTCATCTTTCAGAGCGATTCTGCGCAAAGGAAAGATGGTTTCGTCACATATGTTTCATAATTAACATATCTTTTCGTCTTTGTGCATAGAGAAACATAACTAAAATGTCACTAAAGTACCATTCTACATTCCACAGCCCCCGACGCGGCGCTCTACGCATCCAGCGACGTCCTCCAGACCCTCGACCGCGGTGATCTTGCTGGGTGAGAAGGCCCAGTCTCATACCAGCTTTCGGTGCCTGTGAAAGTCAACTATAGCATGGAGAATGTTGCAAGGGCGATATCAAAGACCTTTCGGGACTTCGACTTTGACGTTCCCCACTATCAATTTAAGCCGGGCCCGCGTGCTCCTGCTCCTGGGAGGGTGGAAGTCAATGTTATCTTCATCTCAGTGCGATGGCAGTGGATTGCGCTGCCGGTTCTTTTGTGGGTGCTGGGGGCTGGTGCGCTTGCGGGGACGTTCTGGAAAACGCGGAGGAGGAGGGCGCCGAGATGGAAGAATGATCCTTTGCCGTTGCTATTTATCTACCAGGATGAGACCGAAGATGAGCAGGGCGATGAAGGCTCATCGAAGAAGAGGTGGGTTCCGAATACAAATCTTTTCAAGGTCAGATTGTATGGGGCACAAGGGGGAAATGATTAACGGGGCGGAATTCTGCCTACTACACAGTTGGGTCTCAACCAGCGTCGACCTGGGCTTTCCCTGATTCAGATACAACACAAAAGGCCATGAAATGAGAGACGCAATCCGCGGTCTCAACTATGGGATTCGGGATATTGACGGGAAATTCACGGATATGCCGAGCATCGCGGGCATAACGGCGGACTTGTCGGTTTATTCCAACACAGAGCTGTGTACATAAAATGACCTCGCCCCAGAACTTCGTATTCTATCCATCATCTTTCCGATTAAATAACGCGTTTGAATTGCATCTTCAAAGATTATTCCACCCTGAAACATGGACCGCGTCTTCAGATTCGAAAACTTCAACCTCGCCCCGGCCATCGACGCCCAAGCGCAAGCCGCCTTACTCCGCCCTAGCCCTAGGCTTGAACAAGCAACAACCAACTCGGCAGCCAAGGGCCTGCCCCCGATCAGCGTTCTTCCCCTCGCTGCCCAACACCTCTCCATCCTCACTCGACTCATGGGCGCCAAGTCCGTTCTCGAGGTCGGATCTCTGGGCGGATACTCAGCCATCTGCTTCGCGGAAGCAGGCGCCAAGGTGACGAGCATTGAAATCGACCCGAAGAATCGCCAAGTCGCCCTGGAAAACGTGAAGGGCTTGGATGTTGACATTCATCTCGGCTCAGCGCAGGAAGTTATGCCCAAACTTGCCGACGAAGGATGTCAGTTCGATCTCGTCTTCATCGATGCTGACTTTGACGACAAGTTGGAACAGTTCAACTGGGCTGTCAAGTTGACGCGCCCGGGCGGCTGTATCTTCTTGGATGATGTGGTGGCATCCATGATCAAGGATGGCCAAACGGATGAGACCAGGGAGTCTATCCTGACCCAGATCGGCAAAGACGAGCGAGTCACTGCCACCCTTGTACCGCTTGCTGTCTCTCACCCCATGGCTCCTACGGCGTTGTTGAACGGTTATGTTTTGGCTGTGGTTAATTGTCACTGATGTTCCTGCATGCAAGTTTTGCAGAAACTTTAAATGAACGGACTAGGGTTATAGTAGAGGTCGTGACTTGGTACTACTGCAAATGGCCCGACGGCCGCTGGTCCCAAATGTGTCGTGTATTTACATCTGGAATGACTGTCTCGCGACTAAATAATGTCCACTCCAAGCGTTCGGCTAGATACCTGTTGACGGTCGACAGCCGCGCAAGATCGTCATCGGCTAAGTCGGTTGCGATTTGGTCTAGTAACTCCTGGGGGAGCTGATCGATGGCCATGGTGGTTTGTTCTTCAGTCTACATTCGGACGTGCATTTTTCTCCAGATATATCGCGGGGGAGAATGTGAGGAGATGAAAGGCTTGAGTCTTGAGATGAGCCAGCGAGCCTTGGCGTGCCCCGGGGTGAGTTATGAGATGGTAGTCATTGAAGTCATGTAATATCAACAATAAGTAGGGCTATTTACATTCTCCCAGTTAACTAACCGCTCCGGAAGCCAATTTTGCCATGTCTCTTCACTTTTCCCCAAGGATTCAATGCCAGAATGAGATCGAATACGCATGCCCCTACCGGTGAGAAATACGAACCATAAAGTCTGACTGCAGGAACAAACCATTACGGTTGACACTTTGCCACGGCCTGGAGGGATCGATGAGAATGATGTCGTATCTGAGGAATATCTTAAAAACAGTTAGTAGGACAGCGTGAGAAGGCCAATCAGGTGGACGGTACGCACCTCTGCGATTGCTTTCGAGATCTCGATAAGGGCAACTTGCTTGCCCAGACAGGCATACCGACCAGATCCGAAGACGAGATCTAGCGTACGATTCATCGCCAGCAATTGCTCCTCACTCCCCTCTAGCCAGCGACCGGGACGATACAGCTCTGCATCTGCCCCAAACACATTAGGATCGCGATGGATAGCCCAGCCTGAATATCCAATCTGCGTCCCGCCGGGAACGAAGCGGCCATCAAGGATATCACCGCCAGGAGGAGCGACCTTTTGCATGAGCCCAATCACCGGTGGCCAGATTCGGAGGCTCTCTTTGACGCAGGCTTGGAGGTATGGGAGCCTTTGAGCTTCCTCGTAGATGACAATTGGACGGGACATGTGGCCACTATATCTTGCTTGATCAAGTTCCATCTGAAGTTTGCCTAGTACGGGAGGGTTGGTGATAATGTAGAGCGTAGCGGTGCGTATAGTCGTCGCTGTGGTATCGGAGCCAGCGAAGCTGCAAGGAATCTTAGCAGGGGAGCGTTGAGATCGGGCGAGTCACTCACATCTGTAACACTGTTTCTTGCTCTGCTTCTTCCTGAGTTAGCCCGTGCTGGATGAACGAGCCTAGCATGTCCTGTCGAGTCTTTTTATGAGGGCCGTAACGGGTTGCCACAATTTTCTTCGCAACGCTAAAACCAGAGCGATCAGATCTGGCTCAATAGCGGTATTGAATATGCCTACCCCATGAGCAGCCCTGCGCCTTGACCGTCTTCAGGCGTGGGCATAGCTAGCTGACTGATCCCTGGGAGGCGCATGGCTCTTTCAAGTATGGGAAGCGTCGAGAACCACTCGAAAATAGGCAGCATTGCGGTTTGGCTTGCAATATAGCCGTGGAGGTCTTCATCGCGCTCAACAAACCCCATCGGCTCGCCGAATGCGACTGCGGTAATGACGTCCAGGGCGAGAAACTGGCAGAGCCGCGCAAAGTCCACAGCAACAAGACCTGCATTTGACGACGTATATCGCTCGTCGATAAGTTTGAAGAGACTCAAGAGTTGGTCGTCAATGCTTTGTTCAAAGTGCACATTTTCCTTCCCAGAATACTACATCGCAGTCAGCTGCACAGCCCTAAAACCAAATAACAACGGGGAACCAACCCCCGGAACCAACTTATTTCGAAGCTCGATATGGCGCTGCTCATCCCGCTCGCAGAAAACATGACTGATCTTATGGCTGAACGCGGTCGCATTGTACCAGTCCGAGCGCGTATACGGGGAGCGCACCGCACTCATTTTGCGAATGATTTTAGGGTCATTGGTTACCAGAACATTGGGCCCGATGCGCGTCAGGCGCCCTGCCAGTCGATAAGCTTTGAAACTGTCATATTTTATTTCCGAAAAGTGGGCTCACCATACTGCTTGCATGCCTCGGCGACATCAAGATGCATTCGCCCATGCAGCGTGCTCCGCATCATCCATATTTTGGAAAACGCGGCGATTCTGGGGCCAGGAAACTGTCTCAGACGTAGATACGAGCGAATTGATTTTGTCGCCAATAATGTGAAGATCAAAAGGAAGCCCCAAACCCATAGGGGCAGCCATGACAGACCCATAGTTGGGAACAAGAACCAAAGCCAGCAACAGCAAACTCAACAAGAAGCACAAAGGCATTGTTCTTGGAAAAAGCAACGGCGTCCAAGTCAGCGCTCACATGACTAGCAAACTCGATTGCCATCTAGCATCATTTGTCCTCCTTGAAGTCTCCATCCCATTCGCCTATCGAGATCCCCGCCAATCGTATTTGGGCCCTAGCAATTAGTGTAGCTAGTGTCCCTAGCCCAACCCCGCCTGTCTTTGACTCTGTCTGGTCCTCCGTGTCCGAGCCGTCCCGTTCCGTTCCAAATCTCGCCTTCTGTTCTGACGTTTTCACCCAGCGGCAAACACAACCATGTCGCAGCACGACCTAGATCAGTTCATTGAAGTCGAGGTATGCGAGCCAAACCCTACCCCTGACGATAAAATTATATTGACCGACAGGATGACGCCGATTCGACGCTCGGATCGCAAATGCACGTCCCCCATCCCCCTGGCGCTGGGTCGCTGGCCGCTCCTCTGACTGACAATGCTGACAATGCCCCAGTGCCGCTAGTGAAACTGCTTCCTTGAACAGTTTGGTGCTGCAGTTTGAATATGAGAATGGACGGTATGGATCTATTTTCCGACCTCTAGATCCCCTGTTGACAGTGGATCGTCACGCAGGAGGTACCACTCCTACCAATCTGGCCGTGAGTGGAGCGCGTTCCCCATACTGAACTTTATTGACAAGGACTCCAAGACTATGCCTTCCCCAATGATGAGGTACTCATTCAGAGTACAATGTCGCGATACATTCACATCTAACCTACCCAGGATGAACTTGCTCGGATGGATCTGGAGCATCATATCTTCCTGATGCTGATCGACGGAGAACTGCACCTTGCGCCTCTAAAAAGCCCGCAGCGTATTCTTGATCTGGGGACCGGCACCGGGATCTGGGCTGTCAATGTCGCAGACAAGTACCCGTCTGCTTCGGTCATTGGAACTGATCTCTCCCCTGTGCAGCCATCATTGTAAGTCATCCATCTCAGACTCTCGCATAGCCGATCGGCCTAATGCGCATCAGTGTCCCGCCGAATCTCGAATTCCAGGTCGACAACTTCGAAGATGAATGGACTTTCCGACAGAATTCATTCGATCTCATTCACTCACGACTGCTGCTCGCCAGCATCTCGGATTATCCAGCTCTCTTCCGCAAAGCACTGGGGTAATCGACCCTTTCTAAATCTCCCAACAGTTCACCGCTAACCCTGTCCGACTTCTCCTTCAGGGCTCTCAAGCCAGGCGGATACCTCGAAATGCACGACGTCGATCCCGGCTTCGAATGCGACGATGACTCCATCCCAGAAGACAGCAGTGCCCTGCGATGGTCGAACCTCTTCTTCGAAGGCTGCGCCAAGATCGGCCATAAGATTCCCGCACCGGAGGAGTACAAGACTATGATGGAGGAAGCCGGGTTCGTCGACGTGAAGCTGAAAGTCGTGAAGCGGCCATCGAATGTATGGCCGAAGGAAACGCACATGAAGAGGCTTGGGCTGGTTAGTTCTCGCTGACCGACTTGGTATAAGGTAGAGTGCTAACGGGCACAGTATACATTGACCAACCACCTTAACGGCCTCCACGCGTTTAGCATCGGGCTTTTCACTCGCGTGCTCGGGTGGAAGGCCTCCGAGGTCGAGGTGCTGATTGCAAAGTGTCGCAAGGAGTGGAAGGATACCTCGATTCATGCTTACCAGAGAGTGTACGATCCCTTTCCCTGCCTCCTACTTGATACGCACTGACCCGTCCGTAGGATATTTGTCTATGGGCGGAAGCCGGATATCACTTCCTGATCTTGTTCTCTTGTCGTTCTCGGTCTCTACCTACCCCGTCTTCCTTGCGACGACAGTCATTTTCAATATTCCCCTGTTTCAGCACAACAAGCTTCTCAAAATGTTTATATTTCGGTCCCTAAAATACACTAACCTAAAAGATCAATGAAGCTGCGGCTTGCTAAATACAGAAGAAAATACAGGGTATAGCATTCCAGCCCTACTCAACCAACCCCTTGAGAATTACTACCAAGTCTTCACGGCCACCAGTCCAGCTGCTAGCTGGAGGCTGTCTGGTTTCCGCGGGAAGGTACCCCATAACCTTCAAATCATGAGCCCTCATATCCGCAAGGTCCATAATATCCTTCCCATTCAAGACCCCATCCTTAACCTCAAGGAACGGCATCCCTCGATAAATACAAAACTGCGTAAAATGTCTCCAGCGCGACGGATCCTCGACATTATATATCCAATCCTCCCAATCCGCGAAATTCCTATCGTGTATCGACCGCTCGTTCACCAGTCCAGAGCCCGCGTATTCAGCGAATTTCTCGCGAATGGGGATCATCCAGTCTGTATCGATTTTCTTTTGCTCTGTTGGTGTTGCGATACGGATGGTCGGTTTCTTGGCTTCGGCGCGGAATCGCCATTCCTTCGTAGGTGTCCAGAAGCCCACGGTGATTTCGTATGTTGTGACGCCCTGCGCGGAGATGAAGTGGGCTAGTTTGCTAACTAGCTTTCTGGAGTGCTTTGCGGAGGATGGGGTGTTCGAGGTGTCTAGCCATGCGGTGGAGCCGGATAGTTCGAGGCCTGTCCAGGTTTTGTTCATCTTGTATCTTGTTGATTTGGTTTGGGATTTGAACTGTTTGCGGGTTTGTAGGTATGCTATGGTTAGGCTCGCCTGTAGATAGACTCCTCCGCTTTTATACCTTGGCTGCCTTGCATTTTGCGCTCAAAAAGCGGGTGATAAAGAACCTTTGATCTCCTGTGATCTCCTGGAACAGTTGTAGTTGCATGGCACAATAAAAGTAATCATTCGGCCTTTGTTGTTCAAAGAGACAGATGTTATGGACTGCAACGCTGGCCCGCCCCCAACGCTCACCATAAGAGCCATAAGCACGGAAGCGATCAGAATTAATAATAACAGCATCAAAATGCCTCGAAAGGCACTAACCCAGGGCATTTGGCATACATAGACCATGACCTCGTTCCACGACCCCAGGTTCCACCGCCACTGGGTCGCTATGTCCACGAAACCCGACGCCTCTACCGTGCCATGGACGCTCAACTAGCGAAGAGCCCCTCTGGCTACTTGGTCGGTGACCGCGTTACCATCGCCGACATCGCAATCTGGCCCTGGGTGGCGGCATGGAGTGAGTACTATCGCGTGTCAAATCGTCGTCTGGGCTACAACTGACACGGTTGGATAAAAAACTCGGGCCTCCCTAGCATCGACGAGTTTCCCCACGTCAAGCTGTGGCTGTACAAACTTCTCGAGCGGCCGGGTTTTGAGAGAGGTCGACATGTGCCGAAGCCTCATTACCACCTGAAGCTCAACAATCTCTCGGAAGAAGAGCTGAAAGCAAAGCCCACAGGTGGAATTCAGTGGATTCAGGACGCAATGAAGCAGGACGCCGAGGCCTAAGCTTCTTTCGGGGCTTCCGACGTGCATTCACTAGTACTGACTGGTAGTTTTGCGGAAAGACCAGTTGTATGTGATAGGAATTAGTATCATAGTAGTAAAACCATGTATTCATTTTGCTCACCCACCATTTCCGCAAAAGATATTTTGAAATGGTCCTAAGGAAGGGGTAGTTGGTATTAGAGACCCCGTCTGCGGCGCGCTATGAGAACTTGTAGGGTCGCCGGTGCCGGGGATCCTCTAATCGGCGAACCCGCCATTGCAACTGGCCTAGACCGATGGCTTGTAGATACTCAATCCATTGTCGCATCTGTAGATATCATGGATCCATGGACCCGCCTATCGCCGAATTAGTGGAGCAGGCACCTGCTGAAGGCCTATACACGCTCTCGAGCCCCTGGTGGCTTCATCAGCTATGGACCTTCAGGCACTATGCTCGACGAGTATGGGTTCTTATCAGTTTTATTGCTCGACCCGTGGTGTAAAAGCCTTCAGGAACCCGTGGCTTTTGTGTATTTCGTGACAATATATATAGCTTTCCTAACTCCCACAAATCCTAAGCTTCTTCCAAAGTAAGAAATGGACGAACCCAGCCGCCAGTCTGCTCAGAGACATGAAGGCATGTTAGACTGGGCCGATGACCCTGACAATGCAAAGAACTGGTCCACAGCCAAAAAACTCTACAACACTGCTGTTCCTGCCCTGCTCTGCTTCTTGGTGTAAGTGACCACAGCACGCCACGAGGCACCCCTGCTAATGCTCGACACCTACAGATCCTTTGGTCTGGCCATCTATTCTCCGTCACATGGAAGCGTCCAGCAAGACTTTGAAATCAACACAACACTCTCCCTTCTCCCTTTCACCCTTTACGTGTACGGCCTTGCATTCGGCCCAGCAATCTCTGCACCGCTGAGCGAAACCTTCGGTCGCCGATTTATCTACGTCTTTGTGACTCCAGTTGCACTGCTGTTCATTCTAGGCGCCGGATTCGCGAAGAGCCTCGCCGCTCTCGCCGTTTGCCGGCTGCTAGCTGGTATCATGGTCTCTGCTCCGCTGGCCGTTGGCGCAGGAACCATCATGGACATATGGACAGGGTTGAACATCAATCGCGGCATAGTGTTGATCATGACCATTGCGTTCCTCGGTCCGGCGCTAGGTGAGGTAGTCGGGGGTTGGATTGCCCAGTACAAAGACTGGCGATGGTCGCAGTGGACAACACTGTTTCTCGGCGGGGGGGGTTGGATATTCGCATTGCTTGCTCAAGAGACGTACGCGGCGCCTCTGGTCCGTCGGAAATCAAAGCAATTAGGCTCGTCTATTCCGCCGCCGCCGGCTCCTGTTAGTCTCGTTGGGGCTCGGACTTTGGTCACTGTGACGCTGGCAAGACCAGTGTATATGCTAATCCGCGAGCCCATTGTTCTTCTTTGCTCGCTCTACTCGTCCCTGAACTTCTCTATTCTCTTCTCCTTTCTGGCTTCCATCCCGCTAGTCTTCAACACTATATACAGCCTTACGCCGGGTGAAAGTGGCCTGGTTTTGATTGGTATTGCCGTGGGCTGCATACTTGGAGGGGTTACTCTAATCCTGATTGATTCGCATACCCTCAAGCGCCATGTCTCCAAGTACAAAACAAGTGCACCACCACCAGAGCGAGTGCTCTGGGGCGCACTGGTAGGAGGCCCGCTCATGGCAGCTTCACTGTTCTGGTTTGCATGGACGGCCCGGCAGGGAATCCACTGGATGAGTAGCGTTGTTGCTACAGGGCTATTTGGGTTTTCGAACATTCTCGTTTTTGTGAGTCTTGCCACCGCCAGCCCAGTAGCAGAGAAAGTTTCCTAACACGCCGTGCTGAACAAAGGTCTCGACAATGCTATATCTAACCAGTGTCTACGGCGCCGAATACGGAGCCTCGGCGCTCGCGGCCAACGGGCTCCTGCGGTATCTGATCGGTGGCTCATTTCCTTTATTCACCATACCAAGTATGTTGCTCTTTGCCTCCTTCCACTAGTTAGACATGTGAGTCTGATCTATTTCGCAGTGTACGAAAACCTTGGCTACCCTTGGGCGTCAAGCTTGCTTGGGTTTCTGGCAGTCGCATTCGCCTTTTTGCCTTGGATCTTTTACAAGTTTGGGATGCGGGTTCGACGATACAGCAGGTTCGTCCGCGCCGAAACGTGAGAGTTTGTCTTTAGTACGGGATGTTGTACATTTTCCGAGTGTACGTACAAGATATTATTGAGGTCATATGGCGTATATCTCATTGAGACCATCCGCACGGGGCAGTCTCTTGCCAGAATGCACTGATGGAAAGGTCATTTCGTGGACTACGTCATCGTCAATCGATTATACTACCTGTAATCTTGCTTCCGAGCAGCGGGCATTGGTCTCAACTGTCAATCATTCACCCAAGGGGGTTTCCACATATCGCCGATTCCCAAGCCACTTGCAGATGGGGGTCCCCACTAGGGATGCGCTCAGGTCTAGGTACTTAGGTACTCTGTAGATATTTGGGCCCCGAGTACATGCGCTTGATATTGCCTCAAAAGATAAATCTCACTTACAGTTACGAAGAGCCGTAATATAATAACGTTGGCTACCAGCCATAACGAAGGGGTCGTAGTAGTATCGACGCAAGCTTCAATAGAACCGATGGGACGCCAAGTCGGCGACTGGTGGGTCTGGCCGGAGTTCATACCAGACCCACAGCCATGGTCTATTTTCTATCCATGGATGCGTCTGTGGTCTGTACATTACGTGCAGCTCTCTGTTACAAGTTCCCGAGGTGATGAGCGTTGTATAACAGTACATGGATACATCACGTTCACGCTCTGTCGATCCGTAGACAGGAAGAAGAGATAAAACCGACAGAAAATGGGAAGTAAACAACGCGGGGCGTCGGGCGTGAAAATATTTTAGAACCCAAGAGATATGAAGAGTGATGTAGAGGCCAGTTGAATTTCGCGGGTAATGGCCCGTAATTTCTCAAGGGACGCTGCAGAGATAGTCCAGACACCGCCCATAGACTTAAGAACACCCAGATTCAAAGCTAGATGTGCGGAATACTTCGCGGTTGATTGTCCGAGAGGTGCAGAGAGAACAGTGAGCTGGATTATGGTGCTTAGAACAAGAGTACAGGCAAAGAACGGCGAATGGCCCACCACAGCCGTCGAAAGCGAAGCAAGCTTGGACAGCTCGACAGCCGCATTGGTGATTTTCGCTGTATGCATTTGGTGGCTTGGTGAGGGAGATAAGGCAGGCGGCGGTCTGGAGCAGAATATCTCGCCGGTGTCTGGAAGGAATGGCACGAATGAGGATCTTGAGAAATGGAGGTAGATGGAGGCGCAGTGCATGATCATCACGGACTGGAAGTCGATTTGGTTCACCTTCCCATTCGGTTGGAGAACGGCGCTCTTGTCGGCTGGCCATCTGTGAAACCAGGCTGAGATCATGGAGTCGAGTGCTTCCACTGTATCTTCATCGGCATGTGTCTCGCAGGCGATAATGCACTGTCGAAAGATAAGAGTCGCCGCG
The DNA here is from genome assembly GCF_047715775.1 of Aspergillus undulatus. Taxonomy (NCBI): domain Eukaryota; kingdom Fungi; phylum Ascomycota; class Eurotiomycetes; order Eurotiales; family Aspergillaceae; genus Aspergillus; species Aspergillus undulatus. The sequence continues at coordinate 213,439 of NW_027396633.1, read as the reverse complement.
ACGCGATACGCAAGCGATGAGAGGCGGTCATCGCCAGAGAACGCGCGGAAAGCAAGGTCCCTCGCACTTATTGATGGAGCCCTGTAATCACTGTCCACGAAATGTCCGTCATCAGATGGCAGGGGCACGTCGGGTGTCTCGATGAAGAACTGCAAACTACCCCCCACTTGCACAGCAGCGAGAAGAGTATCAACAACGAAGATCTCCCATAAAGTGCGCCTCATGCTCTCCGCACGAACCGGGCTTTGCAGCTCCATGCTTTCCGAGAGTTCTCGAGAATGCAGTCCAAAATTGAAGGCGCATTGAATGGCCAAGCCGACTGCCTCCTTTGCGCGGGCAGGGTCTTTACGGCCATGAAATACAATCCCCAGGAGGAGATACGCTTGTACCCTTTCGAGCCCCAGATCAGCCTTGCCGATATCCGACCAGAGATCATGCGAAAGTTCAGGTACCTGGCCGGGCGAAAGGTAATGCAAGGCGATACACTCAACTACGTCGACAAGGAATTGCGGCGGCGAACCCATCATCCAGATATCAAGTGGCGGGAATATCGGGTGCGCAGGGTGAAAGTACTCGTAGAAGATCCTCATCAACTGGGTGTTTATGCGTGGCAGTGGCCGGGAAGACTCCGGCACATAAACCGGGGCGAGGTCGTCAATGTTTATAGCGGGCGATTGCAGATCCTCTGTGAGAAACTGAGGGGCATCAGAAATAGGAATGTTGTAGGGACTGACATTTTCAGTTAATTGCCCGCGTCGTCCACGACGTGATGGCACAAAGTGGCAGTATATGGACAAGGCGCGGCATCGACCGCAGCCGTCCGGATTGCCGTCGCATTTGAGATGCTTCTCGCGGCAGTTGAGACAGGCAACCGACGTAGCTTGACTGTTGGTGGTGTGGTCATTGCAAGACATCTTGTTGGTATTAGGAAGAAAGACACCTGCACACATTTCGAACCACAGGAACAGGAACAGGAAGAGGAAGAGGAAAAGAACAGATACAAGCACAGAAGGCACGTGATGCGGGGGTCTCCACCTAGCCAGTACTTACTAGAAATAAGTACATGTCCTCCATGAAGCCTTGCGCTCCCGGGTCAGGAGCATTACGGGGTGTTTCAACGAATATTGTCAGGTCCTTGTCTTGTTTCGACTTTGAGAGCCTTTCTCATCAGTGCTCGTCCATCTTGGTGGCACTGAGATACCCATAATATGTCCTCGTAATCAACTCAGAAGGGAAGGCAAAATGCATCAAAAGATGAAATAGGAAAACGCAAGATACCAGTCGCTCAAGGGCTTTGTGGTGCATTGCCTGATTGACATTTGCATGCCCCAAGCTCGCCACGCCTATCTCCTATCCACTTTCCAATTACCGTTCTGCGGATCGTATTCCAGCAAATAGCCAGCCTCTTCATCGCCGATGTAATCATGAGAAATCTCCAGGTTCGGTTCGTTACAATGTCCCATGGGCTCCAGCTCGAACTTCAACTGTACATGAGCCCAGCTACAGTCTTTCTCGAACGATGATAGTAAACGGTTCGGAGCGAGCACCGCGCCTAGTCCCCACGAGCTTAAAGGACTGGAGGAACGACACAGGAGTCCTATAACTATCCACCCCAGTTGCCGTAACGCGATGCCTATACTCACTTGGAGATTCAATCATCAGAATCAGGTTTCGACAAAGGATGAACGGCGGAATCGGAAGGTCGAGTTTCTCCATCACCTTCGCCATGAAGACATCTGTCTCGGCAAAGACCCGAATATTGCAGCCTCGATCGTAAGCCGTCTCCTGGAGATTGTACATGGCAAACAAGGCATATGGGTTGTTTCCTGTTTGCGACGCAACAATGTAGGGAATTTTGTTGGCTGGTCTGACGGTTAGAGACGATCCTAGGACATGGCACAGATCCGCATCCTTGGCATGCTGCTCTGCGAGGTTAAAGGCATAGTCTGGTAGGTCTTTGCCAAAGTTCACGATCGTATCGAGGAGGATGCCTCCGCAGAGGGTGCACTTTCGGCCTGTGCGGTGATCGTGGTCGCCGTTTGCGTATATCGAGACTGCTCGGAAGTCTGTCTCCGGTCAGTGTGACAACAGGAGGACTGGTATCTAAGGCAGATGCACACCTCTTAGGTATTCCTTTCCACAGTTCTCGCAATACTCGCGGTTGCTATTGCCATGGAGCTCGGAGATCATCTCCTGAAATACAGCACAGTCAGCGCAAGGTGACAGAAGGATACAAGGGGGATTGTTGAATAGATTACCGGCCGTATACCACTCCGTCTATGAGGGCCGTCGCAGTTCTGGCTAATGAGGTACTTCAACATACCACGATTCTGCAGCTCAACGAGTGCCATGTGCGATAGCGTCGGGATCGCCTGGAGCGTGGTTAACGTCCGTTCTCGGGGTCTTCCCCTGCGCCCTCAGCGTCCAGTTCCCATTTGGGCCTCGAAAGTCAGGAATGCCTACATAGTGCTCCGGATGAGCGACCTGGCTTCCTACTTTGTATCGTCGCGTTTACCGGCTGATGTGGATATGCCAGCACCTGTGAAGACGATAAAGTGCTTGCTCCGCCTTTATCATGTCCGCGACGTGCTGAGCCCTGATGCCAATCTTGGCGATAGACTGACGGCGTTCTTTTGGGCACTCTTCAGGGACGGTGTCGGCCATGTTGGACAGTATGGTGGGTCGTAGGGATAAGTCAACGGAGGCCGGGGTCGAAGGCGCGGGAAGCCGGGGGGGTATGCTGGGGAGGCAGTCGATTCTAGCTCCCAAGTAGTCTCAGATTACGTCTTGACCTAGATGACCAGCCAGCCTGACTCACAGAATAATTCAAGAAGACGGATTGATGTTCGACGTGTCTGGGTGTTGACAGGGCCCTAGTACGGCAAATGGCTAATCGGCCTTCCACCACTTAACAGTCTGCACTATAGGTGCCGTGACCATAATCTTTCATTCTGAGAAAACATTGGTCGATATCTTGGCGGACTTTTCTGGTGTTGAGGCCTTGCGAGTTCCCCAACTTTCCACCTTTTCCAAATCAAGGTCAACTTACACTTCGAGCAAAGATAGTATTTGAAAGAAAATGATTTTGGCCAAATGAGATTGCGGGACTCATCCTCATCGATTCTACCTCATTTGATGGGTTGTCGCTAGACTGTGCTGAGGCCATCTGGATATTGTTGCGGAAGGACCGAGGGGTTCCTGGGGCTACCAGCTGCTTTAAACACCAGAGCAATCCATCTTTTAACAGCTGTCCACATTTATTGATAACTACGCCCACGTCCATTGCGTCTATTAATCTTTGTCTCAAATACAGAAATACAAAGTCCGCAATGCGACCTGACTCGGGCTGTTTTGATGGACCCATGGAACGGGCCAGGCACAAAACATGCTATAGTCCAGGCAGAAGACCCTTTGGGGCGTAGAGCAGCCTATACAATGGGCCCTCGACTCCACCCATAAGCCACTATTTAGCGCGGCGAACCTCTACAATTCTTTCCGCAAACCGTTGCCTCCCAGATTTGCCCTCCACAATCGCCGTGAGACACCATGTTTAGCCTTTCCGACCTTATTGGTCTCAGCTCTGACACAATGCAACAGTCAAAAGCCAAGAGTGCACTGCAACTGGCCTGCGAGTCTGGTGATCTCAGTGCCGGTCAGGGAAGCCGCCTCCGCCGCAGAAATGGACGATCTCAATGTGGCTCTGTGTACGGCATGTAGGGAGGGCAAGATCGCCGTCATTGAAATTCTGCCCGATACTCCTAACGCCAACGTCAACGCTACTGAGCGCGGCAACACTGCATTGCTCTGGGCTACTACATCCGGTGAGCCCGATGCCATCCGTCTCTTACTCCAGCGTGAAGCGGACCCGGCTATTCGTTCTACGCATAACCCCTACTCGCATCCCCGTTCCACAGTAAGCCTTACCCCGCTGCATGCTATCTCAAGGCAGTTACGCGGAACCAATGAAGACAATTCCCATCAAAATCAAAAACTTCAACGCTGCGTGACTCTGCTCCTGGAAGCCGGATGCGACATTGATAATGCTGGCGATGATCAAGGGAATACCGCTCTACATGACAACCTCTCGCGTAATATGCGAATCGGCGAGTTTCCGGTGCAACAGGGGACAGACCCAAATGCGAAGAACAACAGAGGGGAAACACCCATGCACAATTTACGCAAGATCGCCAAGCAGCCCGACCTCTTCAATTTCTTGATGGATCATGGGGCCAGGTTAGATATCCCGCGCATACTGGACGGCAAAGCACCGCTCCATGAATACGCACAGTTCGGGCAGCTTGGCGATCTCTCGTTGTTCCGCTCTTATGTTACGGATTGGGGACTAGTCGATGCGGAGGGTAATACACTGCTACATATAGCAGCAAATCATCACAATGCCGGACATAAAACCCTACCGGAGCTGCTCAAGCTCAGCCTAAACCCCACGCAGCAGACCAACGACGGATGTAGGGCTGTGCATATGCTTGATCAACCGGCTTGCAACCATTCGGAAGACACCCTGGACATCGTATGTGCAGCCGGCGCGGACCTCGAGGCAAAAGAACAAAGGAATCACCGCACTGACTAGATTACTGCGCTTACACACCACGTCCAGCCACGGATGCACCGACACAGTCAACATGTTTGTCTCAAGAGGAGCCAACCTCAACGCGCAGGGCCTCTAGGGTAGCAGCCTCTTGCATTAAGTGGTTGACCCCTATACTCTGGACTTGAAGATGAACATTCCTCTCTCTCTCGGCGCTAACCCTGTACTTCCTGATCACAATGGTGATACCCTCTTGCATCGCCTTTCTGCTCACCTAGCGCTGTTATCAGACGACAAATGCGTGGCCGCGATCAGAAGTCTTCTGGAACGAGAAATATCGCCAACTTTGCGGAATCACAAGGGACAAGGAATCTCCTCTACACATATTCTGTAGCAAGGTATCGCAGCATTACTTCGCGCCAACCGTCGTGCCAAGCATTAAAGCCATTGATGTTTTGTTGGACGCTGGTCTCGTTCAGGGGTTGGATACCCCCGACCATGATGGAGTCTTACCTATCCACCTCGCAGCAACGAACTCGGAAGTCCTGTTAGCAAGTTAATATCTAGAGGTGCAGATACCACACGCAGCACAAATGAGGGTCGCAACTTGCTACACATCGCCTAGACCGCGCGGCAAAGTAACGTTGTGGGCTTGTTACTCGACCACTACAGAAGCGTCGACCAAATGTTGCTCGTGGACGCTCAGTGCACAAAGGGCCGACGTCACTCCACGAAGCCTATCGCTCCGGCCGCATCGAGACCGTCCTCTTGCTGCTAGATGGAGGGGCGGACGTTCACGCCCGGGCCATAGATTCTCGTGCCATGGACCAAAAGGGCATTCGACCGCTCGATGCGTGTCTGGAGTTTGGCGAGGAGGAGAAACTGTGCGATTATTCGGAGGACAGGCTGAATCTTTCTGATGCATTCGCCGCAGGGGGAGTCCTGTGCAGTGATGACACGAGACCCCGCGAGGCCAAGCCTAATCGCACGAAAAGGAAGAGATCTGGATTCCACGAGATTCAGTCTGAGAATGATACAGTAGCAATCGGTCGCATTATGCGGTTGTTGCTCGCCCATGGGGCACCGCTCGAGAGTGCAAAGGTATGGTCAAATAGCATCCTCAACGATGCTATATATACAGGCCAGGAAGAAGCAGTCATCGAAATAGAAAGGCTGGCCAGGGAGCACAATATCGATCTGAAGCGCAGTCCTATAGGCCTGGAGATGGATTACATGACACTGCGATCCCAACAGTTACCATCCTTTCTCGATGCGCGTCTCACGCGGTATTTCAGCCACTACGACATGATGCACCTGATTATTCATCGACACTTCGAAGAACTCGCTCAGGCACTCGAACGGAATGTCGAGGAACGTCGGAAGGAATCTGACCAGATTGACAAAGCCCTCTCGGAGACACTGGTTACATTAGCAAGATACGGCTACCACGACCTCTTCGCTCGAATCGGGGCTCTCATGGTCAAAGGTGACTGGATCAATCAATGTGCAGAAGGTGGGCTTGGTGACAAGATGATCCCGTATCTGTTTGCAGCATCGCGTCGAAAACTCCCGAATCTCGAGGGCATCAAGGTCGTAGTTGAGGAATTCCACGCCAACGTGAAGCTTGTCTTTTCTGATGGTCTGAAATCAGTTCGCGACGTCCAGTTTTGCTCCCGCATTACTGCTGATCGGAATTACAAGCCTGGAGATACGATTCTGCATTATCTCGCACAAGGCGGCCACTGGTGGCATCAGGGTGCTATCAGGTATCTTCTTCAGCACGACGCGGATCCCAACGCTCGGGACAAGCAGGGCAAGACACCACTATGCCGTGCCCTGATATCGGGACGCCTAGGCGGCTACGGTCAGAGGGAGGTCGTTCGGATCTTGTTAGAAGGAGGCGCTGACCCTAACCTTACTGCATACTGCGGCTGGACGCCTCTGGGTATGGCGGCGCACGACAATGAGCTAGTAAAGCTGCTCCTCAGTCATGGAGCCCGTCCGTCGGCAGAGCACCCAATGGAGATATTCAACGCGCTGGGGAGCTTCAACATTGACGCAGTGAATTCATTACTGGAAATCGGTATCGACATCAACAAGACCGTGCTATCAGACGCTGAACCGCACTGGCACACATGGTGCGTACGGAAAGTCCCCAATCAGCCCGAGTACCTCCTCCATCCACTTCATTACATCTCAATGGCATGTTTCAACGAAGCGCATGCCCGCGAACACTCCATCAAAATGATCAAGCATCTCTTGAGCCGCGGCGCTGATCCATACCTGCTCGTCGACGGTCAGCGCTCGATCCTACACAAAATCTTCGGCGAGGATGGGGTTATACAGCCATACCTGGAGATGGAGAGTGTTCCCCCTGCGGCACGATCTCCTACGCCTTCAACGTCTCCCTCCTCCCGTCCATGGGTCAACTATTTTATCCATCGTCTTACATGGAGGGTTACTCAACTCGCGCAATGACGCTTTACGAGCGGGGCGCTGATATTACCGCTGTTGATCATAATGGGAATAATGTACTCCATTGGCTGGTTCAACAAAAGTGCCCCGCGAACAAATGGGTGATTGAGACTAATCATCGGGCGATTGCGCATCAGATGACTATTGGGGTTTTCGTGGAGAAGGTTCCGGAGTTGGCTAGTCAGACAAATAATGATGGAAGTACACCGTGGGATATTGCGAGTCGGATGCAGCATCAGTTGGCTTTGGATGTTCTAAACCGGGTAGAACCCTAGTACCTAAGTTATAACATACTACCGTCACGGAATAAAATGCATCATGCAATGGGAAATTTCATTCTATCTTTATCACAACTACCTAACCCAGGCAAGATACCAACAGAATCATCTCTGATCATCCTCGGGCCCCAACTTTCTCCTCCCCGCAGCCTCAACATTAGCCCTCTTCTCCTGATCCGACTTGCTAGGATCGTTCTTAATCTGCGCATCCGCACTCGTCTGCTCCTCGCCCTGGTGCTGCTCGCTCGTGGGTCCCGTCTGCGAGGAGATAGGCGACTGGACCGAACGCGTATCGGCTGTATCTGAGGCCCTGGCTTCCTTGCCGCGCGAGACGTTTATGGACTGACTGGGGCCCGAGCTTGATACGGGGTTTTTGGCGTTCGAGGAGTGGCCCGGGGATGCTTCGCTGGCGAAGCGGCGGGTTGCTGCTGGTGTTATGGTTAGGATTTTGTGGTTGGATAGTTGAAGGAGTGATGCTGCAGCTGGCTTACCTGGGACGAAGCGCGAGCGAGCGAGAAGGGCTCGGCTTACTTGGAGGCGTGGAAGAGGCATTTTGAGTATCCGTCGCGCTTGATTTGGTTGTATGTCTACTATATAGTAGTTACTGTCAGAGATTTACTCCCTGGTCTGGTTTAATATACAGGGTATGCTGGGTGACTTCATAGAGTGGTCAATATATGTACCAAACCGGCAAATTGTCCTAGCTCATACAGACGTCATTCCCGGCGCCCGAACAAACTTATCCAATTTGCATGTCATTGTTCCAATTCGATCAGCAGGTAACCCGGGATGTCAGCTCGACGACGCGGTTGAGCGTCGGAGCGATCCATTCTCTCTGGGCGAACTCGCACGGCCCGGGAGAGATCTATGGCTCGGTGGCGGATATTTCAACCTTATGTGGATGTGACCATGTAGGCTATAAACCAGGATACTTTTCGATTTTCGCTACAATAATAATATATTCAGAGAATCAAAAGAAAAATACGTAGCTCATGGCGGATATTTCCACCTTCCGCGATCGCAAACATCCATTGTAGCCAGCACATCGAAACCCGCTTGCCTTTTCGCTCCAAGAATAAGCCAATGAGAGAAGAAAGAATTGCGTAGCCCATGCAACAAAAAACCATTCATAACGCATAAAATGAATCCAAGGACATCCCACCCTTCACAGAATCCCATTATAATGCTGCTCGCTCCGCCGGATACTCTCCATCGGATCGAGCAACGACCTCGTTCCACGGCCCAGACTATGCCCATGCCCATGCGCACCCTCACTCAACGAAGCCCGCCTCGCCTGCCTCGAATTCCGCTCCGTATCCATAAGCATATTCTGCAGTTTCCGCTTCGGAACCTCGGCCTTTGCCTCGCTTGAGTTCAAGAATCCCGTGAGCGAAGCCTTCATCATCTTGGTGTAGCTTGCGTCGTCGACTTTTTTGCCTGTTGGTGAGGTAGTGATTTGGTCTTCGGGTGAGGCGATGGGGGATGGGTCTTTGGTGTTGTAGGAGAGGGAGCGTTTTTGGTCTTTCAGAGTTTGGATTGTGGGGACGGCGTTTGTGGATGCGGCGGGGTATTGGTATTGGTGGTGATAGTGGTTTTGAGGGGATCCTGGATGAGAGGACATCGTTGTGATGGTGTAGAGGGTATCTAGAGATTTACAGATGAGTTAGTTTGCTATCTGGGTTTGGCTGGATGGGTTGTGCTGCACCTGTGGTGTTTTATAGACTTAGCTCGATCGGACAATAATGACGTCCAGCTTTAGACGAGTAATAATCGCATCAGATAGTCTGAGTATAGTTGTTGATGAATATGATCCAAGAAAAGACGACTTTGGGGTGGTGTTGAAGATAAGGCGCCGTTTTCACAATGACGGGTGACCCTGCAGAACCACAGGTGAATAAGCTCATCTTTCTGGGTTCTGAAACCCTTGCATCAGACGCAGTTATTATTGGAGGATTGAATTCTGAGCCCCAGTCGTCTTGCCTCATGGAGTCCATCAAAGCAGGGCTGTGGTTCGGGAGATCATCCCACAAAGAACCGACGTCATTCTTACCACGAGGCGCTGAGCGCATTCATCACCGATCCTTTCACAATGAAGAGGACTGATGTTGTGCCATTAAACATACCATTCACTATATAGCATCCTAGTCTCCTAGTTATTCATCCCTCACAGCAAACCGATACTCCTCCCCCCGGTCCAGATACACAACGCCACCACCCAGTCCCGCCTTTTCAACCGCCCCCTTGAAATCATCCAGTCCGCTCGCAAACACGTCATAGTCATCGTAGTGAATAGGAATCGTCACATCTGGTTTAACCAACTGCATAAGCTCAACACCCTGCTTCGCATCCATCGTCACCATAAGCGTGAACGGGGACAGAGAGGGCGAGGGGACCGTCGTCCCGCCTAGATGGATCAACATCAGGTCGATGTTGTGTTTGCCATATCTCTTCGGTATCTCCTTGAGATCGTCGACCATTAGTGTATCGCCTGATATGTAGATGCGATAGCCGGTGGTAAAATCTTTTGCGTTTTGGCCGTGGCCTAGGTCGAGCATCCAGCCGTTTGTTGGTGGGATCTATCCCAGGTCAGTTTCTGAGGACATTACGGACGGGCTTAGACGAACTGCGCCAACAAAGTCGTTCAATTTCTCAATTGGCTTCGTGACGGGGACATGCTTCCCTGGCATTCCAGTAACTCGTAGAGCAGGAGATGCTTGTGTCGGGGCTTCCGTCTTGATATTGATCATCATCTGCTGGAACGGCTCCAGATCGTAGATATTGGTGAATGAGTCCGGTCCCTTGGATATGAGTATTGACTTTGCATGGTTTGTAGTCACGATCGGTAGATTGCGTCGTAGGGACGCTTCGACGTGTTGGTCGAAGTGGTCACTGCCGTGGTCAACTTTGGATATATATATTTTTTTATTAGGGTAGATTAGCGTACCCGTGATAATGCGACAGCAGCACAAGGTCAATCCTCGGCAGCTCATGCAAGTCCACGGCCGGGTTCGTCTTCCTCGTCGATGATACCCCGGGGCCTAAATGGACATGGTCTCCAGCATGGAGGAAGTTTGGCTGGGCTGTTAGTTAGGTATAGGGTATAGGGACGGTCGCGGGTATACCCACATCAGTCATGATCCGGACACCTTGCCATTCTCTGGATCAACTCAGTGTCTTTCCTCCAGAGCGAAGACGGAACCATACATTATCGTCGTAGCCGTTCCGACAAAGTAAATAGAGGCGTCTTCCCCGCCGGGCTTGGATGGGTGGACGTTGCTCGTCTTGGCCGGTGGAAGGGACTCGGCCACGTCCGAGCCAGCGCCATCTCTGGTCGGGGGCTGGACGTTATGCGGATCAATAGTTATGTGTTGCATTATCTCAGTACTCATGTCTGATCTCCCGTTAGGGGTAACCGAGTCTTGAACCTGGGAAGCACTTGGGTCAGCATAGATATAGATGCATCGCTCCACGTTAGTGTGACGTCACATGGCAGTAGACCTTTATACTACGGTTACTGTATAAACATTGAAGAAAAAGACTTGAACACGTTACTTCGCGCCACGATGTCATTTTTACTTGAGGACGAAATTGGGGACTGAGTGATTGACTAGAACTAAAGTGGAACATTGAACAGAATCCGCACACAAGACAGACTGGCATATTCAGGCACCCAGAACTCAGCCCTCCACGATCAAGCGTCAAACATACAGCAGGTTAAACTATTTGCTTGGCACCGGGATTGCCTTCACGCGGGCGTCGGCGTCCCAGTAGCCGTGACGGCAGACGAAGCTTGTTCAATCTCCACAGCCTGCGGAATGAGATCAGGACCTGGAACCTCATAGTCATCCAATACCTGGTAGATATTGATCAGGATACCGGGATCGGTAGGCGTATAGAATTCTGTCGCGGGAATACCAGCTGGCTCCGCCGTGCCAGACCCGGTGATAATAAGGTTAAAGCATTGGGGGTACAGCTGAGCCCCATTCTCACTACCCGCACCATGCAGCGCAATAATCTCATGTCTTAACACATAATTCCCAGGCGCAATATCAGCCGGGATCTCAACGAGCCACCCATTGCCATTCGCAATCAGTTCATCATCCGCCCAGTACCCCGGTGGGCTCGACCCATCAATCAACCCCGGTCCGGAAATCTTAAAGAACTCCAACGAATTCTTATCAACAGTCGCACAGCTGCCGTCACATCTCGCCAAATAATCGAGGACAGGCCCATGATGCGACTCAGGCCAGGGAATTGGTTGCCACTGGATGTAGATGCGGTCTCCTGCTGCTACGGTTGCGGAGCCCTCGGCGGGGACGGCCTCCTTGTGGCAAATTATTGCGTCGGTGGAAGCTTCTTCGGGCGTTACGAAGCCGTTGCTGAGGTTTGGGGTGCCCCAGCCCACGTTGATAGGTGGGTCGGGGTTGTAGGGGTCGTTGGATGGCCACCAGCCGCGGTAGTAGACGCCGTTTATGACGAGGTTGGAGACGTACCCGTGTGCGGAGACTTCAGTTGCGGCTGAGAGAAGGGCGACGAGGATGGAAGTAGACACCTTCATTGTGATAAGAGTAGTATGGATGATGGTCTGTGAAGGGATTGTTCCTAGCGTTGTTGATCGTATCCGAAGTTGGACTTGACCCCCGTTTTATACCTCGCAGGGCCGGGGGAATAGACATCAGCTCAGACACTTTTCGTTACTCGCCCATATTGTAAGATGTCGCCATCCGGGCCATAGCTAACGGAAACGAGTCATTATCCCCTTCTGGTGACGGAGCACCGGTGGTCATCTTCCAAGGAGTGTACTATGGATGAGAAACACCGAAGTGCCAAGTATGTTTTGCCATTCTTAGCCCGCCGCATGATTCGTGCTCTTAGATGAAGAGCTCGTACACGAGCAGGGGGTGGCAACGGCATAGCCAATGGCAATACAATATGGTGTGAAGGTCACGTCTGAAGAAGTATTCTGCAGGGGCTAGCCTTATTACCCCACGGAGAATGATCCTGGCACGTCCGGGGATAGACCTGGAGCCCGTTCGTCAGACTTTCCTCTTCAGGAGCGGAGATCGACCATCAAGGCGGAAGCAAGACCCGAGTGTTCTCACCTGTTGAAGAACTTAGGGGGTCAGATGACATTTAAGGCGCTTACGACCGGACAATGAGGCATACTTTAATCTATTCGACGCGGCTTCCATATGCGCCAGCGGCACATAGTCACCGCAGCACCATGCATTGACCACGATCAGACCCATCCTGATGACTCTTGATGAGTTGGTACCGGCGACGGAAGGGCTTGGTGGTTCACAAATTTTATCTTCTAAAGGGGGTGTCACGCCGACCGTTTCTTGATGAGGTCCTACATGCTGCCCAGCTCTGAAGTGACTTTGTCCCAATACAGCAACGCTCGCGAGAGGGACGGGTGCATGGAGACCCAGTCACGTCTTGGGTATCATGAAACGAGCCGCAAAAAGGACGCTAAGTACTACATGACTGCGGGATGGGTTGTTAGGTGCATTCTTGCGATACCAGCCCGGGGGTCGCAACGGACTCCTTTGCCCATGCTGGTTGTCAATCCGTCGACTGCGGGGTGCGCAGACTCCACCTCAGCGATTGCGACATTGATAGATCTGTGTTCACCATGGCGCGCTTTCCCCATATCACATTGCTCTCAATGGGTGCTATTGTAGGAACCCGAACTCCATGCCCAATTGTTCCTCAACGTGTGTCATCAAAGAGGCTCGAGCCCGGGGAATGCCATGGTGAGATGCCTAAGAAGGTCCCCTAGGCTGGATCATCTGTAGCCCACTGCTGCAAGGCGGCTACCAAAATCCGTCTCGTTTGAGGACAAAGATACCCTTCTCGGTCGGTCCGCGGGACCGCTGTCCCTATTTTTGCGCAGAGAGTGTACGGTATGATGTAGAGGGTAATCTTTTTTTCATGATGTAAAACCATAGAACAAATAAGCGTTTCATTCATGAACCCTCCCTAAACACCTATCTCGCTATGCTACTATGGTAGTTTTGCCAACAAGATGAGCTCACTCCTTGATTTCTTTCTTATGAAATACGTCTGCAGAAAATCAGCACTCGTTGACTACGTCAAAATAAGAGCATACATACCCTGTATCTCAGGCATCCAACTAGCCCGATGCTTGCAGAAGAATTCTCCCTTCGGCGGCAATGCCTCTGGATCATCTAGCGATCCGACGACGAGGTAGCGAAATTGCTCCTTTACAGCATCCTACAGGTACCATCAGCACCTAACACGGTGAAGAAATTCTTTGAGGATACTTACGCCATATTCACAAATAAAGCTTCCGCAATTATCGCAGAACTCGCGGTGGACGCCGTTATCTTGTATAAACTCCTTGGGCTTCCCCGCCGTGAGCTTGAGGGAGTCTTTCGGGATTTTGGCCGTCAGACCGTAGTTCGTGCCGAAGGCTTTCTGTTATGAATTAGCATGCCTCAGTGCAACTGGTTATTTTTCCATTTACCTTGCAGCTTGTACAGTGACATAACGATGTCCGGGCATCATCGGGGGAGGACAAGGTGAGATCGTACTGGATTCTGCGGCACGTGCAGGAACCGGTATAGGATGGCATTTTGGCGACGAGGCTGAGTAGTCTTCTTTGAGCTAGAAATGTCATTGATGAGGACCTTGAAGAAGAGTTTTGCTTGGGAAGATGAAGATCGAGGCTGGTGTTTACTTATGGTCCTCGTAACATTGACGTCATTACGGTGTCAACGTTTGTATACATCCGCTTCAACTAATCCTTGTGATGAGGGACAGACGCTTTCTAAGCTGATAAGCACTCTATAATGCAAATGCACTAATGCAAGGACTGTACAGTCCTCTTCCCCACCGCAGGGCTGTTGTGGTTGACCTCCGCATCGACCAAGGGTCAGCCCCCTGCGGTACTTGCTCCAGATATTGTTGTTAAGCAGCAACTTCGCCTATACCGGCCAATAAAGAATTTCTGAACACTATGCAAGACCATCGTTCCATGCACGAAGACAAGGTAAAGAAAAAAAGGGGCCGCCCACGCCCGTTGCCACCGCATGTCATGGCCCGCAACCTTGCGATTGAGAAGAGACGGCGGGAGGAACTGAACGAGGATTTTGTGGTATGTGAACAGCTCTTCCAGGCTACGTGTGAAAGCTCATCGAGAGTTTTTACAGAATCTAGCCCGCCTCCTTCCCGGACTGGCGCATGCCCGACGTCTCTCAAAAGTGTCAATTGTGAAGGAAAGCATCCGGCACCTGAAACAGCAACGAGAGATGTGTCTTGCTGCCGGACGTGATATGCAGGAACTACTGTCTGAGAATAATCGACTCGTCTCAGAGGTCAACGGCCTCAGATCGCAGGTTTGGGGTCCAACGATGCCGCTTTCTGCGCCCAGGCCTATGACCGATACCATGGCTCGGTTGATAGCGGTAAAGAACGAGATTTATGGAGAGTTTCCGGTGGGCTATGGCGATAATTGGGCTTATAATGCCCGTCATATGTTGCCTGATATGAGTGATAGTGCGCAAATTGTTCCTGAAGAAACGGAGTCATCACCGAATGCCTGGTTTCGACACCACGGACAGCACCATATCCAGCAAGATGTGCCCCGTGAGCCAGGTGTACAAGAGTATGAGAATACCCTAGCGCCAGACGTCACCCAACTCGCACATGGTTGTTCCCTGGGACCCAGCCCATGCGTAGGAGGCCAGACGACTACTTCGGGGATGTTGCTCCCTGACCTATTCGCGCCAGATTGTCCGCCTATTGAGGACTTTATTTCCTTGAATAACTTGGACTATTTGTCTGAGCCAGTGGAGGAATCTTTGAACGATATCTGCAATTACTCGTGGAATAAAGATATCACTCTGGGCCTCAACTCCCATCATATACCTTCTCAGTGTACGGGAACTGAAGTTCAAGCAAACACCGTTAGCTAGGTTTCAAAACCTAAAGTATATCTTAACATGGTCAAGCTGGAAATCCTTTGTCTGTATGACATCAGAAAACAGTCAATCCACCATCGACAAGAATGTCAACGCCGGTAATGTGGCTCCCAGCTTTGCTTGCCAACAAGATAATCGCACCCGTCAATTCCTCCGGTTGCCCTATGCGTCCAAATGGATTTCGTTTCTTCCATTCCTGTCTCAGCACTTCAAGACCCTCGCCCTCATTCACAATGGTGTTCATGTAGCCCGGGCTGATACTATTGACCCGAATCCCATGTCTCGCCCACTCAGCCGCTAGAGAGCTCTTCATAGATAGAATGGCTGCTTTGGAAGCATTATAGTGCACTTGGGGTTGAGGAAAGTTCACGACGTGGCCCGATATACTCGCGATCAGAATAATGCTTCCGCCATTTTGCTCACTCATAAATCTTGCGACTGCCTGGGAGCATAGGAATGTCCCGGTTGTATTCACCTGTAGCATCTTCGTCCATGCATGCGGAGCGATATCCATTGCATGCTCAGATCCCACAATTCCGGCGCCGCAGAGGAGGACGTCGATCGACCCTAGTTTGCGATGGACATCGGCGACCTCTTTGTTAACCGAGTCGGGGTCCGTAATATCCACCTTATAGAAGGTGATTGTAGCATCAGGAAACTCGGCCTTTAGCCCCTCAATGGTGGTTTGAGCTTCGTCCGGATGGAGGTCGAAGATGGCAAGTCCTTGTAGACCGTGCTCGAGAAAGGCCCGACAAGCGGCAGACCCTATACCGCCGGCGCCACCAGTGACAATAGCATTCCCCCTCACGGCAAACCGGTTCTTTGCTCGTTCCTCAGGTGGGATGCCGAGAGAGATGGGATCTGGTCGTGCAGTCTTGGACGTAGATGATCCATCGCTCAATTGGAAAGTTGGAGCAATTCGAGATGTGAGCTTGGAGCGTTCTGTGCTCATTATTGCCTGTTATTGACGTTTGTAGTCGAGTATTAGATGAATTCCGATGGTCTGAGGGAAACTAGCTGGCTCAGTAGAACAGGACCTGTTGGCCATATTTATAACCGCAGGGAGTATCAATGAAATGACTGGCCTCGTAATCAAGCAGAAACTGTACAGTAACCGGTGTTCCAGCAGGCCTCTGTGCGCTATTGCTGTGAGATTTGGGGTAAGAATCCCGGTGGCTTCAAACTAGGTGCACTGTATAAATGGCCCAGCTGTGATGGGTAAGACATAGCTCTTGGCTATATCTGCCTGCATATATGGTATCAGGTGATATGCCAGGCGATTCTTGAACCGCAGTTAGATTCTTTGAAAATTCTACTCCGTTATCAAAGGTGCCCCATCTCAATGCGCATGCTTTACATCGCGACAGAGCCAAGTTACAACCAGGCAGTCTTCGAAACATTTGTAGAGCGCCTAGTAAGAGAAAGACGCAATCTCCTTCAATTGGTCCAAAGACACCTGTCCACAACTAAACTCCTGGCGCTGGGTTTTGAGGGACGAAAAGGACATCGAGATGATCAGTTTTCCAATGTCGAAAATGAACTAGGCGAACTACTTGTTACTCGAGGTTTTGCCTCTGTACCACCAATTTGTCTGAATGTGATCTGCGGGAGCTCTATCTACCACGTAGTAGACTGTAACCTCAAAGCCGCAAAAATTCTATACAACGCTGGTTTTACTAACGTTGACGAAGTCGATGAGAAGAGGCGATCACCGCAGTTTTGCATGGAAGTCCCGTCATGGCGACCGGGCATCTCTGGAAGCCTTGCGCAGTTGAGTGATTACTTGAAGATGTGCGACTGGTTATTTGATAGAGGGGCATCGCTCGATATTGGTCCCGGTCATTTACCATATTTATCTGCACACGTAGTGGCGCAGAACGCCTGGGAATATATTTTAGAGAATCGAATTACCTACTGGAATGATTGGTCCACACCTACTGCAGACTGGCTTTCCTTTTGCGGGAGTCAAAAAGGTGTACTACAGCAGACCTGGACAAACACAGAATGTCATGACTGCTGTGTCTGCGCTTGCTCGAACGATGGATGTCTTCCCTTGAACGTCTTGCTAAGGGGATTTTCATACCACGCCCATTACACCTCGCTTTGTCATTCCGTCATCATCCTGGGTATCTCCAATGTTCTATCTTAGTCAATCCTTAGCTGCCTAGCTTCGGTTGCTATTCGTGCTTATGTTTTCAACAGCCTTGAGATCACCCATATATGTCGGCATCATTGGTCTATGGATTTAGAGGAAGGGGATGTTCCTCTAGAGGATGTGGCTGAAGTTCGGACAGAGGAGCGGTTGCTCATCGAACAGCTGGAAAACCTCGTCTCGGAACTTGTACAAGATACAACGAGATGCAATTACCACTCTTGGAGCTCATTGACGGGTATATGAGAGAGCGAATGGAAAAAGTGCTAGCTGATGACACGTTCAGCACGGAGGAAGAGAAGGCTATGCGTGAGGTTGGTGTTGTGGTTGACATGCCTGACAGTATGTCTATGTGACTACCGACAGGGGAGTTTTCATACATTGCTTGTCTCTCAAATATAACGATCTCGATACGGTTATCAAATCAATCTTACTGCATCTTAGGCTTACATGGTAACAGCCCGTGGGGTCCCTTTTCCTTGAGATCGATATGGTTGAGCCATACCAAGCAGCATCCCGAAATGCCAGCGCCGTCCAATCTGCTTAACTTACTCGCTCCAGACCAGAATTCCATTCTCATAGAGCCCAGTCACAAGTCCCACATTCCTCGTCGCATCCTTTGCCGCGGTAGCACTTGACCCAAACTCCTTGCTGGTCACATACAGGTCCTCCAACCCCTTACTTGCCGACCATCTCGCCACCCAAGAAGGCGACGTCGACTTCCAGCACTCCTGAGGAACCACTCCATCGGCATCAATACACTCCCGTCGAGCATGCACTGTCTTATCCAGCGAGGGAGGATGCGGGTGTCCCGCAATCAACAGCGCACCATCTTTATCCGTTGACACATTATCCGGTAGGAAAGGCATCTTGATCGCATCGAACTGCTCAAGCGAGTTATCCTCGAGTCTCTTGTAAAGGCGCACTTCGGCTGCGGCAGTAATAGCAACAGCGACGGCCGAGTCGTTCAGCAGTGTAACTCCATTCGCGAAGGCGCCGCGCGCAACGGTTCGGACCTCTACTGGTTCAGCGGCGAGGTTGACGTACGCAACCGTGCCTCCAGGAATCCCAGCGTACGTCTCTGTCAGCGCGAGAGCAGGATAATCCTTGCGGAGGATATAGTGGTCATTCGTAACATAGAGCTCATCCCCATTCAGGGCGATAACCGAGTTCGGGCCCCTGAGCAGCGGATGGATTATTGAACGTGTATGCTTCGCAATAGGCGTCTTCCCATTCCACTCCAACGAGAAAACATCCAGTCGCGACCCCTCAATGTGGTGGTTACACACAAACAAAGTAGCAGTGTCGCGATGATACTCAACGCCCAGCGGATGGAACGAGAATGGCCCACTATACCCCTGGAACTCAATCTTCACCAGCGCCGCCTCATCCTCTTCGGGTTTCTCATACTGATAAATCCAAAGCCCGCCATTCGGAATGATATCACGGCGCGGATAAAACGTACCCATGACGGTATTCCAGAGATCGCGGCCCGGATCGCAGCTCAGGATCGCGAAGGCGTCTTCCTCGACCATGATTCCATCTTCACAGTTGCGGACGCGGTTGGTCAGTTTCAGGCTCGATGTGCTGAATTTGTTGATTTCGGGGAGTTTCTCGGGTTTGTTTCTTAGGAGGAGGCTGAGGGCATATTGCCGGCCCTGGAGGTAGGGGTAGGACCAGGCGAGGAAGAGGGCGGCCTGTGTTGTTAGAAGTTCAGATGGCCATTTAGTGGGGTTCATTCCTTACAATTGCCAACCGCGACAGAGTGCGGAATGGAGAAGCCATGATTGGGATGTGGTGAGACCGCGAGAGAAAAAAATGGTGCGGCTGAGGAGGTCGGGAGCTTACCCTATATATAATAGAGGCAGCTGAGGATCTCCGCAGCTGAACGATCCACTGGTGGTACAATGGTGGGGTCAACCTTGCACTTCAGATTTGGGTTCTTCTAGAAGCAATCTGGTGTCCTCCGTCAATATACGGAGTATTCTTCAATAAATATATTTTGCTTGATGCCAGGTATAGAATCTAAGCTAAGACCCCGCACTTTCTACACGAGCTCTGAGTAAGCTCGAACTCTGGGCGCAAGATGCTCCCCCCTAAGGCCAGCATTTTCAGCCCCCATTTCCTTCGCGCCCAGCCTCCATAGAAGGCGTTCATCGCCCAGGTTCGCATCTCCAGACTCGATCTGAGTGTTTTGTTGTATCTAAAGTTGTCTCCTTCAGAAAAACGAGCCAAAATGTTCCCCCATTTCGCCCTCCACCACATCCCACCCCTCTTCGTCGCAACAGCCACAACCCTAGGCGGCCTAACGCCCTTCTTCAACGCCGAGCGGGCAATCAAAGAATTCGGCCTGCCAGAGCACATCGCGGTCTCGAAACCCGCGCAGTCCGCCTGGATCCTGAAATGCGGTCGCATTACCACGCTCGGCCTCGCACTGTGGACATTCTACGCGCAGGGTAAACTGGCCGAGTTTGACACTATCTTGGCGATCATGGGGTATGTTGGGTTGGTGGATGGGGTATGTTTGTTGGAAGGAGGGAGTTCCAGGAAAGGCTGTGTTTCGGTTGGTGTCGGGGCTGCTTATCTCGGGGTGGGGGTTTGCTGCGTTGACGGGTAACTAGGGTATATTCTACCATCAAATTATCCTCAGGCGAGTTTAACCTTTAGTGCGAATGGCACGAAATCCTTTATCACTATAGCTATCTTGAGGCCATGAACCTAACCCGAAGACACGCGCTAGGTATAACTTGCGCTCTAACTACAACAATCCTCCTCAGACTATTGATACTACAATCCTCGAGGAGGGCAGGCAGAATCTGTGCTGCTTGTCATTATCCTACACCTGATAGTGATGTGTGATCTAACTTCTATCTATCTGCGGAGCAGTTAGTGAAGGATTCGCACGCGGAATATGGCCTGTGCGAATTTCTTTGTTTCCTTTCTGGGATGATAAATATAGGTTGCGGTGTACGAAGGGAAAGATTCAATTGTTATTTTTATCTCAAACCAACAGACTAATATAATATAAGCAAACCATCAGGCAACTCTTGTGATATGTAGTTCTTGAGAGAGCACTTTTCAGCGAAGCGACCTTGACCCCTGCAGAAAGCCGCGCCGACTTCATGCACGCCGTCCTGATCGACTGGCCCGCCGCCAAAGCGCACCCGCTCGTGCTGAATACCAGAGCCGCAATAGTAAGCGGGTACACAAAGCTTCTATTTATGATATCGTCCTCCTCCCAACATCTGCGGGCGTCAGTCAGACGACAGTGGACGTGAATATGATGTTGTTGCTGTCCGCGGCTGAGCGGACGCAGGAGGCTTGGGAGAGGTTGTCCGCAAGCGCGGGTTTCAGAATTGCGCATTTCTGGCCGGATCCGCAGCAGTATGATATGGATATTGAGGCGGAGGTTGCGGATTAGAAGGGGAGCGTGCATGCACCACTGTAAAGGTAAGGTGGTTGGTGGGGTGTGTAGGGTATTCTGTGGGCGTAGAATGTTATAATGGGCATGCTATTGGTCAAATGAGTCCAGGAAATAGGTTAGTTGACTAGGATAGTTTCCGGGCAGAAATCCACCTAATTTATGGAACATGAAACTCGTGCCATCCATGATATGAGGTGTGTCAGTTTATGTAAGATCCTAAAAATGTCCTTCCATCTGGTCCCGGCCTTACTTTACCTAGGCAAGTACGAGATATAGGTATCAAGCACGCAACATATAATGCACCAAAGATATTAGTATATACTGTACACACCGATACATGGAGACCGCGGTGCAAAGGCAAGGCCGGAGCATTATTCGGATAAATATCATGGTCCTACCCAAGCCTCCCAGACAATGACCGTCCCCCCAAATCGTAGTAGAATGACAATGATCTAAATAGTACCACGGCAATCCATGGTACTTGCAGCACGCGTCTGTTCCACGTGTTTGAGGGCAGCCGGATTCCCAAGCAAACTCCACGCGTAGGGTTTCGCATAAAGACAAACGAGAGGGCCGGGTGGAGGTGTGGGAGGGGGAGGGCAGGGGAAAATGTACTCAGTCGCTGGAGCTAGGGGTGGCTCTTGATCCAGTCAGCTGCTTAGGTGGCTCACCTGGGAAAATTGACGTTCTGCCACATCCGTTGGTACACGTAGTAGTGCATTCATAGTCCCGCTCCGGCGTGAGAATGGAAGATAGTAGGTGATGTGATATTCGCAATTATATTTTCTATAAAGGGCGGGGTATATCCAGCTAGGTTTGGTATGTTGCTGGCCTGGATATGAACTGAGTCAGATTATACAGGAGAGAATGAGCAGAGGCAGAACGTAATGGAGATGGATTATATCAACGAAGTAAGACTAGGCGACCACAGAATGATACAGACTGCCAATCTCAAGTCCCATCGCCACTGCACTCAACTCCACCACCCCCCACAATTCAACTCTCAGTAGGTTGCTATCGGCAACCAGGGCAATGAGGGCTGTCGAGCAAACAAACCTAAGAAGCCCCGCTACCTACCCTAACTATATCTAGACATCATCAACCGGCGCAACGGTCTGATTAACGCATCTTCTCATACTGACAGTCTCAGCAGAAAGTCCTTCAATAAACGCCAGCCACTCCGGCGCCGACGCGCCCACCGTCGCTGTGTGATCCAAGCCGGATAAAGGCTCAGATGCACGGGATTACCTGCGCGACAGCTATCACTGTACGCATTCACAACGGTCGACGGAAAGACAATGGTATCCGCCTCGCCCTGAATCAGCAGGAGCGGCGTCGACGCGCTGGCGCCCTGGGTGGGGGCGTTGAGTTCCTGGAAACGCGAGAGGACGGCAATGTCGGTGGCCGTAATATTGCCAATCAGCTCGTCCACAGACAGATCAGCGACGATTCCTGAGAGCGCAACGTCGCAGTACTGGGCTATTTTTGCGAGTTCGACCCGCTGGTGCATGGGAGTTGCTAAGAAAGGCGTCGTGTAGTTGGGAAAGAGAGCCTGCACGGCTAGGACGAGCGAGGGAAGGACACCGAAGACTTTGTAGCTCTCGTAGCCGCCGGACGTACCGTCGCCGAGGATAGCCAAGGCTTCGACAAGCGAGTCGTAGATCTTCGCGATGGGAGCGATCGAGACCCCGCCTAAGTACCCGCTGTGCTTGTCCTGCACGAGCTCGTGCTCCGAGAGCTTGTATACTGCGCCGCCGCCCTAGGAGTGGCCGATCGAGACCCACTCGTCTGTGAAAGCGGACGGGAAGGCGTTCCGGGCTGCCGCGACGGACCAGTAGACGTCGTTTGCGTTCGCGGCGCTGGAGATGTACTTGTGTGTGATTTTGTGGTTGCCGAGGCTTGCGTAGTCGGTTGCCACGACGGCGTAGCCGGATAGGAGCAGGGGAGTCCAGCTGTTGTAGTCGAAGAGGTAGGATGACGAGGAGGGGGCGCAGCCGCGGAAGACGCCGGTGGTGCCGTGGGCATAGGCGATCAGTCTGTAGGGGTCGTTGCGGCGGGCGAAGGGGACGGCAAGGAAGCCTGTTGCTGGTACGATGGAGCCATTGATATCCTGGGATGTATACTGGATCTTGTAGACGGAGACGCCGGTGGGGATATCGAGGGATGTTCCGTTGAGGGGTTTAAGTTTGAGGAGGTCACCTGGGGATGAGGAGGGAAAGTTGCTGGCTGTGGCGTAGAAGTCAAAGTCGAAGGGGGTGTCGAAGACAGCTAGGTCCGCCGCGTTGTTTTGCGCGAGGCTGGCCTGGTCTGCCACAGAGGGAGAAACGTCGAAGTTGGACCCTTGTCCGGCCTTGTTGGCTGAGACGCCCGTGGCCAGAAAGGCGGCTAGAGAAGAGAAGGTGCATCTTGCTTGGTTTTAGCGAGGGCTGTAGGGCTTGAAGAGGGATTGATATTGGCAGGGAGCAGGCTTCCTTTAGAGTTCGTTCTCGAGGGGAACCATATATATGATGCATGACGTAATTCCAGTCGTGATTGGCAGCGCTATAACAACTCCAACGGCTAGTCAGATACGATCCATAGCAGGCCTCTTGATCACTACTTCTCCCTACACTACATCTCTCGTAGTAATTCTAGCCAATGGCAAGCAGACGAACTTCTATTCCTGGACATGAGTGGGTCCGTCTCAGCATAATTCCAGGGTTATGGTCCAACCAATCAACATCCCTGACTCGACGAGATACTACGATAAAACCAATCAGATGCATTGATATGGATTCCTTAACTCCCGCGTGGCTGTACCTGCCAAGCCCACCACAGAAAAGGGTCTCATGGTGAAAATCCGTCGACTTCATGCTGCTCAATGGTCGAAAGCGCAATGAGCATGACGACAGACTCGGCGCCCGCTCAACAAAGACGCCACCGGGCTGAGCACCCCGGGTGAGGACTGGTTGCGTCACTTGGTAGGTCGTCTTCGTTCATATCTTTCGCCGTGGCGTAAGGACTGATTGATTGATTGAGTGCAGCAAGTCAGTAACCTTATCTAACCAGGCCCAAGTGCACATCACTAACTGACGTTTCCAGAGCCCGCCATGTTAAATGCGATGAGATCAAGCCAACTTGTCAGCGATGCCAGTCGGGCCGGTACAAATGTGACGGTTACCGGACAGGTCCTCGACTAAATCCTGGTCCAAAGCCCAGGCCGAGACGAAGAGAGGAGCAGGAGTTTCTGATCGAGCAAATCTGCAGTACCTCAGGGCGGCATAGAGTCCTATTACCCCGACCACGCGAAGCAAGTCAACCAAGTGCACCAAGCAGATTAATCCCATTTCCTGCGAGCTGTGCTTCGCGAGTACCTCAATCGTTACCAGAGATGCTATTAAATAATGACACTTACTCGAACTTTTTCCATCACGCGCAACACTCCTGCTCTATTGGCAAGCCGGAGGTCCCTGACATGGGTAACCGCCACGAGCCCTTTGCCAGCTACGGCGGCTGGATGTCATTTATGATGTCTGCTTTGTCTCCTGCCTCTCCATCCCAGTCTCGGTCTCGCATCTCGACCGCGAGCGTCGCGCGCTAAGTTCGGCGCGGGAATCATTCCACATATGGGATGCACGCTTTCACCTTCTGCAACTGCATCACTCGCGCGAACATCCCCCAGTCCCGCAGGACCATCTCGTCCACGTTCATCTCGCTCCCGATCGCAGCATCTGGGCCCTCCTAACATCCTTAGAGTCACTCAACGACCCACTAGATATCAACCTATGCAAAGACGTTCTGTCCAGCGCCGATGCCATGAAACAAATCACCCAATCCGACTCGTCAAAGTGTCAGACCTTCACCCTCGGCGGCGACCTGATCCCCGTCTTGGCGCTCATGTGCGCATCATGTGGAGACCTGGAGACGCGTTCACGCAGTGTATCTGTGCTGCGCTCGTTAAGACGCCGGGAGGGCATGTGGGATAGCGGGGAACTTGCCAAGGGATGCGAGGCCATGATTAGAGTGTGTGATGGGTCGGGGTCGGGGTCACCGAACACCTATCCCGCTGCAAATCTGGGTGCCAGTAACTTGCAAGTGCCGAGAGGACTGCGCCGATGGTGGTTACAGGGTTAGGTTTACTTGGTGGCTGGACCCGGCCCCATATACATACCTAGAATCAGGATGAAGGCTTTTCCATGATCCAACGTCGCGTTGGCCCTTTATATGCGACGTCATAGGTAGGGTATGGGTAGGATAGCCAAAGCACCATGAAGAAAAACATAGCACTCGCGTCGGTGACCCATAGCCCAACTCACACGGACGGGGTGGATGGGACATAATGCCCTGCCCTGACAACACACTGTCCAGCTGCTGCGGAGACCATTGGCTACCGTTCTGCGCAAGCAATCCAAAAGCTGCCACATCAAGATAACACAGTGTACTCGGCCCGCGAAACTGAGATGTCCTTGAGTAAAACTGAAGGGTCCGATCGGGAAAGTCAGTCAGATTGGGGCTCTCCTTGGCCGGGTAACTTGCTAGAGTATGTCAGGATAGTTAACAACCTCTATCTCCTGTTTAGTTGGCCAAGAGGTCTGGCAGCCTTCATCCATACCTACTGCCGCCTTTAACTTCGGCTTCAACGCCGACGTCAGTCTCATTAACGATTGTGCCTCCAGCGCTATCAGCGCTGGTAGCACCTGCAGTGCTACCTCTATTACTGTATTACTGGTTCTTGGACCCTTACTAATATCTTTCAAAGTTCCTGAGCTTGCTCTAGGAACTTCTAAAGCCTTTTAAAACGAAAGTTCTTCCCTAAGATCTTGAACTCCTGGTTCCTCTACTAATGAACCTTGCTTGTTCTCTAGGAACATCAGAATTATAACATGATAGATCTTCTAATCTTGCTTGTTCCTGACCAGGAAGTAGTTCCTGCTTGAATTATATACGATAAACTCTCCTTTGATAGCTCGTGGCTCTAATCTATCAAGGTTTAATGTAAGATGACAGGTACTTTAGGATAGTTATTATACCTCCTCTAATAGGCAGGACCCTATGTTGCACGTCAGGGCCCGGTTCATTGTTCTCCGGACTTCTATCCGTTTGACGAACGGGATCTTAGTTCAAATTAACAACTACCTCAAATCAATGACCCACGCTGAAGCGTGTAATAATAGTAGTAGGCTAGGCTTTTATAGCTTGGCCTATTGTTATCTCTTGATATAATATATTTATTTCCTTGGTAAAGTAGCTAAGAAATATTATTAATATAAAAAATGGATAAGGTAAGTATAAGGTAAGTAAATTACCTTGATAAGGTATAAGCAAACTAGCTTGAGGGTGAGCGGGTAACCTGATTTACCCGGTTCACCCTCCTAAAGCAGCAACGTCCGGATCAGGCAAGGAGGCGCTCGTAGTTCTGTTACCTAGCCTGCAAAGCTATTTTCTCAGCTCAGAATGCCACGATCCAAAAACAGAAAACCATTCAAAAGCGTCTCAAGGACCACAAGTCATTGTTACAGTTACTTATACCTGATTTCGATCTCAGTAAAGCAGCGATTACGTGCTAGATTCTCCTTGAGAAGTAAGTATTCCAGTCCGAAACAAAAGCAAAGCTCGAATTTCTAGAACTATTTACACCTATGTTAGACAGAGACTCTCAGTATCTTATATCTGAGAAGGAGGCAGCTAGACAGACTGTAGTTAGAAGATCATTACCTTCAATTCAATTCATCCCATAGCCTCCTTGGTCACCTGACCGGGATTCGACACTTTTAGTCATCTCCGTAGCTCATAGAAAGCCCGCGGCCGTGGGAATTCGCACACATGATGCCAAGACGAGAGCTGGTTAGGGAGACTAAAAACGGCCGCCGAAGTAGCCCCTTTCGGCGGCATTTTACCGTCACATCAGTAATTTTGAATATATGCTTGATGATGTCGACGTTGATCAGGTTGCTGAGGACAGATGAGTGAAAGAAATTGCCCTGCCCAACTATCGAAAACTCGTAATCGGGCTAGGCTTCGCTCGGGGCTGATGCTCGGAGCACGTCTCCGATTCTATTAAGATACAAGATATGTGGAAGATTCGCTAGGCCGAGCGGGGAGGTGTGGGGGGTGTATACCTTCGGATATGGATGCATTGTGAACGAAAGCCTTGGACGGACCCTTGGCAGCTCACTCACTGTGTTACTGTGGGCTTTAAATATAATCATGGAGCTGGCCACCGTCTCTTGGCCGCCCCTTTGGCTTTTTTTCCCGCCATCTTTTAACCCCACGCTCGTTTCCCACACCATGTCTTCCTCGCCGTGGAGCAGTTTCCTCAATACCGTCCAAATAAAACGCGACTACAGCTCAAAGCCACACGGTCTCGGATGGCGCAGCAACAAGCTCTTTATCGTAACGGCAGTCGGGCTAGCCCTGTTCACCGATCTCTTTCTCTATGCCCTTCTTGTTCCCGTCCTCCCCTTTATGTTAGCTGATCGCGTTGGTATACCCCCTGAACAAATCCAAGCCAGTATTTCGAACTTACTCGCCGCGTATTCTGGAGCCTCGGTGCTTATCTCGCCAATTGCCGGGGTTATAACTGATAGGATTGGGACACGGCGAGCGCCGTTCCTGGTAGGTGTCACCGCGTTGATCGGGGCGACGGTGCTTCTCATGCTAGGAAGAGCGATTCCTGTGCTTCTGCTTGCAAGGTCGTTGCAGGGAGTTAGTGCGAGCTTTGTCTGGACTACGGGGATGGCGCTTTGCTTGGAGACTGTGGGTGCAGAGAATTTGGGCAAGGCGATTGGGGGTGTAAGTCACTTCTTTCGAAGTAGCTAGAGTACCAGTACCTGTGTATGGATTCTGACCATCATTCAACGAACAGATTTTTGGCTTCATCTCCGTCGGGACGCTTCTTGCTCCGATGCTTGGCGGTGTGCTTTACGATAAGGGCGGCCTTGGGGGGGTCTTCGGACTGGCCTTTGCCTTGCTCGTCCTGGACTTTATCATGCGAGTGCTTGTTATCGAGGTCAAAGTCGCGCGTCGATACGAGGCTATCCATGAACATGCCACCGCCAGTAAGACAAGCCAACAGCAGAATACCACGCTAGAGCATGAAGAAGGAGAAGCACACGACGAAACAACCTCCCTCCTTCCTCGCGTGGAATCCAGCCTCGAAAATGAATACAAAATCCCCGACAATCTCCCGAACATTCTTCGCATAATGGCCATCCTTCCCTGCCTCGCATCCCCACGGCTCATCGTGGCACTGACAATCTCCTTCGTCCAAGCCGTCCTCCTCTCCAGCATCGACGCCACAGTCCCCATCATCGCACGTGAGTCGTACGGATTCTCCTCGCTCCAAGCAGGTCTCCTCTTCCTACCGATCGGCATCGCAAACCTCACCTTTGGCCCGCTTCTCGGATACTGCGTTGATAAGTTCGGAACCAAGCGCGTTGCTGTCCTGGTGTATCTCTACCTAGTGCCTGTCCTTATTGCTTTGGGGCTGGGTGTGGTAGTACAAGAGCCCGGTAGCGGGCCGTCCAGTTCGGCACCGGATGTCGCACGCTACGCAGCCCTCCTCGCCCTCGTGGGGATTGGCACGGCAGGAATGGGCGCGCCGTCGGTCGTGGAAGCCAGTACAGTCGTGGGAAAGTATCACGCAGCGAACCCGGGTTTCTTCGGCGAGGATGGCCCGTATGCGCAGCTTTATTCGCTATCCTTTTTATTTTTCTCGCTGGGACTGGCGGTTGGACCGGAGGTTGCGGGACGGTTGAGGGTTGGTGTTGGGTATGGCTGGATGAATGCCCTGTTGGCGGGGGTTTGTGCGATAACGGCGGTGGTTTGCTTTTTCTTGATTGGGGAGAGAAGGGTAATGAAGAATATTTGAGTAAGTATGAGTCCTGCGGGTATCGGGGATTGATCCTGTGGGAGACCCGAGAAGAAAAGCAGCAGGTGTAGGCGATGAGAGGCACTTTGGTTATGTGTATCTATCTACTTCATCTGCGCGAATGGATATACACAAATCCTTATACATTTGGGCCCTGGCCGTCCCACCGACCTCACGGACTTCCTCTGATCTATGCATCTACTAGAGCAAATTCTGCTACCCCCTAAAGAGGAAACTGTTCAATCCCCCTCTCAATAAGCCTTTCCCTCCACTTCTCACTCTCCTCATCTCCACCCTGTCCATCAACCCTAGCCCTCCACGACAATCTTTTACTCCTCCTTCCATCAACCGGCGTCCTCCTCATACTCCGAAATAGCTCCGCAAAAATGCTACTTCCCAACCCATCATAACAGTCTGCAATCTCGCCAACCGTCCTCTCAGTAGGCCCCGTCTCCCTAGCAGAATAGATCGACACTCCAAAACTCATATTCTTCACGCCCATAGTACTAGCATCATAACTGACAAAATACGGCGCGCCCTGCGCGTAGAAGTCATACCCCCACCCGACCCAGGCGGTGTAGTCTGTTTCAGCCATGATTGAGGCCGGCACGGTGTAGTTCCAGGCATACGGAATGCCGTCGAGGGGTGTGTCGGTTCCGGGGGTTGTGATGGTTTCGTTTGTGGGCGGGAGGTTGAATGAGTTTATGTCTGCGATTAGGGTGGGTTGCAGGGAGGAGACAGGGTTTGAGGTATCGGTGAGGGTTGTGTGGAGGGGGTACCATTCGTTCTGTGTGACTTCACTTAGTTAAGGAGCTTTGATGAGGAAAGATGAAGATGAAGGTGAGGGCGATAATAGAGCAAGCAGGAGGGTGACCAACCTGCATATTATACCACTCCCAATAGTCTGCAATGCTAGTCCACGCGAGCGCCCACTTGCCGTATCCAAAACCAAAAGGCGGCTCAATCCAGGCGTGCTCAACGCTTGCGTGGTCTAGATAGGTGGCATTGACGATCCGCGGTGGGAGCCGAAACGCGGCGCAGGGATCGTTGAAGAGATCTCGGGCATTTGGGACTGAGACGGATAACGCGGCAGCTGGGACAGATGTGACCAGTGCTATGGCAACTGTGAGGGGAGCAGGTGCTAGGCTCAGCATTGTGCAATGGAAGGACAAGGAGGGATTAGAAGAGCAGAGATATGGGTGAGGGGGGAAAAGAAATTTTAGGATCAGAGGAAGGGTAAGGGCTTTATAGTTCTCAGGTTGACCGGCTGGAGGGCCGTGCTATCCCCACTAGCTAGCTGGTTACTTTTAGCTGAACTTGGCAATAGTCTGTTAGATCCACCTTTTACTCCGTGGAAATTAGTTTCGATCCTTCGTTGACACCCTACACGGAGCTGGAAGGACCCGGTATTGAGTGCCGTCTGCAGGTGAACTGGCAGGTCGGAAGTAGGAAAGCAACTACTATCTAGAGCCCACAACTAGACAAACTACAAGTTGAAAATGTACCAAAAACCACCGTACAGCAGACGATCTTACTCCTCAACGGTCAAAAGATCCGGATCGACATCTAAATCCAGGTTAATTTCCTCCTTCCTCCTCCTCAACATCAGTTTCAACATCGGGTTCGTCATATGCGCCGTCTCATTCTCAAAGAATCGGGGCGCTGTATCGCTCTCGTCGAGCTTCCAGTCGTACTTCAGAATCATATGCGCGAGTGCAATCTTCAGCTCGCTGCTGGCAAGGAAGCGGCCCGGGCATGCGTGTCGGCCGTGTCCTGCAAGGGAGCAACCCATGTTAGCCATGATATTGGAAATATATGGAACATTGTCCAGGCGCCGTACCAAAAGCGAACATCTCGGCAGAAGTAGATACGTATTGGTGTGCGCTGTTCTTGGAATCACCCTCGCGGAGCTTCAGGAACCGGGAGGGGTCGAATGTATCCGGGTTGGGATAGATGGCTGGATCGCGGAGGTTTCCTGCCACCATAAGACGGGCGCCTCTGGGTAGGGTTGTGCCGTCGGAGAGAGTCAGGCGGCGCATCACCTTTCTGTTCATGGAGACTGTAAGAGTACATTAGTATATTACAGGCAAATTCACAAGGGTATGTCAAACTCACCATCACTAGGCTATGATTGATGAGAGATTGGACTGTTAGTAGGTGTTTGAAGCATATGAACTACCGAAAAGCTTACGGGATGCAGCCTCTGTGACTCCTTCAAGAAGCTGTCCATCAGCTTCATCCTGTAAAGCGCCTGTTTGGACCAACCGCCCCCATCCCCGCCGAGAACCTCAATGACCTCCCGACGCAGCTGCGGGATAGCCTCAGGGTACGTGACAAGATCCAATAAAGCCACTGTCAGGGCCTCCGTTGTAGCGTGAATGGCAGCAACCGTAAGCGACAACTGGGCCGCGACATAATCGACACCCTTCTTGCCTGCGGCAACCTCAACCATCCAGCCAATTGCATCGGACACCTTTGGTGGTTTCCCGCCAGATGCCAGAGTCACTTCAGCTCGAACCCTCCGTCTTTCGACTTCGGTCTCGATGATCCGTTTGGCGTCGGTGTAGTGCTGTTCTGCGTTCCTGTTAGCGGGTGGGCAGATATAGAAATGGTGGCAACTGACGAATATTCTTATTATGCGGCATGAAGTAGTGCATAATCGGACGCAGGAAGAACGGTTGAGCGCGAAGATCCCTCGCGGCCAAAAAGGAGTCGACGGTATGATTCTTCGCGATCTCCAGCCACTGTGTATTACGGCAGATGGGCCTTCCCAGGAAGACTCTCGACGAAAGCCTTGCCACAAAGTTGAGATTCGCCTGCTTAACCAGAACAGAGCGCCACTCTTTCTCCTCCCCGTATAGATCCTTCAACGCAACAGTCGCCTCGTCGACGAGGTGGTTCGTCACAAGCCCCAGGCTCTGCGTCAGCTTCATGCGAAGCATTGACGGGATCAAGCTCGGGTTGTCCAGACTCGCTCGGAATCCATCGAAGCCCGGATAATGCGCGAAAAAGTCCTTGCGGAAGGCCTCGTTGAAGTCGAGCTCGGGTCGGTTGCGCAGCTCGTCGGCATACTTGTGCGGGAGAACGATCTTTGGCCCGGTGCCGGTGAGGAGTTGAAATGGACCCGAGTAGGATCTCAGCCCTGCCGCGATTGTCCCGCTCGTGTCTTTGAAATAGCTCTCTTTTGGTCCCAGGCCTGTCCCCGGGAAGGTTGCGACCGGGAAGCCCGGGAGTGGGCGCTCGGAGACAAGGGTAGAGTAGATGTAGTATCCTAGCAGGAGGAAGACGCCGATCCCTAGGAATTGTGCATAGACAGGAACTGCATCTGGCAGCATGGGGATGCTGTAAACGGCGGTTGGACTCATGTTGTCCAGAGTCCTGGCCAGGGCGCTGTTGGTTGAGATAGACTGGTAGAACTACGAAAGATTTAAAATGCGGACTTTCTCCAGTACATACTTTACCTTATCGTTTCACTTAAAGAATGTGGAGGAACACTATGATTCATGAGGGTATGCAAACGCTGAGCTGGGGTGCGGATAAAACGCAGGGTGCAGGGGGTGCTCGGGGCCGAGCGCAGCAGGTAGTAGCGTTGGATATCCATCTGACTGCAGCATTCAGAATGGTCCCAGGAGGCCAACGCTGGATTGGCAGTACTCTATAGTGCCTGAAAATAAATGTGTAGGCCACTTACTTCCAGCTTCTTCAGCATCGACAAACAATGACGGATCTCAGCACTTACAAGTTCAACCACTCCATGATCAGAGTGAAGGGTGTGTTTGCCATACTTGGACTACGACTATGTACTAGGGCTAACCTGAAGCAGACCCAAAAGCCAGTCTTGCCTTCTATTCACACCTTGGCATGAGCGTCCTGCAAGAATTCCACCTCCCTCAGTATAAGCAAGACTTGTATTTTCTCGCCTACGGTAATCTCAATCTCCAGCGACTACTTCTTGTTCTCTCCTGAGCTAATACAATTTTTCTCTCATTAAAGACTCTCCCCAATCTGTCTCACATGGCAAACTCGCAAGCGACCGACAAGGCGTCCTGGAACTGAGCCACAACTTCGGCATTACGAAAACACATAATGGAAACACCGATCCCAAGGGTTTCAGCCACCTCTGCGTATCCGTTGACAATATCGCAGCGACATGCAAAACGCTCTCCGACGCCGGATACATCTTCCAAAAAGGCGTGAGTTCCAAAGATGGATACGCGATTGTCCTCGATCCGGACGAATACTGGGTGGCCATCATCCCCCAAGCCCGCAACAACAGAGAAGCTATTCCCATAACAACCGATGCTCAAACGTACCGACTAAACCATACCATGCTCCGCGTCAAGAACAAAGACGTCTCGCTGCAGTACTACCAGGATGTCTTCGGCATGACCCTGAAACACACTTATCGCAACACCGACGCCGGCTTCGAGTACTATTTCCTTGGATATGGACCCAGTGGCCCACCTGATGCAGTCAGCACACATAGTCCTTTCCCAACTGCTCGAAATAATGAAGGGCTCCTCGGCCTAACCTGGTATTATGGGACGGAGAGCGAAGAGGGAGTGGTGTACCACAGTGGGAACACTGACCCGGAAGGGTTCGGGCACATATGCATCTCGGTTGACGACACGGGTCTTGCCTGTAAGCGGTTCGAGGACTATGGAGTCTCTTGGATAAAGCGGCTGCAGGATGGACCGTTTCGGATCGCGTTCATCGCCGATCCAGATGGATACGTAAGTTCCCTTGTATTGTTAACATGGTTGAGTATTTTGCTGACGGAAGGTCAGCTGGTGGAGATTATCCAGAACGAGAAGTACAAGCCTCCTGGCCATGAGCTCTAGGACATTTAGATCGTTCACTCTTAGCAGTGTAGATGGGTCGTGACATATTTAATTGCGACGAAATTCGTGCCCAGGTCCCTCTATTAGAAAACAAGAGATCTACTCCACTCAACATTGTCTCTGCATCTCAACTTCTACCATGGTAGCTCATGACCATCATACTTGTGCAACCCAGTCGCATTCTCCCAACCAGGCACATGGATGTTCATAAACTTTCCATTGACCTGTTCGCGCTCGCTCTTGAGCAGGTCCAGCGTCGCCTTCGCCGCGGTTTCTGCATCCAGGTCGGCATACGGGCCACCTTGGTCTGTCTTGATCCACTTCAAGCTGTTAGCAACGGGCTTCGCGCATTGCAGGGGACTGTTTCAATAGACTTACACCAGGAGAAACGGCAACAAACGTGAATCCTTCTTTCTCCAGGTCTGCCGCGTAAATAGCCGTCATACTGTTGAGCGCGGCCTTGGAGATCTTGTACGCGTGCTGATTCGCAACCAGCCACTTTTGAGCCTGCGTCATGGACCCTGTAATCGAGCTCCTGTAGGCAAAGACGGTCAATATATGAATAAAATCCCCAATCTGTTCAAAGAAAAAAAAGTCACTCACATATTCAACACTGTCTTCCTCTTCCCTTCCCGGAGCAACGGCAGGAAGCCAACAGTGAGATTGTGCACAGCCTCGACGTTAACCCCCAATACCATTCCCAGACCCTTCATATTCTCGATTCCATCAACTGTATCGGGCGGGTTCACCGCCGCATTGTTGATCAGAACATCGAGTCCCCGACCGGCGAGTTTCTCCTTGACCTGTCCCACGGCCGCATCAATACTCTCCTGCTTTGTTACCTCTAGCGAAACAACAACGACACGGCCGTCAGACTTGTCGACGATTTCCTGCAGTGCTGCAGGTGGAGAGGAGCGAATGGTCGCGAAAACCGTTGAGACTTCGCTTGACGGCGCGCCGGCGAGGGCTGAGACGAGGGCAAGGCCCAGGCCGCGAGCGGCGCCGGTGACTAGGTAGGTGGCCATTGTTGATGCTATTCTTTGGTGCTGCTGTTAGTCGGCGCTGGAGGTTTAGGCAGGATACGGGTGCGGATGCGATAGTATAGACCGAGGCTATATCGCGATGAGCTTTAAGCACTGTAGGCCAGAGAAGAAATGCTTGCATAGCACGAACGAAGCGCGCGGGGGGTGGGGGGTGCAGAGGGTGCGACAAGCTTCAAATATGCATCAAAGAGGGGCTGTGGGCATGAATGGGGCACCGGGGCTTGCGGTGTCTGGGCAATAAGCGCCCCCAAGCTTAGCCCTAAGCCAGAGGACCCGCTGCGTCAAAGCTCCCATTGGCAGTAGCAGGATTTCTCCAACATGATTGGAAAGGGCGAGGCGCTGGAATGGTCGTTTGTGTTGGATCCGAAGGCGTTTTATGCACTTTGTTATCAGGAAAGAAGTATCTAAGGTCGAAAAGTTACGGGTGCGCAAGGTGCCGATGTGCCAATAGGCCACATACTCATTTTATGCACAGAACAGCTATTCCTGTCAGTGGATATGGATATGCAATTATGGCGCTAGGGCCGCGAACGATGCCCCAGGAGACGGAAGTTGAGAGACTCGGGACGGGGTACTTGAAAGGGCGCCGAATGTCAACAGGAACATGCCACTCCTCCTTAGCAGTTCTCATATCTGTGTTTATATGTTGCCATTCACCGCTCGGTGGGTGGAAGCGCAGTGCCGCGTCTATCCTTAGTGTTTCCCCGTGAGCCGTCGCAATGACAAACCCAGACGCCTCCAACGGCCACATCCATATGCAAAATGGCCATCCTCTTACCGAGGCCAATGGGACCAGGATAAAAGCACACTATGACCTCGACGTCCTGATTGTCGGCGCCGGATTCGCAGGCGTCTACCTCCTCCACCAACTGCGCAAAGAAGGCCTGAAGGCGAAGATTGTCGAAGCAGGCACCGGACTCGGAGGCGTCTGGCATTGGAACTCGTACCCCGGAGCACGAACAGACACACCCGTCCCTACCTACGCCCTCAACATCCCCGAAGTGTACGAGACCTGGACATGGAGCGAGGAGTACCCCGGTGACAAGGAGCTGAAGGCGTATTTCCGACACATTGACAATGTCCTCGACATCAGCAGAGATGTCATCTACAATGAGAAACTCAACAAAGCGACATTCGACGCGACGACCAACAAGTGGCACTTGGCGACAGATCGCGGAACGACATTTACAGCTCAGTTCTTTTGTCCCTGCATGGGGTTTGCTTCGAAGCGCTACACCCCCGACTGGCCAGGCCTAGAACAATACAAAGGCCGCATTGTCCACCCGAGCCTCTGGCCCGCCGAGGGCATCGACATGCGCGGGAAGAACGTCGCCGTCGTCGGAACGGGCGCGACGGGTGTCCAGGTCGCTCAGGAAGCCGCCAAAGAAGCCTCACATTTGACATGTTTCGTCCGAACACCGAACCTCTCGTGGCCAATGGGGCAGAAGGAAATCACCCCCGAGCAGGCAGAGAAGGACCGCCCGCTACTCAAATACCAACTCGGCGAAAAACGATTCACAACGGTCGGCGGCTTCCTCTACGAAGAGACAACCCGGCAAGTGATGGACGATACACCCGAGGAGCGCGAGGCACGGCTGTCGGAGGTATACAAAGAGGGCGGATTCAAGATATTCTTCTGCGCGTATATCAATGTCCTTGGTGATCAAGAGGGCAACGACGAGATCTACAAGTTCTGGCGGCGCAAAACACACGAGCGCATGACGGATAAGAAGAAGGCTGAAATTCTGGCCCCTGCGAAGCCGCCGCATCCGTTCGCTGGCAAAAGGCCGTCGTTGGAGCAGGATTACTACGAGCAGATGGATAAGCCCCATGTCACGCTGGTTGATGTCAAGAGCCACCCTATCATTCATGCGGTCCCCGAGGGGCTGGTGACCGCGGACGGGAATGTTCATAAGGCGGACATTCTTGTGCTGGCGACGGGGTACGATGCGGTAACAGGTGGATTTAATGAAATCGACATCACAGGGCTTCACGGGCTGACGTTGGAAGAAAGGTGGAAGGACGCGACTCATTCGTATCTGGGGATGATGGTCTCGGGATTCCCAAACATGCTGTATGTTTATGGGCCGTTGTCTCCGTCGTCGTATGCGACAGGACCGGCTGTTGTTGAGTCACAGGCGCATTGGATCCTAGATACGATGAGGAAAATGAAGGAACAGGGGGCGACGCGCATCGACACTACCCAGGAAGCGGAGCGTGGATGGAGGGAGAAGATCAATGCAATCCATGCTTGGACTCTGCGGGATGATATTGAGGGCAGTTGGTATCTTGGGTGAGTCCATGTTCTCTAATATCAAACAAAGTCATTAACATATTCCAGATTGAATGTTCCCGGCAAGAGACGCGAAGTTCTTCTCTGGGGTGGAGGGCTTCCGATGTACAGGAAGGAGATATGGGATGCGATTTCGCCGGAATGGATGGGCTTTACTCTATGTTAGCGAGTTGCAGTTGGCTGGTGCAGGAGATTGCAGATCATTTTCTCATCTAATTCAAAATTCAAGTGTCCATTGCTCGCCCAGTCTCCGAGCATTCAAACCCCCCTGTCTTTTACCTAGAAGGGTGAACTCTGGTCTTTAGCCGCGAATAGCATTACAGACAGTGTCCATTTTGAATCCACTACTGCTCCCTGCGCTACGCGTTCCCTCATAGAATTGGTCAGATACTCAACAATTTTGTTCCTCAATCAGTATGCTTGGATTGATGTAAGTGCCATCTTACACCCTTTCTCAGTTCCTCCTCCGTATCATCCTCGGGCACATACCCCAGGCGGTCTCTTGCCTTGGTCCCATCGTACGTCCAGGTATTGCACATAAACCTCACCATATGCAGTGTCAACTGCGGCTCAATACCAACCGGCCACAAAAGCATTTCGGAAAGCGCCGCCATCAGCCAGGCTACCCAGTCGGGCATCACAAACGGCGGCTTATCCCGCCTCCAGCCCGCCTCCTCCCAAATGATCCTTGCCATTGTCCAAAACGACAGATCCTCTTTCCCTGTGATGTAAAACGCCTCTCCATGCACATCATTGCCCAGCCTCATCACCGCCCGCAACGCAAGCACGTGCGCCCTTGCCGCATCACCCGCCGAAACAGTAGCCAGTAATCCCCTGTCCCTACCAATCTGCACCCCCGTATTCCCGTCTTCCAATGTCTTCAGCATTGCTGGCACAAACGCATACTCGCGCTCCCCGATAATCAGCGGCAGGCGCAGCGAGACCGTCTGAAACGCCGCCGAGTCAGACGCGAGAAGCCTCTTTTCCGCCCTTGCCCGCTGAACCCAGTAGGGGAACGCCGAGGAATCGTCAGACCAGAGCGGTGCCATCTCGTCGGCTAGCACGTGGTTATAGCCAGCGATTACGCTGGATGAGGTCGTGCAGATCATGTACCTCGTCGAACCGACTTGCCGGGCCAGCGCCATGAGCGTATCTTGACCCGTGACAAAGACTTTCTCAAACTGAGAGGCTGGCGTGGTGGTGTTTGTGTGCGCGGGCGCTGCGCAGTTGATGATTGTCTCGGGCTGCACATCGTGGAGGACCTTAGACAGTGCATCGCGATCCTGGATGTCCGCGACGCGATAGGCGACACCAGGGCATGGATGTGCAATCTGGCTGCTCCGGCTGATAGAGACTACGGTTGCGCATTCAGGTTGCTGGAGGAGGCACTGGGCGATGAAGTAGCCCAGACGGCCCGAGCCGCCGACAATGAGAATTGGACCCCATTTGGGCGGAGAGGAGGGCTGCATCGTTTTGTCTCCAGGTAATCAAGCGGTAGAGAGATGGTGGTAGAGATGATGGATGACGGCGACAAGTTGAGCGTATCTAGCCCAATGCCAGCCATCCTGACCACGCGCCGGGGGGCTTCTCCATACGACTCAACTGAAGATACAGGATAGCTACGCAATCAAAACCTGTACGGCTACCTCAATCACAATTGCTACACCTACTGCACCTTTGGCACCCCCAGCTGTGCGGCTAACTTATCTTCAGCTGTCTGTCTATCTGGTAGACGGCCTCGGTTAGATGGGATATCTATCAATACCAGTAGCCTCGCGTTGCAGGTCTGGACATTGCTCCTTACACCGTACAGACTAACTTGAAATAGTCAGCCTGGCTGGCTTAGTCCAAGATATGCCGGGATCCCCGCGCTGAACGTTTGCCGAGCTAATTAGGGCGTGGATATGTCTCTCGGGCTTATCGGCACGATCCTACGTGGGTCTCTCGCACCTTTCTGAAGGATTAATTGATCAGCCTTGCACCGTTTATTTCTAGTGGAGGCGGACTGTCCGAGGAAGTCCCAGGTGTTTCAGGTGGAAAGTCCCGCCATAGGTCTCGACGCGTTGTTTCCCTCATTGGCCCGCTCGTATCCTTCACTGGCCCGCACTGACGAGTATACGCTTCGAGTGACGGAGATAGCTCACGCCCAGACCTTCTCCTAGATAGTTCAAGGCTTGAGGGAAGCTTGACTACTCTCATGATTTACACTATTAGTATTAGTCGAGTTCTTGGGAGAAGGACACCTCGTCAATGGTGTGGGTCATGGACCCGGCGGTTGTACAAGGCACTCCCAGCGACATCTACAGATGCAACGCAAAAAAATATTGGTCCAACTTCTTATTATCAAAAAATAGCATCAAGAGAGCACAGGATCAAGCAAACTCATATTCGTATCTCATGGTCTTTCATAGTGAAGAACGCCAGAACGGAAAGAAAATGAAAGCAAGGCGAAGAGCTCCCCTAATCTACTCTACTGGATAATCCCCAGCTCCTGCAGAATGTGCCATACCTCGTTTGTCCCAATCGGCACTAGAGCATATGCATCGTCCTTGCTTGGATCGGTCGGGACAAAAATCTTCAGCGCAGTCGATACGTAAGAGCAATTACCGATCTCATTCTGGTACGCCCTCGATCCTTTTATGCCCTGGCGAAAGAGCTCGGAGTACTCTACCCAGTCACTTCTTGCTCCGCTGAGGCTAATGTAGCGACCGCCTTCGGAGAGTCCTTCATCTAGTGTTAGTTACCTTTTGTACGGGAACTGCACCTGCCGCAGGGATGCGGCGAAAACGTACCACAGTCATCTTCCGGAAGCGACTGATACAGTATTGACGAGTGTCGCGAGAGAGCTGCACACAATCAGAATTGCATTTAAGGATCCCAATGTCACCAAGTAAAGCGCAGATCGAACTCACTATAGAGAAACCCCTGCAGCATCTCACAATGGGGATATTTCGCCCCGAGCCGGTCCAAGTCATCCGCCACAATCTCAAGCAGGGCTTGCATCTGCGGTGGACACTGGGGGGCATGCCGAACCAATGTCTCAAACGTCGACGCACTGATCTTCCTTCCCCCCGACCACTGACGCATCGGGAACGCCGTAGCCCACCAGATAAGCGTTGGCGGCGCCATGGCCCGCAGGCACGCCGATCTCTCTCGCGTGCTGGCAATCTTGGTTTTCATGGACAGTGACTCCGACCTACGTGTGTCCTCTACAAGGATGAGCTCTAGGTTGCGCGCGAAATGAGAGGGTGCGTAGCCTTTGTGCACGGTCTCGTCGACTCGAGCTCGACCCTCCGCGAGGAGCCGCGAGATCAAGGTGAGCGTGCACAAGCTTTCATCCATGATGTATGTATGGGCCGATGCGGGTTGCGTCAGGATCACTGCGGTG
Organism: Aspergillus undulatus; assembly: GCF_047715775.1. Classification (NCBI taxonomy): domain Eukaryota; kingdom Fungi; phylum Ascomycota; class Eurotiomycetes; order Eurotiales; family Aspergillaceae; genus Aspergillus; species Aspergillus undulatus. The sequence goes on along the minus strand of NW_027396633.1, from coordinate 173,204 downwards.
GACGAATTGGTCAATAAGGAGATGAGGTGCTGAGGGTGTCAATGGTGCTGGTGCCGATGCTGGTGCTGGGCCTTGGGGCTCCTAGTTATATGGCGATACTTCCTGCTGGGGGGCTCATTCGAACACAGTTAGTTTGGTGTGAAAGAGTACATTCCCTCATGGTGACGGTTGGTGGTATCAACGTCGCCACGTTTGCTAAGCCGTATGTGCTCTAAACGGCCATCCAGCCTTTTCCTCCCTAGCAGGAGGATCCGGGATCCGTGTGTTCGGCATTGCTGAGAGGCTGGTTCGCACCGCCGGTGGGCCTGAGGACTCCACCGTGTATGGGGCAGCGCTAGGAGATTGCTCCCACAGCATGTCCCTCTTGGTCTCGGACAAATTTAGCAAATGCTTACCCGCAGTTTTTTCGCGTTGGCACTGGCCAATCTCGGGGTGACCAAGGCGCTCCACTACAATCAACTGCGCTCTAGAACAAGATCGCGCGTGGCAGGAGCCGTGCAATGACACCAATTTGGAGCAGTGATTGGCTTCAGGGACATATTGCACCAACGCCGCAAGATAAACCAGTTGCCTAATCAAGCTAGTCGGTAATATGAGGTCCAATAATGCCTCGTATAGTCATGAATCACTCGTTGATCAGTAGGCCGGCTGCACACCGTTCTAGCGCTTATTCTCGCTAAGTGCACCTTCCGAGGCCAGGAAAGCGCAATCTAGCGATCTTCCGGCGCAACAAGCGATAAGCTCTCGGTTGAGCTTGTGTACGTTCAGGCTTCCCATGTCTCAGTAAGCCACCTTCTAGCCTGCGAATTCCAGCCAATCCTGAGCCCCCGTGACATATAATTGAGGCGGGCCGACTAGTCTCGGGCCGCAGATGCATGGTCCGAATCGCGCTGAGTGGCCCCAGGGTCAAGGCGACAGGGCCACTTCCAGTGACTCGCTCGCAAGGTGCTTTGATTTCGTCAAGCTGTTGAGGACTCGGGCTTGGATCGGAATCCTTCGTCTGAAAAATTTGATTGCATGCCCTTGTAAGGTCAGCGCATCGCACCCTTCTCGCACCCTCGTAGAACACTATCAATTCGATAGTGGTTCAATACGCGGTCGAGTAACGTTGGATCACAGCGGTGGCATGCAAGCTGCACCCAATGACTGTGATTATTAGGCTGCAGTGTAAGTTGAGCCCACGCCACCGGTGGAGCGAGCTGCTGGTACTGTGAACAAATCGATGCCGGAGTCTTAGTCACTGTTTACAAATATTGATAAGAGCATCCCCCATTGGAAGATGCTCCTTCCCGAATAGCGATTTCCCCCAAAGCTCTGCATATGCCGGTGAGACCTTGAGAAGCGATAGCGGGACGACCGTTCGCCAAGCTTCGTCCAGCCCCGAGGGGGGGTAATATCTCTAGTGAATAGACTTGTAAATGTAATCGTTTGGTAATGAAAGGCCATGGTCATTCGTCAGAGAATATTACTTGCTTCTCCGAGGCTTCTGCGTAGAGTTGATCTCTATACTACCTCTCTTCACGCCCTCTTCCTTATCCTGAACCAACCCAAACTGCACAATGTTCACTCCCAAGCCTCAATTGACGTCTGAGACGTCCCTGGATGCCCCTTCCCCTCCTGTCGTGCATATCCCCCGTGATATTCGACGCTCTATCAAAGTCAACGAAGCCTACAGTAATGCGCTCGACAAGCACGGGCCTGTGATTGTTGTCCCCAGACATGGCCGCAACGAATATGTCATTGACCACAGATACGCCCATGAGATCCTCACCGACACCAAGAACTTCACCTTTGAGAAGGCGGTCTTTGAGCTACTTCACCTAGGCTTCTTGGCTATCTTCGACAATGGAGAGTTTGTCCACGATGTTGACAGTCTGGTCGAGAAGAACGTCCAACCTCGAATGAACGCCATCATCGAGAACATATTCCCCGTCTTTGAGGAATACTTCGACCGCATGACAGACGAGGTCCCCGACCCTGCAGTCTCCAAGGAACCGGTGGAATTTACAAACATATTCTACCGCATCCAGCTGGCCATTGCGCACGCCATGGTTGTTTTGATCCTGGGCCACGCCCACGCCTCGTCGGTGCTTGCCAGTCATTTCGCCGCTGTGGCCGTCGCAATGGCCAACATGACAGGTATGCACGAGAACACGGACGAATGGGTGCGATTTCCCTGGCTCTGGGTCCTTCTGAACGGCTTCTCCGCCATCTTCTTTACCATCATCCCGCGCTTCTTCTTCCGCGTCGTGCCCATGCTCTGGCGCTCCCGACACAAACACCTCGAGAACGGCCTCGCAACTCGACATGGCGACTTCGCCCCGCTGTTCGACATCCTCCTGACAAAACACTACCACGGCAAGACCGGCCTCGCAGCCCTCGCAGGCTTTTTCCGCTGCGTCGTTCTCTCCGTCGGTCTCATCTTCGCCTCGATCCACCAGACCGTTGTCGCGGGCTTCTGGATCCTCATCTACCTCACCCAAAAGCAAGACGAGTACCTTTCCGCCATCCGCGAGGAATGGGAATCCGTCATTCCCACCGGCGAACCGCTCACCGTCAAGAAGCTCAGCCAACTCACGCTCCTCGACTCGTTCATCCGTGAAACCCTTCGCACAAAGGGCGACACCTGGGGTCCCGTCCGTCAAACTACACGGCCCGTGCGCGTGGGCCCTTATGTCCTCCCCAAAAACGCCATGTGCATTGTCCACATTGCTCGCGCGCACCAGCACCCAGATAACTACGGTACAGAGGGTAAGACCTTCAACGGGTTCCAGTGGAAGGAGAAGGATAGGTCCGCTGTGACGGGGACACCGGAGTTTCTTACCTTTGGGCTGGGGAGGTGGGCTTGCCCAGGGCGACAATTGGCAATCCATGAGATTAAGATCGTGCTTTACATGCTTTTTTCCAAATTCGATATCAAGCTCAAGGGGAATATGTTTCGGGTCAGGAATACGATTAATACGACCTCTGTTGAGCCCGAGGCGAGCTTTTTGTTGAGGAGGTGGGAGGCTGTCTGAGTGGAGCAGGTTTTTGATGAGTTTGTTCTTGGATTGTGTTCATGAGGAAGCACTTGGTGGGAAGGTATCCTATCTTATGCTGGGATGAGAATGAGCGATGGATGATATACGAGGTTTATGTTCATGCTACGCCTCTGGCAGACAATATCTGTAGTACCGATGACAGTTGACGTTTTCTTTTGATATATCTACAAACTTCTGTACGCTACCCTTCTTATCCCTAAGAACTATAGCAAGTCGGACATCTGGAGGGATATCCAGGAATGTTTGCGCTATAGCTTCCAAATGTTTCAGGCACGGCTGTAATCGGGGTAGGCTGCTCTGCGACGCACTTTCGCCTGTTGCAGACCACGATAGCTATCGTCGACCCTCGACGCTTATAATTTCTAATCTTTCCAACAATGTAGCAATGCACAGATTTTACAGAAAGCCGACGTGCAGATTTGCGGTCCTCCAAGCACTCATGCAGCACCTGCATGCGTCAGGCGGTTACCGCGCCTTCGGTTATTGGAATTACCCAGTATCAGATAAGCTTGCATGGATCTCTATTGAGTCCAATCACTCAAATATCCCTCACGGATAGAGCGGTGTACCAGGAGGTGCAGGAGGTGCACCCGGCTTTAGGCGTGCAGCGATGCAGGAGAGATAGACGGTACAGGTAAACTAAGCACCAGATGGATACGTTTGGTAGGTTTCCCGCCGTGAAAACGATAGGTGGAAATACTCTACTTGATCAGGACGCACATCCGAAGCAAAGAACTCGAGACAGCCAGGCAGACCATGTCCAAATCTGGAAGCCATTCCAAGGTTCAGTTCGTCGGGCAGAGCCCAGTCCAGTACAGACAGCTTGGTGGAGCCTAAAAGTCGACGGTGCATAAGCCTCCTGGGCTGCCTTGGAAGTCGATGGAATTGGTACATGTACGCGCCTTGGAACAGGACAAGACTGCGGGAGCGACGCAGCCTTGCTGTGGCAATTGCGCAGATGTATGCATGCTGCGAATCTTGAAGGATACCAGTGATACGAGATGGTAGACAAGTAATGGGTGGAGGAAATGGTTACTATAGCCCGTGCATGAAATCAAGAAAAAAAACTTGACGATAATGTAAAGGGTACCAGAGCTTCATGGTATAGGGTTCTCTATTCTCCACAGAGCCCAAAGCGTGTACATGGCGAGGTAGAGAAAGACGCTAGGTACGAAACTTCGAGGACATTATGAGACATCATAGTAAGAACATATCTAAGGCTTGTCCCCGGCCAAAACAGCAGTCACTTTCGTGGACTTGCTCAACTCGACATTCCAGGTATACTTCTCAAAGCCCGACCTGTTCCTGACCTCCATGTCGAGCTCAAAGTCGGGCTGTGCGACTTGTGTCGCCGGGTTACTCTTTGCAGTCGTGGGCAACACCCAGTCGCCGCCGTTAACAGGACGCATCTCGTAGCGGGAGATAAATAGCGCGACAACAGCCAGGATCTCGTTCGTGGCAAACCATCTCCCTGGACACAGGTGCTTGCCGCCGCCAAAGCTGCGGTACCCGCTGTCGTCGGGCACTTTCTTGCCAGGCTCCTTCACGAACCGGTAGGGGTTGAAGGTCTCTGCCTCGCTACCCCAGTGGTCTCGGTTATTGTTGATGACTTGAAGTGGAATTTGCACCATCGAGCCCTTCTTCAGCATGTAACCGCCTACTTCAGCGTCCTGCACGACAACACGGACGGCGGTCCCCATGCCGCGGGAACGAAGGCTCTCTTTGAGGGTGGAAAGCAGCAGGGGGCATTCGTTCTTGACGGTGGTGATGTCGATCGTCGCCTTGTTGGTTTTCTCGTCGATAATCAACGCCGCATCGACTTCCTTGCGCAGGTCCTCCAGCAGGCCGGGCACGTAGTGCACAAGAAGCAGCATCCAGTAGCAAGATGGCAGCGTGTTGACAAGGATGGCAATCGTACCACCAATCTCGAAGCGACCGATATCCGCTAGCGGCACGTTGTTCCTGACCGAGTAGTCGAAACGTGCCTTTGCAAGCCCAGATCCTTGTTCATGGTATCCGTTGGCAAAGTATTCCCCCAGCACAGCAGTAACCCTGTTCCGGGCAGCGATCGAGTCTTTGGCCGTATACTGGGCGAAAGGGGAAACAAGCATCCTCATGATCCCCTTCTCGAACTCCCAGAAGGCATCCTTGACGTCCTGCCTCTTGTACGGGTTGTTGGGGCCGTAGACTGAATTCGTCGTTGCCATCGTCACCACTTCAGCAACCCACGCCGACAGCTGAATGATCCGGAATTCTTTGCCAGCTTCTGGCTTGGTCGCGTCAAGCAGCCCGCAGACTTCCTTCGCCATCGTCTTGTTCATAAAGTCCAAATTCTCACCCGGCTTTAGCGACTCCCGCATGCCAGCAACCATATCCTCGCACAGACCCCAATTGCCATGCTCACCGAGCAAATTCTGGTTGAGGATCTCGTTGGCCTCTTTGCTAGTCCCACAAGTGACGCTGCTGAATTCAGAGACAATAGGGGCAAACGAGAAGGCCTTGGACTGCCTGTCAACGCGAGTAATGAGATCCGGCTTGGTGATAACATAGATTTTGCGCCCAGGCATTCGGATGGTGAAAATTGGGAGTCGCAGTTTCTTGTTCAGCTTTTCATAGTATTCGAAACTGTTGAACATGAAGCCCAGCATGTGGCCGAAGATAGGAAATGCAGGGGCCAGTGGTGGCTCGCTCGAGTCGTAGGACGGAGAAAGAAAGTAGTTCAGCGCAATGAGCAGCAGAGACAGTGCCACCGCCCCGACGGTATACTCGTTGGCGTCTTCCAGCATAGTGGACAGCCTATCCATGGCTGGATGAAAATGAACGAGAATTTTTTCCATGGCCAGCGGTGATCTCGGATCGAAGCTGAAGGCGGGTTGCTCCATGGAAGAAGAAATGGTTCACCCGCACAGGACCAGGTAAGATGAGGACTACAAGATTTGCCCGCACTTGCTGATAAATAGGAAGACTGTTAGCAAGTAACTGCACCTCGGTACGCCTGCACTGCGTTGGGATTCCAGACCTTCCCCTCGGGACCAAGCGATAAAACGTCCAATACCTTGGGCCTATCTGAAAAACGAGACCTTTTTTACGTGCCCCGCAAGCTGAGCTTGTGGCGGTGTTTTGCACACAGGGTGTAGAGGGTGCTTGGGGAGGAAGGGAGTTAGTGCGATATTGGATTTCAGACCTTCATCCTTTCCACTGGCTGCAGGTATACATGGGTCGGAGAAGGAAAATCGAAGCAGAGTTTGTGGATTAATCTCAATACAATCATCGAGATTGGCGGGGCAGCGGTCGAAGAACCGACGAGAAGGGTCCGCTCAGGCCTTACCCTGTTCCCTCGGGCGTATCATTTTACACCTGTCAAGTGTCTACTGTTCAGAGCCTCTTCAGCCTCCGGGGGGTTCTCTGAGTTGGAGTCAAAACGCCGAATACTCATCGAACTTGAAGAGTGCGAAGCGGCTCAGCGTGCATGTACACCGAATTGTCACTGATATCAGCCAACAACCAGAGGGGTTCCTTTTATGTCTTTTTAAAGAGTAATGCGCACTTATCTCTTTCGACCCACAACAATACCATCGGTACAGGTAGTACCTCGAGTCAGCGCTGCTTGTGGCCTCTCTATCGTATATTCCTTCTCTGTCGTGGACTGGCTGGTAAGCAGGTGCGACCACATGCAACATTCTCAAAATATTACTCCTGCCCAGTAAATTAGCCCCCAGCCTCTATATTCTTGTGTCGTTCGACGTGACTTGGCCTTTGGTCGTTGACCAATCTCAGAGGAAGAGTCAACCGGGGCCGACAGCGACGGGGTGCAAAGGGTGCACGGGACGCCCACCCGTAGGCATCATGCAAAGCTTGACCAAAACTATGTGCAATGTGAGATCGAGCAGACGTTAAGAAACATGGTCACCTAGGCCCCGACCCACATTGCGATCCTTCAAGCATCCCGGAACAGTAGTGGCTTAGACCTTGTGCTAGTGTTTGTTCTGTCGGCTATACGGAGATTGCACTCGACGCGTCTGGGTACAAATGTTGCGCTCTTTGGTCTTTCGAAGGACTCGCTCACGTTCGCCTTGCTGTTGGATTGCGGGAGCACGTAACTGAGAACAGGGCAACAAGATGAGATTCCCTGCGGTGCTCGCGATTCTCCAGACGGTGGCAGCCGTCCCTCTTATCCCCAGCTACTTTAGAGCACGCGACATAACCCCTCGCGACATTTCCAGCACAACGGTGCAGCTCGAGCTCGGTGGCCAATTGTCCAACACGACGACAATATTCGGGCCTGACAATGCGGGATTTGCCAACGCGACTGCCAGATGGGACACCTATGCCATGCCTCAGGTGCAGGTAGTCGTCGAGCCCGGCGATGAGTCCGATATTTCCAAAATTGTGGGCCTCTCCTGAAATCCTCTGCGCCAGGAGCATCCAATAGCTGACCAAGTAAACGCAACCAGGTGAAATATTGCAACGAGAACAGTGTTGACTTCTTAGCCTACAACCGCGGCCATGGCAATCCCACCTCCCTTTCCTCGTTCAACGGCATCCAAATAAGCATCGGCAGCCTCAACAAAATCACAGTTCAACCAGATGGCAACTCTGCTTGGCTGCAGGGTGGCGTCTACGATGGCCCAGTCAACAGGTACCTATGGGAGAAGGGCTACGAGACCACCACCGGGGCTGCTGACTGCGTTGGTGTAGCCGGAGCAGGGCTCGGAGGCGGCCATGGCCGCCTCCAGGGCGTACACGGCATGGTGTCTGACAATTTTCTGCAATTCAACGTCGTCCTCGCCGATGGTTCGGCGGTGCGCGTCAACTCCACCAGCCACAGCGATCTCTACTGGGCGCTCCGCGGCGCCGGGCACAACTTTGCCATCGTCACAAGCATGGAGATGAAGATCTTCCCCCGCGGCCCCGACACATGGCACTACAAGAACTACGTCTGGGCAGGCGACAAGTTGGATGCCGTCTTCACGGCGTTGAATGACCTCCACAACAGCGACAATGGCACCACCCCCGTAATCATGGCAGTCAACTACGGCAGCTTCCTCGTGCTGCCTACAATCAGCGAGACCGAGCCCGTCCTCTCCTGGCAATTTGCGGCGCGCGGAGGCGCCGAGGAAGCCGCGCCGTACCTTGCGCCTTTTGATGCTATTGAAGCCTTGAGCACCAGCTCCGGCGATGTGCCATACCCCGAGGTGGCGCACGCCCAGTCCGTCGGGGAGAACGACATCACCTGCGCAGGACGCATGAACCGTCTGCTGAGCACCGCTGGGCTGCAAGTTTACAATCTGACGGCGGAGCACCAAATCTACGACTCGTTCGTCCAACGCCTAGCCGCTACCCCCGGACTCGTGTCCAGCAGCATCATTATTCACGAAGGCTACGCGACCAAAGCGGTGCAGGAAATCGACTCGGACAGCTCAGCTTACCCATTCCGCGCGGACAACATCCTCACGCAATTCCAGGGAAATCTTCCCGAAGGCGCGAGCTCCGACGACGAAGACACGATGCTCGAGTGGGCGAAGGAGATCCAGGGTCTGTGGAACGCTGGCCAACCTGGTCGCGCTCCCAGCGCGTATGTCAATTATGCTATGGGCTACGAGGGTGTGCAAGAGTGGTATGGTGGGCCGTGGCGTGTTGAGAAGCTGCGGGCTATCAAGGCCCAGTATGACCCGGACAACAGGTTCCGGTTCTATAATCCTCTTGTGTAAATAGATTTGTGGTGTGACCTGGTGACATAATGTATTTGTATAAACATTTATAATAAATTTACTTTGCTTCAGCTGCTTCCTCCTTCTGCCACCTTGGCGAGATCAGCGAGGGCCTCGCGACGTTTGACATGCCCGTCCTGAACTACCTCTAGAAATGAATTAGCACTTACTGCTTCATTGACGGACTTTCATCATCACGTACCGGCACTCGCATCCGCCGAGTAATGCCCACTCCATTCCACAAAGGTGCCGCCGGCCGCGTGCCTACTGGTGATCGGGAACAGGCGGATCGTGCTGAGAACGCTGGTATACGGGAGTCCCCATGGCTCGCATTTGAGGATGTGAAAGGATATAATATGCTTCACCGTCTATCCTGTTTAGTTAATACCATAGCCTAGGCGTAGCTCTTCTGAGGGGCAGACATACCGAGAACTCTTCCTCCTTTACATGCAGCACTGTCCCATCCGCAAAGGTCCACTTGATTGTATCCTTCCCTTCGTCGTCAGAGGGCAAGATTTCGGTACTTGTGAGACCTATATAGAACTTCTCAAAGTTCTTCAATTGAATCAAGCGCCATATCGCAGAGATCGGGGCGTTGATCACAGCGGACTCAGTGACGGATGTCGAGGTGAGCTTCTCGGACATTGCGGCGGTTGTATGGTACAAGTTGTATGTAGAGTCGACCCAGTGATTCAATTTGTTAGTCCTCTACCTAGAGAGGATAATTTTGTTTGAATCTATATCTTCACCTTGTCTTTTTCTCACTCTACCCCCACCACTTCTCCCCACCACGGCAATTGGGTTAGCGCACCTCAGCTGCAGCTCAAGTGGCACCCCTGACACCCCACGCAGCATTCATGCCGCTGTAAGAGCCATTATCTCGCTCATAAGAGAAGGCTGAGTTGGAAACTAATGATTCGTCCGCCCTACATACCAACTTATTTCTCCCTCCTTACCCCAGCACAGCCCACCCAGCTCTTCCCGATGTCGCCCACGCCGTCACCCTCACACCTTCCCGCCCGATCTCCGCAAGAATTACAAAAATACGCCCGAGAAAAAGTAGCGATTGTCACCGGCGCAGCCCAAGGAATTGGCTTTGCAATCGCGCAGCAACTCACAGATGCTGGCGCAAGGGTCGTCCTCGCAGATATCGATTCGACAGTCGGTACCAAGGCAGTCGAGGGGATAGGGCATGGCGCGCAGTTCATGATATGCGACGTCACGTCTTGGGAAGACCAGATTAGTCTCTTCCAGCGAACAGCTGAGCGATATGGTCGTATTGATCTCGTTGTTTGCAATGCTGCGATTAACCCAGAGCTTATGGCGGGGTCTGGAGGAGCGAAATATGACTTTCTAGCGAATGAGAATGAAGGCCAAGACAAACGACCTCAGCGTCCGTTGACCAAAATCTTCGACGTCAACATCACCGGCATGGCGTACGGTCTCAAACTCGCTGTGCACCACATGCGGCGGACTGGCGGTGGGAGGATTATCGTGATCGGGTCCGCAGCATCCTACATCTCTGTCCCTGAGCAGCCATTATACACCGCATCCAAGCACGCAGTCTTAGGTCTCGTGCGCGCGATGGCATCGAGGAAGGAGTGCGTGGACAATGGGATTTCAGTGTCGCTAGTGGCGCCGTGGCTGACGGAGACGCGGATGACGGAGCATGTCGCGAAGCATTTGCCGAAGGATATATTAATTAGCTCGCCGCAGGATATTGCTGCTGCTGTAGGTATCCTGGTCACCAGTCCTCTGGAGGAGGTGCGTGGGAAATGTCTTTGGGTTCAGGGGAGGACATATACAGAGGTTGAAGGGGCGATCGGGGAGTGTTATAAGAAGATGACCCTCTATTGATATAGATTTGAAAGGATAATATCGTGTCGACCTTTGGTGACGGCTAAGAATCCGCTTCAACGCCGAACTTACTATTAGTCAGCGTCCACTCGGTCATATATCGTATCATTCTACTTCCTATTTCTTCTGTATATAGTGTAGCTTCGCTGCTAGATTCAATGGATCAGACCTTCATACTTTGGGTGGTGAGATACCGATGATTACAGACGCCGCGGACTCTGACATATCGCAGTAAAGTTGCAAAAGCCCACCCTAGCACGGTCACGCCCGTTTACCAGGCAGCTCCTCTAAAATAAGCCCTTCCGCGCCCATTGCGGGTCCGTTGATAGTTCCTGACGCATAGTAGTACTAGTATTCTGAGACATAAGTACTACGCACTTCCACCGACCTGCCTCCGTTCACCTCTAGTCGTTTTTAACCCCTCATAAGCATCCGACATGCCTCTCGCCTACGAACCCGAATACGCAAAGGCTCTCGAGTCTCTCCTCCCAATCCTCGCATCCCAAGAGCCGCTGGCCCCCCACGACATTCAAGGCCGTCGCCAGCGGATCGAAGGTTTCGCTGCCGCCTTATCACGCAGCATCCCGGACGCCCCGGACGTATCCATCACCCGCCTAACAATACCATCCTACGACGGTGTCGAAATAGCCCTGTTCCACGTCCACCTTACGAATCCTCCATCACCGCAGCCACCGTCTGCTGCCTACATCCACGCCTATGGCGGCGGCTTTATAGCCGGCAGTGCAGAGACGTACATCAAAGCAGTCGCACTGACTGTATCCGCGACCTCAATCCCCTTTTTCTCCGTGGACTACCGTCGCGCACCGGAGAACCCGCACCCAACGCCAACAGAGGACGTCTACGCGGCGCTTAGATGGGTTCAGGCTAACGGAGGGAGATTTAACATCGACCCCGCCCGCATTGGAATTACAGGGGAGTCAGCGGGTGGTGGAATCGCGGCCGGTGTGGCTATCATGGCGCGCGACCGTGGGCTCTCCCCGCCGCTGGTTAAGCAGGTTCTCATCTACCCGATGCTAGATGATCGGAATACGAGTTCTATCCACGGTCTCGAGGAGCTGGCTTTCTGGAACGCAGCGGATAACCTGACTGGGTGGACGGCTTTATTGGGTGATGCTGTGGGAAATGAGAAGGGGGTTTCGGATTATGCGGCGCCGGCGAGGGTTACTGATGTTGCAGGGTTGCCACCTCTTTACGTCGATGTTGGGGATTTGGATATCTTCAAGGGCGAGGCTTTGGAATACGTTGGGCGCTTTGTCAGGGCGAACATTAGCACGGAGTTTCATTTGTATCCTGGGTTGCCGCATGGGTTTGAGGCTATGGGGAAGGAAATCGACGCTACGAGGAGGGCGATAGAGAATCGGATTAGGGCCTGGAGAGCGATTTCCAGCTGATATCCGTTAGACAAAGGCTGCAACCACCTAATTGCTGAAGCCATACCAACCGCGAGGGACGGCGTTCGACGGCATTTGGCCAGGCTAGAATAAGCCCGAATATACCCAACATTAGACCAATAATCTAGTATCAATTTGTTACTGCGGATGAAACGAGTTCACGGGCGGAAGAGGATCTGGCCAGCTGGGGCTGGACTGGCTGGGGTGCAGAGGGTGTACACTTACAATTTAGTCTTCCTCTCCCTACAACAAGTATTTCTCCAAGATAAGGACTAGCCTGTACTATAAGTCTTGCTTTTCTTTCCTACGTTCGACTTCTGCGCAGCTGCGACACAATGGATTCCACTTTACAAGCTCTTATTGACGCGGCGGGCAGCAGCTCCGATCTGCCAGCATGGAGCTACTTCGTCCCGCTCGTTGTGACATTCATCTTGTACAAACTATGGCAGCGAGGCTTGAATTCTGGCCGGTTTCCTACCATAAACCTGGATAAGAAGGCCGCTTCAGCAAAGGAGCGGTTTGTGAGCAGTTCTCGCAAGCTGCTTGCAGAAGGCGCACAAAAGGTATGCCCTACCTCATATACCCAAAGGGACAACTAGTTCAAGGCCTAACTCTGCATTGCATTGGAACAGTTTGGAGGCCCATTCAATCTGATTACCGAGTCTGGTCCCATCATCATTCTGCCTCCGTCCTCTGTCGAGGCCGTCAATGCCGAAAAGAACCTCAGCTTCACCGACTGGGTGCGCGTCGAGCACTTGTCGAAATTTGGGACCTTCCGGACCATGCGGCCGTGGCCCCATGGCATGTTCAGCGAAGCTATATTGAAGGGGATTACGCGACCTCTGCGTAGGCTACCTCAACTGCATACCGTCCTAGTCCATCACTAACAGGGAGTCCTTTCAGCAAAGTTCACAAAGCCCATGTCCCTCGAGATGACCAGATGCCTCGACGACACCTGGGGCCAGCAAAAGAAATGGCATGCAACGTACATCATGGACGACATCCAAGGCTGGACAGCGCGTTTATCTGCAATCGTCTTCCTCGGTGAGGAACTCGCCAGAAACAAAGAGTGGGTGCGCATCACGACAACCTTCACCATCAACCTCTTCACCGCAATCCGAGCAACAAAGTACTACCACCCGCTCCTCCGACCTCTCGTTGACCTCTTCGCCCCGCTGAACCGCCAAGTCCGACACGATATGGGTCTTGCGACTGCAATCCTCAAACCCGTCCTCGCAGCTCGGCATGAAGAGCACCGCGCTGCGGAGCGCGAGGGACGCAAACCGAACGTCCCTGACGATGCAATCGAGTGGTTTCGCAAGTCATCTAACGGCCGCAAATATCCAGAGATACATATCCAGCTCGGACTCGCGCAAGTGGCGATCCAAACGACAAGCAGCCAACTTACACAGTGCGTGCTCAACCTCTGCGCCCATCCAGAGTACATCCAGCCCCTGCGCGACGAGGCCCTCTCCGTCCTGCGTAAACACGGACTTCACAAGCCCGCCCTTTCAGAACTCTACCTCCTCGACAGCTTCCTGAAGGAAACGCAACGCCTCAAGCCCGAGAGCATGGCGACCATGCACAGACGCGCAATGACAGACCTAGAGCTAGACGTACCAGGCGCTGATCCCATCCACATCAAAAAAGGCGACCACCTCGCCGTTTCGAGTCACAGCATGTGGGACGAGACGAACTACCCGAAACCTCACCAGTTCAATCCCTACCGGTTCGTCGAGCGCCGCCAGATTCCCGGGTACGAACACAAGAGCGCGTATGTCTCGACGAGCGCAGACCATTTGGGTTTCGCACATGGGAAGTTAGCTTGTCCCGGACGGTTTCTGGCAGCGAACATGATGAAGATTGCGATGTTGCATTTGATCTTCAAGTATGATTTGAAGATTGATGACCCTGAGGACGCGAAATGGTGGGAGTATGGGACTGATATGGTGGTGAAGATGAAGGCGAAGATCTGGGTTAAGTCGCGTCTGCCGGAGATTGATTTGGAGGCTTTGGCGTTTGATTTGTAGATAAACTTGTTTCGGACTAATGATTACGATCTGTATGTAGAAACTGTGGTTAATGGCAGACATTCTATTTCCAGATATCTTTGAGAAACGCCACGCAAAGAACCCCCTTGCCTACGCGCTTGAGTCTCTGCAGATTACTTCGGTTGGGAACGTTCTATAGCCAAAACTCAGCGCAACGCGTGATGCGAGAATATCGCTCTCCTAAAATTGAATTTTCAGGATTAGACGAGCAAAAAATAAAACAAAAAAAAGAAAATCTGACAAGACGGGGATTCGAACCCCGGATCGTTTCCGAACTAGTACCTGAAACTAGCGCCATAACCGCTCGGCCATCTTGCCTTTGGATATTTAAGATTTCAAACTTAGAGCTATATAAGGAAAACCATATTTCCTGCTGTTTTCCGCCACTGGCTTTACAAGACGACGACACATACTGGAATGCACTCAGGTAGCTACCCTTTTGCTCTTGATGTTTGTGACCCTCCATAGCAGGTCTATAGCCAAGTTCAAGTCTACAGGTTTCATTTAGGTGACAATTTCCACGTCTCTATGTCCCAGTGGAACTCCCCTGCCAAACTATATATAATGCAGCCGCACTTCTCCCAATCATTGCATGTTAACCCATAACCTCGGATGATAATATTCTGTAAGTCAGGAAAGGAACATGAGGTATCGGTGTACAAGGAAAGGAGAAACTAGTTGAATGTTATTATCAAAAGGTAGACAAAAAAGTAAACGGTTAATACAACTACTATCGTATCGAATCCCTCCTGGCTTTCCCGCGATGGCCGAAGGTCAACAGTTATCAAGTTCAGCTCTTCCATTTTCCATGCAAAGCCATCGGCAGGCAATGGGCCATAGGAAATTAAGGGTTTGATGTAGGGCAAAAGATTGTATGCTTACTGCCCTCTTCAATGGCAAAAACATACCCGTTGATATACAGGGCACGTCCCGCCTATTAAGAATGCCCTATCAGTTATTGCAGGCGGTAGAGAGATGAATCAAGGTCAAGCTTCCAGTTAAATCCTATTCTGGAATAATTACTGCTGACATGAATTATGCTCAATTATAGGCTAGCCTAGTCAGACTACCAAAGCCTCGAAAGCATCCTCAAATGAGGTGCACTAAGTACAAAAAAGACTATTCAAGAAGCAAATCCTATTTGCGTCATTATATCCATAACTATCTGTCTCTCCATTGTCAACTTACCCGCAGGATCTCTGCTCTAAGACCGAGAAACAACTCTAGTAGTAGAGCGGGTTCTCAGGATCAGTAAGATCAAACACAACACTAGAATGCGGCTTCGCACCACCGCGGTTGGCAAACTCGCGGTTGAAGTCAATGCTGCGGTTGAAGCTGAGGCTACCGTCATCCTCAATGTCAATGTACAGAGCCTTGAAATCAGCGGGGGCATTGATGAGTCCGATGTCACCGGTCTGCACGAAGTAGTCTGTCACAACGAGGTGTTTCTGGTCTGGGGTGACCTTGACGTAGTGCGGGCCGATAGTGGGCTGGTCCTCATCGGGGTCATCGAGACGCTTTACATTGTCCAGGTCGCTGATGTCGAGCGCGGCGATGTGGTTTGCTGTTGTGAGGGTCAAGTAGATGTATTTGCCGTCTTGGGTGATGTCGGTGCTTGGGGTTGTTAGTGCCTGATATAGGAATTTGGACTGGGAGAGGACTTACTAGATGGCAGTGGTGTCACGGGCCTTGGGGCCGAGGTCGTAGAGCAGCTCGGCGACACCAGGGTTACCATGCTCGTCTTCACGTTCGGGGTAGATGACCCAAACTTGGCCCAGGTGCACAGCCGTGGCAAGGGCAGCGCCTTCCTTGTTTCCGGGGATAAACTTGACATCCTGGATACCGCCTCCCTGGAAGATATTAGCATGAGACCCCCTCCAACAGATGGGAGGAACGTACATCGGGAATGGTAATGGTGTTCAGGATATGCTTCGAGTCCAGATCCCACAGCCGGAGGGTGTTGGCACGCTGAATGCCAGTGCTGGGCTTCAGAATAGAGATGGGGACGACAAAGTCAGAAGTCAGAATCTTCTTCCTCTCCCAGTCGATGCTGAGGCCGTGAGGGGAGAACTGCTCGCCAAGGATATTGAGCAGGCCATCAACGTCCTCGGGCCACTCGTGGATGATGTTGAAGTCGGCGTCGGTCTCGACGAGACGGCCGGGGCTGGTTCCAAGGGCGGAGCCCATGTATGTGATGTAGAAACCACCATCGGGCTTTGCGCGGATCTCATCGGCGATGGAGGAGAGAATGGCCCGGTTGGACTTCTTGAACTTGGGACGGTAGGGGTTGGACGTGTCGAAGTAGAAAGCAGTGTCCTAGTCCTATTAGTATACTTTCGAAGAATAGATTATGTAGAAAGAAATGCCTGTGTCTTGAGCAAGGACAGGAGACCACCTCCAACAAGGGTCTTGCCGTCAAGCGAGGGCCCAAGGTGGTGGGGATCGTTGCCACTGGAGGGCACGTCGGTGATATAGATCAGCGTGCCGAAAGTGTCATCATCCAGACTGTAGGTGGCGAGAAAGTCCTTATGCTGCTTGTCAGCAGAACCAGTCCAGAAGTATCCAATCTTCTTGGGCTTGATGTCGCTGGCCGTGAAGGGAGGACTGTCCACAGCAGCAGTGGGTGCCTGTAGAATGGGCAGAGGAGGGACAATGTTGTTTAGCGCCTCTGTCACACCGGGGATGTGTGGAATCAGCGGGGGCAAGGAGATCGAAAGGCTCTGCCCGAGGGAGGCCAAGGGGATTAAGTGGGCAAGAGAAATAGTCTTCATCTTGGAGAAACGTCCAATAATTGACAATGTCTGCACAATGCACAAAAGAGAACGAAAGGAAAGAGTGGATTGCACGAGGCCTGATGATCCCTGAGAAGATTTGAGCAGATTATCGAAGGAGTAGGCCTTTATAAGCCTTTCGTGCGTGGTCTTCTGCTATTCTCAACTTGAAGGTGTGAACTCTTTCTCCTGACTGATCTCGGGCTCCTGTTATTGTTCGACATTTCTGCTTAGAGCACGCAAGATCAATAGTGACTGTTGGAGGCTGTGGTGGCTTTCTCCGATGTACTTCAAAGACGTTGATCGACTCGCATGTACCACATTAGGCAAATATGCACCCATCGCCTTGCTTTGAGTTTGATATCATGAACATCACAAATCCTCCCATTGCACGGGACTCATGGCCGATATCGTGACCCCCCACGCGAAGAGACTTCCAGCAATGGACGTGCGTTCTGGGGACGAACCCTTCGATCGTCCTCGATGTCGTGATGAGGCTAGGACGCTAGACGGGAACTTCAAGGGCACGGAGCTCTCTGAGGGCTGGAAAAAGTGTCTTCTGCGACGCCTAAGACGAAAGAAGGAAATAATCGCAGCCCAATGTCAAGAGGACTGGCCGCGATAATGACGGATACGAGATTTACTGCGCCTGGTTGGAGTTGAGACGTTTGCCACGGGCGACACAGTATAACAGACGGCACAGGTCAGATGGGACCTGACATGATGATCGCCGCCAAGAGTGCAGAGAAACCGCCAGAAACCAGGGTTGGCGAACTATGTGCAGCAGTTCACGGCAGTTCGTGGGGAGGGTTGTGCTTGCCCTAACTGGGTGGCGGGATCAGAGACAAGCCTCTGCGGCCCTCGCCCTGCACCTGCCGTGCCAATGGTTCGCGCTCGACTGCCAGGAACAAGAGCACAGATGCACGCCTACACTACGATCTAGGAATACTTGCCATGCGTATAGACTAATCAGGAACAGGCATGTCGTTGAGTGAACTCAGTGATCACAAGGCGGGGGAGGCGGGACCAAGCGACAAGGAGGCTCGAGTCCCTGGACAGGTCAAGAACAACAAGGGTCAATAAAGATGAACAAGAAGCATCGAAAAATAACACCATCGGCGCGGCCAAGGCCCTTGCGATGCCCCGGCCCTCTGATCGGTGGGCTAGAGGCGGCGGGCGACCAAGAGCCGTGCAAGGCTTGTATAACGACATGCTTGGCATCATGAGGCAATCGTAGCTGCAAGGATTCAAGGTTCTTGCTGCCCAGCACCGTCGGGGTCCATCCCCAACCCAAGCATCGGGGACCTCGATGGCATCATTTCATACTCCTCATTTCCTACATCTGGTCGTCCACATTTTGCTGGAATTTGTCAGGTGTGGGTTGTCCCCGGCCTGCCTCGCAAACATCCCAGCGATATCTCCCCAATTCAACTTTTGCTGATGTCGATCAAATTTCGGGGTCTGCATATCTCAGAATCGTCAGTCAAGGTGCAGATGTTGTCATTCTTCCAGGTATGCACCATGCCAGGAACCCGACGCGTATAATACTGGTCAATCGCCCAAAGAAGCAGCCAAGCAAAGACATTGTCTTCTTCACATTCTTTTCAGGAGCAAGTACCCCCAGGATCACCACGATGCATTCCAAACTTCTTCTTCTGCTTGCAGCAGTTCCTGCTTTGCTAGCCTCTCCCTCGCCCCTCAAGCGCTCTGGCTTCGAAGATGCCCAGCCCATTGACGGCAATGGCAAAGGAGCTCCTCTTCTAGGTCAGATCCTTAACGACTTTTGTCTTCCAACGAGAATCCTACTAATGCTCGGGTTATAGGTGGCACTGACATCCATCGCGACAAGCAGAACCCCAGCAACCTCGGGGCCGAATCCACGGACAATGGCATCGTGCCTAACTTGAAATGGAGCTTCGCCGACTCCAAGACGAGACTCTTCCCTGGTGGTTGGGTTCGGGAACAGCTTGTTCAAGACCTACCCCAGAGTAAAGATATTTCTGGTGCCCAGCAGCACCTGTCCAAGGGAGCTATCCGTGAGCTCCACTGGCATCGAGTGGTACGTGTCAGAGTTCCCGTCACTCGAGAGGCATACTAATAACAAACAGGCTGAGTGGGGCTTCGTGTATGCAGGCCGCCTTCTCCTCAACGCTGTCGACGAGAACGGCCGCTGGACAACGGAGACCCTCAACACTGGCGACATCTGGTACTTCCCCAAGGGCGCCGCCCATAACATTCAAGGGCTGGACGATGAGAACGAGTATCTCCTGGTCTTCGACGACGGTGACTTTGAGAAAGTCGGGTAAGTCATTACACCCCTACCAGCAAAGCAAGTTCCTAACGAACCAGAACCACCTTCATGGTCGACGACTGGATCAAACACACCCCCAGAGTCATCCTAGCGAAGAACTTCGGCGTCGACGCGTCCGTCTTCGACACGGTTCCGGAGAAGTTCCCCTACATCCTCAACTCAACTGTTCCCCCAGAGGCAAACCAAGAACCAAAGGGTACCTTGACCGGGGACAGCTCCTATGTATACCGCACCTACGACCACCCCTCTGAGCCTGTTCCAGGCCAGGGTGGTACCTTCCGCAAGATCGATTCTACGAACTTCCCCATCGCGACGACTATCGCTGCTACCATTGTCGAGCTGGAGCCTCATGGGTTGCGTGAGCTGCACTGGCATCCTAATGTATGTCCGGACACACAATCCAACCCATCCTTTCCAAGAGCGAGTGATTAGTTACTGGCCTGAATTAATCGGAACAGGCCGAAGAATGGCTCTACTTCCACAAAGGCACCGGCCGCGCAACTGTCTTCATCGGGGACTCAAAGGCCAGAACCTTCAACTTCGCTGCAGGCGACACTGCCGTCTTTCCTGACAACAGTGGTACGCACTTATCACCTCCCTTTACTGTAGGGAATACCTCCCACTGATGCATCGTCCATTCTAGGCCACTACATCGAAAACACCTCTGATGACGAAACTCTTGTCTGGCTTGAGTTCTACAAGAGCGACCGCGTCGTCGATATCTCCCTCGCGCAGTGGCTTGCCCTTACTCCCGCTGAGACTGTTGCGAACACGCTTAAGATTGACATTGGGGTCGTTAAGAAGATTAAGGAGGAGAAGCAGCTTCTTGTCAAGGGGAACTAGAGGTGATGTCGTCTGATAACTTATCGAGGACCTTGGCCTGCTGATGAGGGATGAGGGATGTGTGGATGTGTCGATATAATCTTAATGTTTACTTCACTTTCTTTCTGCAGCTTATAGCTGTGACATCTTGACTTAACTATTTTCATTAATGTTAATGCTAATCAGCACGTACTCTGCAAGACGTAGCTGATTGGTTGTGTAGTAGACGACATTTGATTTAGTTCCATAGGAAGGAGCACTATTTGCTGCGCCCATCGCACCTTCCCGGCCCCCCCTGGCATACTTCGCTCTTTCCTTCTGAAAAAAAAAAAAAAAAAAAAAAAAAAAATACTAGTAAGAAGGAGCAATTGTGTAGGTACCTGCACCTGCGTTTGGTTGCTCTTGTCCTCGGTTGCTTTTGCCTCAACCCCGAAAGCATGGAATGAGGTCAGGACAAACATAAGAAGCTGCTGCTATCGTCGGGTGCATTCCACTCGTTTGGACCGGCGAAATCGCGGGTGGCCATTGCATCCGTGGAAGAGTACCAGCGGGAGGATCGGCACTCGACTGGTATCTCGCGTCCGATTCGGTGGGCTTGCGTCTCGAAGAACCCATCCAGTTGCGAGGGAGGTTTGTCGCGAAGACGTGCCGCAGGACGGGGAGGTTGGCTGCCACGATGGCGAGCTGCTCTTTGACGATGCTCCACATTAGGGGCATGGGGAGGGTATATGTGGCGTCGGCGAAGTCGATGCTGATTAGGCTAAAGACTCGGGCCATGCTGATTGCGGTGACGCTGTATCGCAGTGAGCCGACTTTATTCAATTCTATACCAAACCAGAATTTCACTCACAAGAGCCCCAGACAAAACGTCACGACGAGCCCTATCTTCCGCCCTATTGAGAGTTGCAGTTTCCAGATATATGGCACCGGCAGGGGCATGACCATGTAATCAGTGAACATGTTCAAAACGCCAGCGACAACGAAGGCCGCATTCCGGTCTCCGCATGAACCACCAGGGAGAAATGGGTTGTAGTTGAATTCTATCGGCTGCCAAAGGAGGAATGATTCAAGGACGATATTGAAGCCCCATGCCCAGACAACGGCGCCTGTGATGTAGATGGCAATCCGTATACTTTGCTTCGTGCCGAATGAGTCGGTAGTATAGGACCATGAGCGATGTCTTGATAAGGGAGAGACCAACGCTGTAGAGTAATTGCATAGGAATAATCATCTGTTTGATTCTCATAAGCCACGGAGACAGCATTCGGTCTGAAATCAGTTACCTTCATAGTGTAGATCAGGTCTTCTGGATCGACCTCCTCGACATGCAGCCCGACGCCTCCATGTGTCACCGCTGAGATATGGCGGTTAGTGTGTGCGCTGGAGAAAAATGGATACTGTTCGCTTACTCGTAATGACAAGTATAGTCGACGCAATGATGAAGCACTGGATACCACAGTTAGCCTTGCCTCATTTCAATAGGGCGATGGAACTCACAATAGCAATGAGCATGAGGTAGTCGTCTAGCCCAAGCGATACGTTGCGGATCCTCCTGGAAACCACTCGCAGGGCCACTGCTGCAATGGCCACAATCCCCAGGACGATAATGGTAGTCACCAATTCGCGGCCATCCTTGGCCTTCAACCCGTACTTACCACCCATGATACCGGACGCGAAGAGCAGTTCACATTGTTAGAGAAGGCCGTGGAGGGATTAGAGAAGACCCGGAGGAAAGATGTGAATAATAGGTTAATAAATCAGGCCATCATATGTGAATGGACAAATGGCCCCCACAAACGGGAGTTACCTCAGACGCTGGAGACGATAGCCGTTCTGGGGGAGCTAGATAAGAAGCGAAGTTCGAAGGGTCGATGAGGATCGAGATCCCGGTGCCTGCAATGTCTGGCTGTCCGGTAGTGCAGATGTCGGTAAAAAGGCCTTAGTGCGTTTGCCAACGCCCGCGTAATGGCAATGGTTCCGGTAGACGCTAAATAGGGCAAACGACGGCGACGCGCCAAAGATAACGGCGCCTATAATCCCTGTCAAAGGCGCAGTGACCTGACGATGACGCAGCTGATAGCGGCCAGGCTCCGAGAGCTTCCCCTCATAAATCTCTTGATACCCTCCTGTCCAGCTGTTTATTAGAAAACTGTTGATCGAAAATGACGTCCATTTGACACGGAGTCCGCCGCAGGGCTGCAGGACTCAAGCTTCGACGTCATCATCGTCGGCGGAGGGACATCAGGCCTGGTTGTCGCGAACCGGCTCAGTCAGAATGCCAGCATACGCGTTCTTGTTCTGTAGGCTGGAACAAACCGACTAAACGATCCTCGAATCTCGATTCCGGGGCTCGCTCCAGCGACGTAGGAAGATCCAGACTTTGACTGGGGCTTTCGCTCAACGCCACATGTCTGTCAATGAAATGACAGAAAAATAAGCCACTGACATACTGCAGCAGCAACTGAATGGCCGACAGCGTCTGGCAACAAGCGGTCGGACACTCGGTGGGTCGTCTGCGATCAACTTGGGTATGGTGGTGTATCCATCGCGCACGGGGATGGACGCGTGGGAGGCATTGGGAAACCCAGGCTGGGGATGGGACAGCTTTGCGCCGTAAGTGCGCAAGTTCCACACTGGAGCTCCACCATCAGACTCGGTGCGCGAGTTCTTCGGAGGCATGAAGTCGGAGAAGAAAGACCAGGGCGCTAATGGCCCGGTCCAAGTGTCGTACGGCGAGCAGTATCTGCCCTATCACGGTGCATGGCCGCGAGCATTTGAGTCCCTGGGCTGGCCATAGACAGAAGACCCTATCAAGGGTGCTGGATCCGGTCCATTTGTCACTCCTGGTCTTGTCGACCCTGTCACGCACACGCGCAGTCATGCTGCAGCTGCATACCTAACTCCAGATGTCCTGAGCCGACCCAACCTCCGAGTAGTCGCTGGTGCACAGGTTGAGAAGATCCTCCTCGATAGCTCACCCGAAGCAGTGACTGCCACTCACGTTCAATTCGTTAAGGATGGCCAGTCGTACATCGTCGCTACTACTCGTGAAATTGTTCTGGCGGCCGGCGCTACTCAAACGCCTCAGTTGCTCGAGCTATCAGGAATTGGAAGTACGTCGTTTCTTCGCTCTCATGGGATTGAGCCCTTTGTGGACCTCCGTGGTGTTGGCGAGAATCTGCAAGACCATGGAATTGTCGCGTTCGGATACGAAGTCGCAGACGGTCTGCCTTCCGGTGACATGGCTCGAGATCCAGCGGTGGCAGCAGCAGCAATGGCAGCTTACCAGAAAGATGGATCTGGCCCTCTGGGGATGGTTGGACTTGTGTCGGCATTCATGCCGTGTCTGGACTTTCCAGAGAGCGAGCGACAGAAACTCTTGCAGAAGATTGACGAGTTGCTAGATAAAAAAGACCTGCCGACAAGGTACCGAAAACAGTACAACATACTGAAAGGACTGTTGAAAGACCCCAACGAGCCGACAGCGCAGTATATTCTGGGCCCCTTCCAACTCCTTCCTCGGGTCGGTCCAAACCCCAAACAGCTCTTTGGCATGGGTCATCCTGGGTTCTTCATCAGTCTCGTCTCGCTGCTGAGCTATCCGCTGTCGCGAGGCTCAGTCCATCTCTCCTCCGTGGACTATACCGCCTCCCCAGTGATTGATTCTGGTATTCTTCGACATCCAGCTGACGTCGAGCTACAAGCACGGCACAGCATGTGAATGGAGAAAATCCCCCAGACTGAAGCGATGTCGCCGTTACTGAAAGCCGGTGGCGAACGCCTGCATACTCCAGAGCGATTGATCGACCTTCAGAAAGCGGAAGATCTTTGCAGGGAGCCTGTCTTATCCATGTATCATGTTAGCGGGACATGCGCAATGATGCCGCTTGAGGATGGAGGTGCCGTAGATCCACGTCTGAGTGTTCACGGGGTACGCAACTTACGGGTGGTTGATGCGAGTGTCTTCCCCCTGGTCCCGAGGGGGAATACCCAGGCTACAGTGTTTGTAGTAGCAGAAAAGGCAGCGGACTTGATCAAAGAAGATCACGCTATAGATAAATAGTAACTCGGGATAATCAAAAGCGGCCACTAGTTCCCTTAGCAAGCGTACCGAACATCGAACTTTCCTAGTTATAAAATCCATGTGCGATATGCACTCTCCGTAGGGCAAGTGCTCTATACCGCCCAGGACTTCCTGGAGCGACGTCCCCTTGCCCATTCGAAATTGCGCACTATCACTGCTTCCGCACAAGCCAGAAACTCTCGCCAGATCGAGTCAGACCGCCGATGTCAAGGACCAGGAGGATTAGCGCGGGGTTGGACTGCACGTCGCACCCCCCAGCTTTCCCCGTATCCACGTTGCTGAAAAAACAAGCCGAGCCGAGAGGCCAATGACTGTGATGGGCGAA
The DNA here is from genome assembly GCF_047715775.1 of Aspergillus undulatus. Classification (NCBI taxonomy): domain Eukaryota; kingdom Fungi; phylum Ascomycota; class Eurotiomycetes; order Eurotiales; family Aspergillaceae; genus Aspergillus; species Aspergillus undulatus. Next base: position 148,819 of record NW_027396633.1, on the reverse strand, counting down.
CCTGTTTGTTCAGGACGGAGTTTAGGCTAAGAATGCCCTGCCCCAGGTCTACGTTTCATTTATCTGCATGCCATGTGCCGCGCACTGCATCTTTCCCTGATTCGGAAGTGGAGTCAGAACCGCCTACTCTGTTCCGTTTCATATACTACCTCTAGCGGTGTTTCAAGCACCTCCAATTTGCTGCTACCAGTGCACAAGCCAATCGTTCGCGCTCGTCCATCCCACTTTCGCATTCCTGCGAGTCTGCCATACGAGACTACACATGATGGTCTACTTGACGTGCACGTCGAGTCCGACCTATTGCGATCTTATAATGCTCAATTCCCCCTTAATCTACAGTATAGCACATCCATTTCTGAAACTATTAATCATAGTCATATCAACATCCATACTTATTGAAGGCAGCTCGACATGCGCTTGCGAGCCAAAACAGTTCCTCTTCCAAGCAAACTATCCACAGTCACCAATGCGTCCCGCTCTACAGTGACGACGCCAGATAGCGACAGACGTACCTCCCTTCTCAATTGTCATAGCTATGGTCATAGCGCCGGTCCATCACAAACATACGCAATCTATCAAACGCTGAAGCCAAACTATACCGTGCTGGACTCAGACGGCCTTCCCATCTACCACGTCGCAACGAAAGGGCTACATCCTTCCTCACCGCATCTAACGATGTATGCCGGCAAAAACACATCAGGCCCAATCGTCGCCTTTATCGAATCCAGCAGGGCTGCAGCTGGCTCGGGCTCAGGCTGGGCAGCGAAGCTTGTCCGGGGCGATCCGAGCAACGCACACAACGCAATCTGGGAAGATCTACGGCGAATAGATAGGTGGTCTGGAGTGCGGTACCGGTTCGAGAGGGCCGTTGTGGATGTTTCAGGCTATGTGCTTCGGAAAGGGTTCTTGTGGAAGCGGACCAGGGCACACACTGTCGATGCCGATCTGGATGTAAATGCAACCATAGCCACGAGAGAACAGAGTACGAGGACGAGGAAGAGTTACAAGCTTGTGGACGAGGAGACGAGACAAGTCCTGGCGGTGTTCTCTGTGGATCTTCGAACCGGTGCCAGGCGGCTGGGTAAGATGCGATTCCTCAGTGAGCGGTATGGGATCACTTTCAGGATGATGACGGTCTTATCGGGGCTCGCTGTGAAGGACTGGGAGAACAGTAGTGATATATGGAGCAGAAAGGGTTGGACACTATGATTTATGACAAGTGACAACTTTAGTATGTTGGGAGTTTACTGTATACCTAAGGTACTCTGCGTTTATCTAGTCAGCGAGTTATGAGTTTTTTTTTTTTTTTTTTTTTTTTTTTTTTTAACCAATAACTGATTCTTGCAGAGTATGGAGCACTCCGTAGTGTACTGAGATAGAAACTTACTGAACTTAGGTACTTGCCAAACAAAGGGCCAATCATCCTCAGCATTCAGCAGTCCTTTGGCTTGCGCATAATTATAGGTCCCCGCATAACTTTATACGCCCTAATGTGGTTAGCCCCATAAAATTCGGGGGAAGACTGCTGACTCATTCATTTCCAATTTCCTGATTGGGAAAGGACGATCGGCGGGGCGCGAGTCGCACAGCCGGACAGCCTTCTCCAGTCACCTCCACCTTGTCCTCTCCAAGATGCCCTCGCCAGACAGATCAGGCCTGCCAAGGCTCAAAACGAGGACAGGCTGCCTGACTTGCAAGTACGTACTCTCCCGTATTCACATTGACCCTGTTGACTAACTCTGTCCCCAGGAGTAAGAGACCCGCTCTGAACCTGTCTTGGAAGCGCCCAATGTACTCATGACAAGCTATGAAATATAGAAAGACGAGTGAAATGCGACGAAGCAAAGCCTCACTGCATGCGATGCACCTCAACAGGCCGCAAGTGCGACGGGTACGGTAGTCCGCCTGGCCCAGGCGCGCGCCTCACCAACCGCGACCTGATCCATCGGCCCATCCTCATGCCCTCAGGAAACGAGCGTGAGAAGCGATCATTCCAGTTCTTCTACGAGCGGACAGTCCCCTCATTAGCGGGCTACTGCGGCTCCAACTTCTGGAATAGGCTGGTGTTACAGGTTAGCCAGCATGAGAAGGCTGTCTGGCATGCGCTGATTGCGTTGGGCTCATTGCATGAGAATTTTGAGAATGATCGGAATATTCCCGGTTTGTGGTTCTCGCGGAGGGGACAGGATTGTTTTGCTGTGCAAGAGTATCTGTATGCGATCAGGGCTTTGTTGGGGAGTTCGAGTCCGGGGGGTGTGTGGTCTGCGAATCTACCGGTGGGTGTTTGTCTGATATCCTGTATTTTGTTTGCTTGTTTTGAGGTAAATCCCCTATAGCAGCTTCTGAATGATTCATACTGACTGCGACAGGTTCTATCAAGCCACTATGACTCCGCCATCAACCACATTAGAGGCGGGATTAAGATTATGAACGAGTCATACTACGACCCGCGCTTAGGAACGTTCTGTCATCCACATTTGAAACCATCTATAGTGACGGGGCTGGAGATGGGTACTTTGCACAAGATGTTGATCCTCTTGCAAGATCAAGCGCTTGTTTTAGTAAGATCTCGGCCACAGACTAAGGTAGCCAATGCTAATGAGCTAGACTCGAGATCGTATCGACCAGCAACTGGCCCACTCTGCTACTTTCTCAGAACCTTACCTCAATATCCCCGAGATCTTTAGCTCCGTCGCGGAAGCACGCGATACCTTCGAGTACTACCGCTACAAAGCCGACCGCGACTTCCGCGACAATGCTGGAACTGGACCTAGCTGTGAAACGACCGCCGAATTTGCGACCTTATTGCGATCATATGATCCCTTGATCAGGAAATTCTGTACCACATTACACAAATTCGAGCATACCCGCGGAGAACGGCTCAGTGCCCGCGAGCAAATTGGTCTCCGAATACTCAAGATCCACCAAGCCATGCAGCGTATCCGATTAGAGCATGCGCAACTCAGAAGAACAGAACAGGTATCCTGGGACAGGTTCAATCCCGTCTTCGAAGAGATCGTCAACCTCGCGGCATATGTCGTTGACAGCACCCACGGGGTCGACTGTTTATCCTTATCGCCATCTCAATTAGAGCAATTATCAAATACAAGGCATTTCAAGCCGTCGTTCACCCTGGACATGGGCATCATTGGTCCGGTATACAACGTGGCAACGCTCTGCCGGGACCCGTTTATCCGACGGAAAGCCGTTCGCGTTCTCCATTCGGCGTCGAGACAGGAGGGCTGTTTTAATAGTCATGTTTGCGCGGTTATTGCAGAACAGGCAATTGCCATTGAAGAGACGGCAGCGCTTAGAATAAGTCCAGACTCTGAAAGCGTGCCTCTGCTCCAAACCCTTTCTGGATTACAGCTACAGGATTACCAAGCGGGGAGGATCACACACTGCTCGGAAGTGCCGGAGAACGCTCGGCTTCTCTTTGTTTATCCAAGGGTTGATCCGGTGGAGAAGAAGGTGTATATGAGGCTTAGCCAGAGGGGGGTGGATGTTGACGTCCCGTTGCCGGCTATGGCTGCTATGGGGGACATGATGATATCATGAATACGACGATTATCAAATTCAATATTTTAGCATACAGTATAGCAGTACCAGGATATAAACAACGCATAAACTCCGGACTATTGACGATCTCCCACCGCATATTTCAACCTAAATTCAAGGCAACAAGTAGAGTAGCATTGTCCCTGACCAGTTCCTGTAATACTACGGTCATACTCACCAGACCTTCTCGTTCAGGCAAGTTTCCCCTCAGCCCTGGCGATCATTCAGAAAATTGGGGCGTCGCCCACGGTTGGACTCGGGACTTGGAACGTGCGCATCCCACACCAACCACACACATTTTGTTGGCAAAGCCAAAATCCCAGTTGAATCTTCAACAAAATATGGGCTGTGTCCAGGGTTATTCCCCAATAATTCAGAACATTATACGCGGTAGTCGTCTATTGCAGCACGGGCAGCTGATGATCCCAGAACCAAGCCAGGGGTAAGGGTAAAGGCAGACCCGACAATGCGGTCATCCCATCAATCTGATCAAGATCTCGGACGAGAAGAGAGTCATTGAGGAGCTTTGCACACGCATGGGGCTTGTACTCGACCATCGTCTAGATTGGAATTCTGGGAAAAGCAGTCCGTTTTTGACTGGTAGCCCTGAAGGAAGGAAACTGTCCCGATCGGGTGGCGTTCGCTGGAGTTTACTCGGTGATGGTACCGAATCCCATTCGACATTTGAAAATGTTGAAGAACGTGCATCTTGTGTAAAAATTGGTTTATCACAACTCGAATGTGGTGAAGACTGAAGAAAGACGGGCGAGGTTCTGCGGAGGTCAACATGCCAAAAAGACAGGACAGACCAGACTAATCCTAACATTGACAAGGCAACTGCAAAGAGCTCCACCGCGTCGTCGAAGAGATCAACAAAATACCAAAGTGCAAAGGCGTCGCGGACGGGGGGGGGGATCACTCTCTCTTCCGCCCATGGATCGCCCGTCACTTCCCGGTGTGTTTGGGATCTTCATCGTCCGTCGAGCGCGGTCTTGCTGCGTCTTTCCTGAATTGGATGGGCTGAGTTTAGTCGGTGCTGCAGGCGCTTCCGATTTTCTCACGATTCTTTGTTTGTGGTGTTGGCGACAATATGGTTGTGAACACCTCGGGTAGACTAGATACCTCCACGTGGAGAGAGGCAAGGCTCAACAACCTTGACTCGAATTTCAGTACGTTTCAGTCTCTTCTCATAAATATCCCTGACTGCGGGAACCTGTTTATCGAGCATTTGGAATTGCGAACTGATAGTCTGTGGAGCGCGCTGATCACATCTTTAGCGTAATCGAGCCAAGGCACAACCGCTTTCTTCTTCTGCGCTCGAAAAAGAGCCATTTTCAGTTGCATAGATGCAAGTAAAATGCAAAGGCGATATCGACCGCACATGTGCAACAGAGTCACAGCGTCTGCGGGCTCAAAGCCGTTGTCAGCACGTCCGAACCCGGGGATTCCGACTCCAGTCTCCAACGACTCCAAGAGGCTATGGAGACCGAGGGCCGCGAAGACCACCCATGGCTCGTGCTTCTCAAGTCTGCGGGGGTCTGAGGAAATTCCAGCCAATTCGATTCTCCAGTTTGTCTTGACGGACTGTGCCTGAGCTCGACCCGTCCCAGGAACTTGCTGGGAACGTGCCGGGACGTGACTGGCTCCTGGGGCTTCTGGGGCTTCTGGGGCTGTGATAAATGAAGCCTTGACCCGGCCCAGACGGGGCCTTAGAGTTTGCCTCTGCCCCTCAGTGCTGCACATTCTATACGATCTTGGCTCTCTGGGCGTGATACGATTCATGTTTGTCTACTGATGGTTCACTCGGAAGATCGCGCGCTCGGTGGACTCTGTTGAGTCTTCCACCGTTACCCGTCACCTATCGCTGGCGCGCCGGGTCACAGGATGGCCTCGAGCAGCAACAGTTCCTTTACGCCATGTCCTGATCCGTTCATTGCAGAGTTGTCGATTGGCGATGCCGGTGGCTGTATGTCTCCTATCTATGATGGTAGCCGAATGACCCTGATTTTATGATTATAGATCTCGCTGGCCGTTGGTGCACGCCGCAAACCATTGGCGATGAGACCGTCTCCTGTTGTTTCCCGTGCCCGTTCACGGAGTGGCAGTATACAGATGGTACAGATCCGTCAACTAAAATGGCGACAGCATTGCTAACAAGAGCAGGATTCAATCCCACAAATATGGTTTCCTGGATTGCGGTCGGTGTCCTTATCCTCATGGTCATCTCCGCCTTGACCTTTATCCTCCTCCCCGTCAGCGATACACAGCGGCATTATCTGACATCGAGTCCGCTGATGGGATTCGTCTTCATGTCAATCGCTTTTATCATCCCCCTGGGCCCGTCAGACAAGTACTGCCATGATGCAATCACGCCGAACTACTGGCTCTCCGAGACAACCTGCGCGTGTCCGGGTCTCTGATACTATACGGGGTGTGGGTTCTTGTTATTGGATGTACGCACACCCCTCTCCAGAAAAAAAAGTTGGGAATTTAGTAGTACTAACGGATCAGGCTTCTTTCGCTCCCTCTCCCTCTACCTCCAACTAATCTGGAACATCGAGTCGGGCCCCAAATTCCGTGTCATCTCATTACTCTGCATCTTCGGCGGCTCACTCGCCCTTCTCGGAATCGCCCTCGGCGTGTCCGGCGTCTCATACCAGGTCGGCGAGATGTGCTACATCAGCTACCCCAAGAGCGCAGGCTCATTCTGGGCGCCCCTAATCGCGGTCGCGTTCGTCTCGTTCCTCATCCAAATTTTCATAATGAGGTGTACTGTATCCGCGGTGTTCTTACGCTCGGGTGGACAGCCCGACTATCATTATTTAAGCGTCCTGAGCGAGAACGGCCCTCGACAGATGATAGTTCACCGCGCGTTACGCCGCCTCGACGAACGGGGAAGAAGATCTGGCGCATTCTACAACTACAATGGCGCGCTATTGCCATTGCGTGCTTGGTACTGCTGTATGTGGTCTACTTTGCACAAGCGATTCTTCGATACGGCGATCCGGGACAGTACTCGCCTGAGGAGATGCAGCCGTTGGTTGACTGCCTTGTTCGCACCAAGGGGGATAAGAGGGCTTGTCATGAGGAGGCCAGTCATATTGGACCGAATCAAGCGACTGCTGTGTCGGCGCTTGCTTTACTTGCTGTATGTCGTCTTTCTTCCCATCACCCCCTTACCTCGCTAACAAAGCCGGTCGCCAGTCCTGCGGCATCTGGGGCGTAATCTGCACAGCCCGGTACACCATGCTCCTCGGCTGGCTCGACATCTTCAACGACATAACCGACTACATCTACGACACACTGCACGGCCGACGATCGCGCGAGCGCCCAAGACCACCCGACCTTGAGCGCATCGTCCCAGACCTCCCCCCCAAAGCCACAACGGCCATACACACACCAACACCAACAACCCCAAAAACCCTCGAAGACGTCGACCGTCTCTACGGAACAAGAAAGTACCACGTCCCGCAGAATAGCTTTTCGAGACCGGGGAGGGCTCGAACGGTCTCGGTTGCTGGTAGTGCGAAGGGGAGCGTTAGTACTTTTGCCCCGAGCTCTGTTAGTTTTACGCCGAGTACGGCGCCGGCGAGTACGATTACCACGACGATTGAGGGGAATGCGCATGTTGAGGAGTTTGATTTGAAGGAGATGAAGCCTTCTTGAAGGCTTGAAGGTTCTGTTCAGGTCACTCCTTGGGTGTGCCCGCTACGCCTGAGGCTCTTTCTCTTCTCCTCTCGCCGCGTCGCATTTCCATTAGAGGTCATTCCAAAGGGGAGCTCGGAGTCGGTGACCTTGTCGCCTGATATTCCAGCTGAGCAAGCACCTTGCCAGCCACTACCCTCGGTCTTCGGCGCCGTTGACGAATATCTTGACGAGCTGTTGGCTTTCTGGGTGCAGACAGGCCATGTTGAACCGAATCATCATTGGTGCAGATGACGACGCGCCCTTGATTATCATCTACGCTTGATCTCGCTTCCGGTCAGAGGCTGACACCGGCATGACTGCGTCAAATGCAGTTTTATATACTATAATTATGGCTCAGCCGTCTACGACGTGACGACAGATACCACTTGCATTGCATTCTGGCATTCTTTGAACCAGGGCCACTTTGTACCGATAAACATAATATAAGAGTCTATTCCAAGAAAACTCCAAACACCAAATGCTTGCTTGCTATCCAAAACAGTATATATAAATAACAAAATACCCAAAACCGCTTTAAAATGAAGCAGTCTGCTTCGGAACCCGAAACGGATGCGCCTCAGTATTAAACACAAACTCATCGAGACTAACAAGATCGGTCTCAGCAAAAATCAAATAAAGATACTTCAACGTCTCCGCCATCCAAAAACTCTCCATACTATCCTCCTTGCCCACCGGATCCCCCTTCTCAACCTCCCCCGACTCGCGCTCATGCTTCTCAAGCGGAACCGTAACATCGCGCACCGCCGCATTCGCAAACTCTGTGTGCGTCGCCGCCTCAATGGACATGTACATCTCCCATGCGGCCTCGCGGTACTTCTCGTCCCCTGTGATACGCCACATGTAGAAGACGCTCTCGAGGGCTTCGGGGCGGAGGACGTAATGTTTGTCGCGGACGAAGGTGTATATGCTGGTTTGGGTATCGTCCCAGATACACTCGTTCAGACTGGGGCACCGCGGGACGGTGAACATCTCGGGCATTATGCCCATGGGGCTATTGCGGTAGTACCAGATACAGCCGTCTGTGAGTTTGCGGGCTAGCGTGAGATGGGAGTCGTTGGCGAAGAGTTTCCCGCCGAGGGCGTACATCCCGCCGACGAAGCAGGAGAGGTGCTCGGCGCGGGTTTCGAGGCCGACGGATAGACTTGTTGCGTGGGCGATTCCCGGCAAAAGGATGTCTGCGTGGTCGGGGACCATGGGGCGGAAGAGAAGGTGCTGTGCGCCGGCGGAGAGGGCATTCTCGTAGAGTCGTGCGTACTGTGGTGCGCGGCCGACGCCAGACAGGAGCTGGTATTCTTTGCCGAGATACTCATATGCGGAGTCGGCCATGCCGCCGTAGCTGAATGTGGAGCCCTTGGTCAGGTCTGGTTTCTGCACGTCCACGCCGACGGGCCACATTCCCGGGATGCGGGTGTTGGGTGCCTGGGCGTCGAGCACGTCTGTGATTCTGGAGACTGCGTCGAAGTACCGCATGTCTCCGGTGAGCTGGGAAAGCCGTGTGAGTTCAAGACTGCTGCTTGCGATTTCGGCGATGATGCCCTGCGCCGCGGGGGACTGTTTCTCGCCGTTGGCGGCCTTGTGCGGGTTCCATCGTGTCACGGGCATGCGCATGGGCGTGTCGAAAGAGTTGTAGATCATGTCGCCGATTTGAACGGCCTTGTCGAGGAGGCGCTGGTCGCGGCAGCCACTCAAATCATAAGCCGCGATAAACCCGCCTAGATACCGGATTGTCGTCTCGAAGACGTTGATGGTAGGCTGGCTCGACGAGTGCGGGTCAAAGTCGACGTCGAGAACGGCCTCGACGGCGCGCTCGAATTCCTCGTCCAGATCCATGATCAGCAGCGTGTCGAGGTTATCGACGAGCGTCGCGCCCCATCCGCCAAAGGTATTTTTCTTCCCGCCGGAGAGGGGCGTAAGCTCGTCTGCTTTCCAGGCGAGTTTTTCGTAGGAGCGCCATGCGCGCTGGAAGGTTTCCTTTATGGCATTTTGGCGAGAGAGACGGACGGTTTCGTCGCTTGTGGAGGGTCGCGAGAAGGCGGCTTGGATTTGTGGCAATTGTAACGGTTTCTCAGTCGATAACGAAATGGGATCGGAAACGGGGTAGTTCTCGGGAATGTCGCGCCAGGAGAAGGATCCCTCGTCGGTGTTTGTGCGGTTGTACGGCGGGTCCGGGGGTGTGAGAGGGCACCGGTTGGCCGTGAAGCGGTTCGGGAGGGAGGACGAGGGCTGGGCGGGCGCGTTCCTGTGCAGGAGGATGAAGAAGAAGAAGAAGAAGACGAAGATGGCGGAGATGGTGAGGAAGGAGGACCAGCGCTTGTTGAGGGAGGGCATTGTGCCCTGGCCAGCAGCTAGACCTGGTGGGCAGTCATAAGAATGACAAGAAATGGAGAAATGGAGAAATGAAATGGAAATGAGCTTGGAACTGGAACGTGGACTCGAGCGGAGAGGATCAAAGAATGGAATCAGGGTCGCCAGCTGGACCCTTGGCAGCCCTGCATCATTGGCTGGTGACCCCCGAAACAGCCCCGCTGGGCCCTTTGAAACAGCCCCCGAACGCTAGCGCGGTCCCTGAACGCGGGTGCCTAAGCTCAGGAGTATACGGAACAGCATGAACATTATGAACATTGCTTTGCTATGCGTGTACACTACTTAAACCAATACCCATTCAACCCCTCAACGGTCCTCGCCCCCACATTGTGATGTCGATTCTCCTCCCACACGGTTCCACCCTCCCCATACTGATTGGAGAGATGTCCCAGAAAGAAATCCAGATTCTCCTTACACTGCGGGAACTCGTTCTTGAAGAAGTCAAACAATTCCTGCACGGTCGCCTTCTTCGGCGCATACGTGATCTTGTCTCGGAACAGGTCGAGGTAGCGCTGTGTATGCGCGAGGTCTTCCTTCGCGTTGAGGTCCCAGCCGGTTTCCATGTGGCCCGGGATGAGCTTGGATGGTTGCAAAGCCGCGATGAGGGAGAGAGTCTTGTTCCATGCTTCTAGCAGAGCTGGGGTTTCAACTTCTTCGACCCTGGATTTCTTAGTCGGTATACTCTTTGCAGGCGACGGAAAGGAAGACAAGGACATACCAAACATGCGTACTCCTCCCATAAACCGCATCACCACAAACAATCGTCTTCTCATTCGGAAGCCAAAACAGCGTATGATCAACACTATCCCCCTGCAACGGCCCTAACAGCACAACCGGACTCTCAGGATTCGCATCCAGGGCAAAGAAACTAAAATTGAACTCCTCCGGACGCCTCGGCGCGGCATGGACATTCTCCGCGCCAAACACAGAAGGCCAGTACTTGACCTTGTCGTCGTACTCGCGGTTAATGCCGGCAAGGACATACGGAGCCGCGTAGAACTTGGCGTCCGGGTACGCCTCGAAGATGCTGTTTGCTGCGAAGAAATGGTCGGGGTGGTGGTGAGTTACGAAGACGGCTTTTAAGGGTTTATCGGTCGTCTTTTTGATCCAGGAGGCTACGGCTTCACCGTCGGGCTTTAGGAAGGGTGGGTCGACGAGGACTGCTTCGCTGCTGCCGACGATTAGGGTCGTTATGCTGGAGAGGCCCTTGGGGGAGGAGGAGAGGTGGTATGTTTCGAGGGGCATTTTTCACGTAGTAAAGTGAGTTACCGACTAGAGAGGTAAGCTTCCTGTGTAGTCTGCAGTCTGCAAGGTCCCCCATACCTTCCATCGGCTTTATAACTTGTACCTACCGGCTCATCCGCGTTCTTCAGCAACCCGGAAAACCCCCCAATGCGCGGGGTAGGCGATCGGCTGTGCGGAGAACCAATAATCGGGCCTAGAGATCCAATACGTAGTCCCACCGCGGTAGAATCAATGAACTGTTCCGCACATTATGGGTTCCTAACGGGGGAAATAAAAGCTCGTGATGAGACCTGCCTCGGCGTTTACAATTTGGTTTTTCTTCTCAATTGCCCAGAGCTCCCGGTATTTCCGCTCTATCAACCCGCAATGTCACAATACACGAAGGACCTCACCCCCGACTCTCTAAAGGATAAAGTCGTCGTCCTCACAGGTAAGAGCCCCATTCAACTTCAATAAGAGACAAGCTAACAGCACAGGCGGCGCAAACGGCATTGGAGCCAGCCTAGTCGAATATGCCGTCCAAAACAGCGCGTACGTATGCTTCGGCGACCTCACAACCGAAGCAGGCGAGGAGGTCGCAAGGAAAGTAAATAATGGCTCGTCTCCTCCACGGGCAGTCTTCGTTCAGACCGACGTCACCAAGTACGACTCTGTCCTTGGCCTCTTCGACAAAGCGATGGAGGTCTACGGTCACATTGACCACGCTGTTGCTGGTGCGGGGATCAGTGAGATAGGCAATGTTTTTGATCCTGCTTTGGATATGGAGAGTATTCGTCAGGTGGGATATTAAATCGGTATATCCAGAAAGGAGCATTGACGACTAACGAATCCACCTAGCCACCCACAACGAAAGTCATGGACGTCAACATGAACGGGTGTCTCTACGTTGCAAGGATAGCAAGCGTGTACCTCCGCCAGAACCGCCCCTCGGCAACACCAACCGACCGCTCCATAATCCTCGTATCCTCAATCGCAGGCTTCAAAGAATCCCCAGGCCTCTTCATCTACCAAGCCTCAAAGCACGGTGTTCTCGGACTGATGCGCGCACTTCGGCTCTACCTTTTCCCGGCACACGGAATCAGAATCAATGCCATCTGCCCCTGGATGACGACGACGGCGATGGTTAAGGGTGTGCAAGATGGCTGGTTCAAGGCTGGATTACCGGTGAATTCACCAATGGATGTGGCGATGGTTATTGGGAAAGTTCTGGGGGATACTGAGCTCAATGGGACGTCGATGTACGTAGAAGGAGGAAGGGCTTGGGAGATTGAAGCGAATATTGATCGGTTGGAGCCGCAGTGGCTTGGGGAGGAGCCCAGTCGGAGTTTGGCGAGGGGGCAGGCGGTGTTGGGGAGTGGGAGTAATTGGATTAAATGATTCTGCTGATTTTCTACGTACTTGATGGTAGTATTCAATTAATCGTCCTTGTCATGACTCCATACGGCAATTCAAGATGTTATTCGTCCATGTAAACATAAAGCCATTACGGAATACATCCAAGCCAAGCGAAGGATGTAAAGTCCATGCAAGAAACTTCTCTCCAACTGATCCACATGCTTCTTATTAACTATTCCGTATATCCGAGGTCCGCAAGAATTGCGCCCGATCTACAGGCCTGTATCTACTCTGTATACCCCGCGTCTACGCCAAACGCAATCATGACGAAAGCAGGGGGAATCCCGACTGATGATGCCTTGGAGCTGGGCTAGCGGCTTAAGTTCCTACATCACAGAGTAATGCCAATCCAATCGTTCTGTAGACAGAAAGGTGAGAGCGTCTGTCTCGAAATATATCTGGGTTCTCTCGCACAATCAAGGGAGGGGTTTCGTGCATTATTTATACGTAAACCGTCTTGGCGCTTCGCTCTCTACGCGCACTTCAGCTCAAAAGACAATAGATAGATCCAATTTACTTATGGTGGGTTGATCTCACGCTTATGTGTACAGACCAGTCCTAATCTAGTCTTTGGTTGAATAGTCCATATCCAGGAAATACTCCAGAGAGGGGTCGGGTATGACTGCTACTGCCCTGTCTTGCTTGCTTCAGTTGTTGTAGTATAGAAGTTGCACAGGCGGCAAAATATATATTTTCCCTTGCGCTGCAGGAACCAACTTCCACGTCATCCATCCTTCTTCCACACAACGCAGCACCACCAAAATGCCATTATCCTGGCCACGCATCCAATTCCACGAAATCGGCGACCAATCCTGGTGCCCAGCATGGCTCCACCACCACGAGCAATTCTCTCTCAGCCAACTGTGGAATCTGCGCGTGCCATTCTGGTCGCGGGGTAGTCTCGCCACGCAAGCCTGCGCCGTAATCAAAGAGCACCTTTCCGATCTGTCGTCGACGACAATTGTCGATTGCTGCGCGGGTGCAGGCGGTCCGACGCCGTTTATCGAGCGCGAATTGAATCGCGATGCCGAGAGGGATCTGAGGGAAGCAGTGAAGTTTGTGTTGACGGACATGTTCCCGCCCGTGGATGTGTGGAGTGCGATCGCAAAGAAGCAGAACAATGTGCGCTTTGTGGACACGCCTGTCGATGCACGGAGTGTTGGTCGTGTTGCCGAGGAGAGAAGGAAGGAATGTCGGATTTTTAACATCTGCTTTCATCATTTCGATGACCAGGATGCAGCTGGGATACTGAAGAGTGCCGTAGAGGAGGCGGATGCCTTCATGTACGTCACTATCCGGCATGTCTACAATTCAGGTGCTAATGGGTACAGAATCTTCGAAATCACAGCGCGACAGGTATCAACTTGTCTCTATTCGCCCCTCGCCTTCTTCTGGGGCTTTTACGTGACGGCACTCTGGTACTGGCACTCACCGGTGCATTTGCTCTCCACGTTTCTTATCCCTGTTGCGCCGCTGGCACTGTGGATCGACGGGCTCATCTCGTGTCTGCGAACACGAACGCCACAGGAAGTTCAGACATTGATCGCTCGGTCGGGAGCAAATACCGACGGCTGGAAATTTACGCACGGAGAAAAGAGCGTGCAGTGGCCGATGATCACCTTGTACTACTATGTCGGACGGCGTGTAACCTAGATTAGACTGAATGGGCTGATCGGGGCGCTTGTTCCCGCCAAGTCAAACCCAAACATTTAACCAAATTTAACCTCACTTCCTCAATGTCCGCATCACAATGAAAGTCATCATCGTAGGCGCCGGTCTAGGCGGGTTAGCCTGCGCAATTGCATGTCGTCGCGAGAGCCTAGACGTCGTCGTTCTCGAGCGCTCGCCCCATGCGCGCGAATTCGGCGCGGGGATCCAGATCCCGCCAAACGGCGCAAAAATCCTACAAACACTTGGCTTATTACCGCAGATTCTAGAGAAGGGCAGTGTGGTACAAAATGTTGAGTTTCGGCGATACGACGATGGACGCCTTCTCAGGAGTATGCCCTTTGGCGAGGATATTGTCGAGGAGTTTGGGGTTTCTTGGGTGTATGCTAATCCCCAACCCTTCACCCTTCTGGATGCAATGCGCTGACGAGTCGGTCATAGGATTATCCATAGACAAGATTTCCACCAGATCCTGCTTGATGAAGCGACTCGCCTAGGCGCTGAAATCAGACTGGGCGCCGAAGTCACAGATATCATTTTGGAAGGACCAGAAGTCATCCTGGCTGGTGGTGAAAGAGTCGCAGGCGACGTGGTCATCGGGGCGGACGGTATTCCCCGCCTCTACTCCATACGCTAGGTCTTTGTTAATGCTTCTAGGCCTATACTCTCGAGTCCGAGACCTCGTCTTGGAGAACCCAACCAACCCCGAAGAAACAGGCGACCTAGCCTATCGCGCGATATTCCAGCGCTCGCAACTCGAAGCTCTCAATGACAACCGGGTAAACGAGCTCTGTTCCGAAACCGCCATAACTAGCTGGCTCGGTCCAGATAAACACTCTATCTTCTATCCCGTCCGTGGTGGTGAGGAGTTCAACCTTGTCTTGCTCCGCCCGGATAATCTCAACAAGGGCACGAGACGGGCCCAGGGGGATATCAATGAGATGAAAAGTAGTTATGAGGGATGGGATGAGACGTTAGTTACTTTCCTTGCGTTTTCTGCCTATACATTTATCGAGACTGACTATGGCAGGCTAACGAAATTGATATCCTGCGTACCCGCCGTAACACAGTGGAAGCTCACACATTTACCGGAGCTACCTACGTGGACAAAGGTAAGTACTTCTATAAGTAAATGATCATAAAAAATGGCCTAGGACTAATCATGTTCAATAGGGCCCAGTCGCTCTTCTCGGCGACGCATGCCACCCAACCCTCCCCTACCAAGCGCAGGGCGCCGCAATGGCAGTGGAGGACGGATTCGCCATTGGAAAGCTCCTCGGACTGCTGCAGCACCATTTAAATGCAAATGATTCATCTAGAGATACGGAACTAGCCCGGTATATCTCCGCCGTGCTCAGTATCTATGAATCAATCCGTAAATCACGCACAACAACCAGCGTGCAAGCGGCCATTAGGAATCGACGAGCATTTCATATTCGAGACGGGATTCTGCAAATCATTCGTGACTTTCTGATTTCAAATATGGGAATGACCAGGAAGAGTGATTGGACGTGGTTCTTTTCGAGGAGGATGCGCTGGACGTTGGATCATGATCTTGCTGGGGATTGTGAGAAGGGTTTTGAAAGGTTAAAGAGCTCTATAGCATGAAAGAAAGAGACAGAGATACTGTGCACACTCACTTAAGAGATCTCAGCAAGAATTATAAATATGATAATGATCTACAACTCCGTCCGCCCGGCACACCGGCCTGACAAGGCTGTCCCGAGTAGACTCAGCCCCGCATCGCACAGCCTCCAGGCTCTATTGTACACTTATTACGCTTCGATCAAAAATGCCGGCCAATCTCCAGAAACCAAACCCATAAACACAAATGGACCCCATAAGCTCGCGGAGGTCAAGTTGAACGGACGGCAAATTCGAAATACTGTGCGAACGGCCATACAATTGGCCGAGTTCCGCAAAGAGACCATGGACTATGGACATTTTGAGAGGGTAATCAAGGTAGTTGACGAGTTTGAGAAGCATCTTGATACTACCCGAGGATATACGGAACAGGATTGGATTCACCACCAGGCACTTCGCTGATCTATAAGGTTATTGGAAAATTACTTCAAGATGCTCCGTGGTCCCTGTCCTATCTCAATGTATATATTATTGATGTCTCCTCAAGAAATAGGTACCTTCTAGCTCCTTAGTATCGACGTATCCCTCTCAACCCCAGATTATTCAAGTCGCATCTATTTACATGGCAATCCTCAATGCTCACACTAGTCTGGCTGTCCAATGATGCCGGCATGGGGCCCAGCCCATGCATGCGGCTGAGCCATACTGACCTATGATTAATTGCCAGCCTCCCTGGGCCTTTTCCTCGCTGACGCCAGCCTCGTGCCAACCGTCTCTGTGCTCCTCGCCAACAACCCCGCAACGCACCTCCGCCAACGTTGATACTCCTGCATTGCCCTTGACAATCTCTATACACCAGGTGCTATATTGGAGACATTTTCCTGGTTACAAACATCAATTATCCGCTGAGGAGAGACAAAGTTGTGGCGTATGTTCCTCCCTCCATCAAATTTCCTTCCGCACCTGATCGCTCAAGCTGACTAGGCAGTTCACCGGTTTTCGATGCCCATTCACTAAGTTTAGGCGAGGACGAATCTTTATCTGATAGTAGGGAATGGCGTCCTTGTCGAAGAGAGTCAATGGAGGATGTAGTACTGTACACTGCGCCACCCGAACGTGAAGGCGCGTCGCGCCGCCGCCGCAGACAACGGAGCGGAAGATATCGCTTTCGCGCAGACGACGAACTGGCGAGCGAAGATGCGAGAGCGATTCGGACAAACCGCTGGTTAATCGTCCCACCGTGAAGCTATCGGATAACAGACGGAGGGTTCTCGTATCGGAAGTTGAAAAACCGAGTAAGGGGACACTGCCAATTGCTTCAATGCTCTTCGTCAGTGGCCATCATCTCTAATTTGCCTCCTTTGCCAAGATATTCAATATAAATCTGCGCGGGATTATCTACGTGCTAGCAAAAATGCTAGTCGTGAGAAGCAAAGTTTTGACAGGGAGTCTGGTACACCTCGTCTTGCCCAGCAGGATGATGAGCGCGCCAGTCGATCCTCGACCGGCAGCACACAAGGTAAATCTACTCTTACCTTGTACGGTGTTATGCAAGGATTTCTAATTAGATCCTTGCAGAGAGCCCAGAATAAGCAGTATCGGCAGCGCGCAGTCCCCGTTAACGCGGAGCACGGCATCAAGCATACATGTCACGTCTACAATATCAGAGGGTCTATCTCGGCAGGATAAGGATCAAGGTGCTAAGCTGCGTTATCTCTCGCAGAAGCTGGAGCGGACTGGGCTGAGGTTGCGGAATACAGCTTTGCAGTAAGGGGCTTTGTAGGTATGAGCTGAGGCTAGGATAGGTATCTTTCAGTATTCTGTCTGGCGTTTGGATTTTGGGATACCATTTATATATCGTCATTCGTTTGCGGGGTGCTTGTAGGGGGAGGGCTGCGGCCTCTGAAGCCCATCTTCTGATTTCCAGATTTGTTTGGATGCGGTTTGGACCTCAGTGAACCGTAACGATTCAACAGAGCAAAATTGGGGTTCCGTGAGTGGCAATCATATTGAATGTTACAGGCAAGTCCGGAATGTACAGGACGCTCTTGGACTGATGAATGTGCTCAAAAACGAACTCTTTGTGGAAACCTCGCTATTTTCTGGCCGCAAGTTGTTCGTAGTGCTTAGGTTCTGCAGCATCCCTGTCGCTAATGGCCACTGACTCACTCAGCCTGTGCTGTGTGACGGACTCTGCCACTGCCACAGCTCCTGCATACGAAAGCAGGCTAAGCCACAATGCTAATCAAGAGTCTTTCCCCTCATTCTGTCTCTTGCGCTATTCACGCTGATCCTACACCCACTCTGCGGATTCAGCAACACGCGCTTTGCGTGCGCCTCAACCAACCGAATATATCCCGTGGAAAAGGCTTAGCACTGACACATAGTACTCTTGTCTCTGATTGTCCGTGGGCAATTGTGAAAAGTTCATCGAACCAATGCCTACTCATATGTAGGTTCGCCCCTTTGCCCGCTCCATCTATCTATCGTCCATTCCATCTCGTTGATCGACCTGTGGACGCCATGCCTTTTGAACGTAGCATAGCTGACCCAGACAGTGATGAAAGCCCTTACTCTTATACTGATCCCTGGGAGACTGCCGCACTGCCTTCCAGTGATGATGGTGCGTCCTAACATCCCAAAAGCCGTGATGGCACCGACTGTACAATAAAAGTGCAGCGCGCAAAGATTCTGTCCTCCCTGTTCAATCTACCCGACCAATCTCAGTCGCGGATTCTCTAAAGCTTATGCGGATGCCACGAGAATCTGAGGATGAATCCGGACTCTCGTTGCTTCCGAGAGCACTACGGTGGTCACGGCATTCAGGACGTACTCATTCACCCTCTCGTACCATTTCCGTGATAGAACAGGTATCAGGATGAACAGAGAGCGGCGCTGCATATACCCAGGATCGCTTGAAGGTATAATCCCTCACATCCTTGCGGGTGCATAGGTCCGCTAACTTTGTATGCTATGTAGAGAGTGCCGACGAAGAGAGCGACTCAAGTTCCGTTCAAAAACGACGCATTCGCCGTGAGAAGCTTGAGCAGCTGGAGAACCAAAGTAGTCTGGAAAGCAAGCGCGAATTTCAAAAGCAGCTGGCACGCCGTCGAGATTTAGACTACCTAGGTACCCTAACGAAGCTCTTTTTTTGGATCTGGCCTCTCTAACCCGGTTTAACCCTTCGTGCAGTAGCGGAGCCGAGAACGGACAATTCTTCCTCAACACGGTCACCGTTAACAATGAGCACAGAGTCTAGTATGCTTGTCAAGTCTACCATTCCCGAGAACCTATCGCGCGCCGATAAAAACCAGGGCGCGAAGCTGCGGTACCTCTCGCAGAAGCTGGTGCACACGAGGCTGGACTTGCGAATTGGGGGAATCTGTATAGATAGATGAGCTGAGGGTATGGAGTATGGAGTATGGAGTATGACGGATTCCTTAGCCACCCGAGCATCACATTTTAGGAACGGTACGCTAAACAGCGCTTCATTCGCTTATGAGTTGATGGTTGTGCCCACATATAGCTAAAATGTTTCTTGACACCCCGTTTCTATTCCCCCGGCCCTGGACTAGTAGGCTGAACCGAAGCAATGTCCCAGTCTCTCGAACCCTACTTGTATCACCAGGTCCTTGTGCCAAATTTTATAGTCGCCAAAGAAACATTGTAAGTTCTAGTGACCAGTCACCATCATTGTGGTACCCTACCGATCGAACGAGTTTGATTCGATACTTACCAAGCAGCGGCGCATTATGTAGTCTGTGGGGCAATTCTTTTTACAGCCGGGGGCATCGTTTTGAGCGCCTGTCTCATGTGTACCTATACTAGACGGAGACGAGACTTTCTTCGTCTTTGCGATGTGGCGCTCTAGCTGAGGTCTGGCCGTCCTCGGTCCGAATTCCCTCGGCAACGGGATCCTTTTGGTTCTTGAATAGCCATTCAGCCAGTGATAATCCGACTATGTCTGGGGAGTTCAAGTGCCAGTGTGTTTCAAGGCTGGCATTTCTGGCGCGGCTTTCTGAAGGTTCGAGTTCGTGATCCTTGGAGGGGTATCATGCATGAATGATGAGATATGATTTTATGGAATTCTTGGTTCTTTGTCCCTCTAATCTCGGCAGCTTTAAGGATGCGAGTACCTTGTTGCCGCAAACGCCTGTTCAGCATTCTCACATATTGACCCAGTTGATAGTTCGATCCTCGCTTATTCCCGCAACATCCCTGAATCACGCGAGAACATAATAGATCCATCCGCCACCTATCCCTACAGAATATCAAAGTCAGGGAGTTTAGAATGAATCTCGTGGTACCCCGCAAGGATCTGGCACGCCGTGCCCGAGAGCTCTTCCAACGGTCCACCTCCTCCTGCCAAGCTCCTTACATCCTGTTGGCGTTTCAGCGGAGCTCAATCCAGCTTCCCATTTGTGTAGATGTAGGCCTTCTTCTTTCGCTTTGACGCTGAGTAGTCAGGGAATATGACTACATATCCCCACCCCCGCATGATAGGCGCGACGGGCCGGGGTTGCCAGCCTGGACCCCACGTTCACAATGGCCTTGGTCAAGTGTGCATAGCTGCACTTGTTACACTGCTATGTCGTGCAGCAGCAAGATATAACTAGGAAAAGGCCTCGAGGTGCTGCCCGACGATCTTCTCTTTCCATTCTTTTACCCTGTATTGCCTACCTTTGCGTTCATAGAGCGTTGACATAGTTGAGAACAAATGGCAGTCGAAACAACGATCAAGTCTTCCCACTCACACCATGTCGAGGATAAAGAAAAGGGCGTCTTCTCTTCACAGGCGTCTAACTCGTCTCTACAATACGATGAATCCACCGTGAAGCGGATCAAACGCAAGATTGATGTGCGACTATGTGTGGTCGTGGCTGTCATGTATACCGTTTGTCAGATCGACCGGGTGAATCTCGCGAATGCGTACGTTACTGATCACTCCTAGACAAGAACTCGCTAACCCTGTATCTACAGAGTCGTCGCTGGCATGGGCGCAGAAATCGACCTTACCGGGACAAACTATGTAATTGCCCTACCCTACTACAGCCTCCTATCTGCACCCACGATAAAACTGACCACCGCGATAGTCAACAATGGTCGCCGTCTTCTTCCCAACATACACCGTCTTCCAACCGCTCATGACCGTCCTTGCCCGCAAGATCGGACCACAGATATTCATGGGTTTCATCACCGTCGCCTGGGGTCTCGTGATGGTGGGCATGGGACTAGCCAACGACTGGCGCGACCTCGCCGGGTTACGCGTTATCCTAGGTCTCTTCGAGGCAGGCCTATTTCCCGCCGCGGTGTTCCTCATAAGTAGTTGGTATATCCGGCACGAGACAGGGAAGCGGATTGGGTTGTTTTATTTATTGGGGAGTGGGCTTAGTTCTTTTGGAGGAATTCTTGCTTATGGGGTGGGTATCCTAACTCTTTGAAATTTTATAATCGTCTCATGCTAATTGTTGTTGATAGCTGCAACAAATGCATGGGATTCAGGGCCATGCCGGGTGGAGATGGATATTCATCATCGAAGGCGTTCTTACTGTGGCTATCGGGCTGGCCGGGTTCATCCTCATCGTCGACTTCCCCGAAGAGGCGCGACGGACGCGGTGGTTTCTCAAGGATCGTGAAATTGATATTATGATCGATCGGGTTGAGAAGGATCGAGGCGATGCACACGTCACGCCGTTCGTGTGGAAGCAGTATATCAAGTACGGCCTTGAGTGGCAGGGGTGGTTGCTTGCGGTCAATTTCTTGATGACTGCTATCGTGATGTGAGTGTCCATTCTCGACAGCGGCAATTCTATCGCAATCCGCTAACTAGGAAAGCTATGCGGTCACATACTTTCTCCCAATCGTCCTAATGGAAGGTCTCCAGTTCAGCGTCGCAGAAGCGCAAACCCTGACAGCTCCCGTGAGTCCTTATGCAGCGATTGCGCGCAGACCTCTACTAACAAGTGGAGCAGTGCTTCCTCTTCGGCACCGTCCTCGGCTTGATTGAGAGTTGGCTATCCGACAAATACAAGACACGCGGCATGGTGGTCGTGGTGAACGCCGTGCTCCAAATCGTCGGCGTCGCACTACTGGGGTACGCGAAGAACAACGGGGTACGGTACTTTGGTGCCTTCATCCTGACAGGAAGCTGCAACGCCAATATCCCTGCTTCGCTGACCTACCAGTCAAATAACATCACCGGTCAGTGGCGGCGGGCGTTTGGGTCTGCGCTGATCGTTGGCGCGGGTGGTGTTGGGGGCGTTATTGGGGGGTTGGTGTTTCGCGATCAGGATGCGCCGGAGTATAGGTAACTATCCTATAGAATGCTTGGGCTCGGGATAGTTGCTGACTCTTAATACCTTGCAGGCCCGGTCTCTGGACGTGCTTTATTGCAGCAGCAATTACAATTGTCTCGGTGGGGATCACGACTGTCACAATGTCGAGGACGAACAAGAAGCAGAAGAATGGGCTAGTGATTTTCGATACCCCGGGGTTTAGATTTACGCTATAGTCTTGCATGGTAGTCTTAGATTAAATCTATATACTTAGTAGGTTATCTAACACAATCCTTTCTGGCGTCATCCACTATGGCGTGCTTCCCCATCGCAATGACAAAACCCTAAGCAGCCCTATTCCCCAATCACCACCGCGATGACGAATCGCAACAACCTCAATAGCAATTCCGTTCCAGTGCGGGGACTTCCCTGCTTTTCTCCTCGGGGATGACACCCTCAGAATAATCTCAGCTCGATATTTTCAGTCATATATAAATGGAAGAAACACGCATCCGCAAACGCATCCCTAAATCGTGCCGCCGCTGTCATAGGCGCAAGCAGCGGTGTGTCGGCGCCCCGGTCTGCGGAAACTGCGAGCTCGCGGATCAGCCTTGTATCCGATCCGATAGTGTGCCCAGTTGGCACCATGGGATGTCGAAAGGGGCGTTGGCGGCAAGGATTGAGAGCTTGGAGGCACAGCTTGCTGCTTTCACGGATGGGATGAGGAGTGGGTATGAGGAGCTGGAGGTTGGAGAGGGCGACAAATACCAGTCTCAACATGCTACGGCCAGCGAAAGAAGGAATCCAGCTACAGGCAGCTCAAATATCACATTCACATCCACATCCACATCTGCAGT
The DNA here is from genome assembly GCF_047715775.1 of Aspergillus undulatus. Taxonomy (NCBI): domain Eukaryota; kingdom Fungi; phylum Ascomycota; class Eurotiomycetes; order Eurotiales; family Aspergillaceae; genus Aspergillus; species Aspergillus undulatus. The sequence goes on along the minus strand of NW_027396633.1, from coordinate 126,165 downwards.
CTCAGCCTCAGCCTCCGCATCCCCCTTCTCCCCCGACCCCGGCGCAGTAATTCACTTCCTCATCCAAGGGCACGGTTACAGAAACAGCAACAGCGCGAGCAACAACCCCAACGACATATCCAAATCCGAAGGAAACTACCTAGGCCCGTCATCCGGCCTCTCAATAGCAGAAAACATAAGCCGAATTGTGCAAGACGCCGTGTGGAAATCGATTCCCGTGAACGAAACGAACGAGTTCCTTGGCCCCTGCGAGAATGAAGCCGAGGGCCCTGCATCGGCGCCAGACGACGCGATGGGAAAACGCATACTCGATGCGTACTTCAAGAGCATGCAGATGCGTCTGCCATTCCTGTGTCGCGATGAGATTTATGCGTTACATGCGAGGCGACATGAGCCCGTCCCCACCGGTGCAAATTCTAGCACATCAGCACAGTTCGCGCGGTTCAAGATCTTCATGGTCTACGCCATCGGTGCCGCAATCCTCCGCATGACAGAAATGTACGAATCGACACCACCGCGGAATTACTTTGTCACGGCAATGCAATATCAACCAGCGATCCAAGAATCCCTATCAATAAATAGCATCGAGGCACTAATGTTACTCGCCATGTACAACCTGCAATCCAGTGCTAGTTCGTCCGTCTGGTACATGATGGGTCTTGCGACGCGGATATGCGTGGACTTTGGGCTTCATCGGGAGGCGCAGTACCGACGGTTGAAGCCGTACGAAGCGCAAAGACGGAGAAGGCTCTTCTGGAGCGTTTATCTCAATGAACGATCTGTTGCGTGGTCTCTAGGTCGGCCGTTTAGTATAGCGGATGAAGAAATCGACGCTAAGCCGCCGGCAGATATTGATGATTCCTTGGGCGAAGACGCACCAGAGCATCTATTTACATCGCCGCGGAGTCCACATGAGCACTGGGAGGGCCCGAATATCCGATGCTTTATTGCCTGTATTAAACTGTCTCGCATCTCCTCGGCCGCTCGGTCCCGCATTTACAGAGTAGATCGGGTCCTCCCCTCCCTCCTACACGAAGTCCATCCTATCCTTGACGCCCTCGACGCGTATCAGAAATCGCTACCAGTTTTGAGTGCCTACGAAGACGACTTTATCCACATGCACTGGAGCAATGCAATGCGGACGCTTCTGCATCCGTTCCTTTCTATCCTTCCGCCTGATGACGAGCTCGCGCGACGGTGCCTGTATGTCTCTGGTCAGATGTGTCAGTATTTTAAGCGGTTACGGCAACGGGACTCAACATGGTATTCGTTTCTTTTGATTAATACGCTTTTTATGGCTGGGTTGACGATTTGGTACTTTCTCTCCTTACCCTCTTCATCCAGTTTTGGGATGAAAGCAATGCTAATACGGCCTAAAGTCTCTGCCTCTTCCGCTCCCCACGCCTGTGGACAATAAGCGTGTCGAATGATCTCCGCGTCTGTTCATCCGCGCTCTTCGTCATGGCGGAGCGACATCCCAGTGTGAGGAAATACCGCGATGCATTAGAAACGGCGATTAACCGGGCGATGGACTACGTGAGTGATGCTCAGCAAAACCAAAATCACCCAGAAACAGCAACAGCAGAAAAGAGGCCCCTGGATATTGCCAGGGGGTATAGTCTCGATCGATCACTAACGGATCCGCCTACGCTGGGGTTCTTGATTCCGTCGCCGCAGGCTAGTCGCGGTCTTGGTGAGAGTGGTAGCGGTGGTGGGGAGACACCGCAGACGCCAGAGACGTTCGATGGGAGACGAGCGTTCTCCGAGTTATTCGTAGAAGACTTTTGGGCTGGTGATGCGTTTAGTTTGCAGATGGGGGAGTCGTTTGGGTTGCGTATGTAGTCTTCTTAGTCTCACTTCCTTGAATCACAATATTTTCTCAATCATATCATTCATCCTAAGACCACGGTTTGTAAGGCTACCAATGCACAGGATTCAAATTCCCCTCGATCCCTAAATCCTCCCGTCGACTCTTACTACTCGGGTCAAAGTAGGGCGCCTCGCCAATCCCCACAGCTCGATTCCCACTCCGCTCACCAAACCCATCGTAGTCGAACGTCGCCGTGTGGAAGACACTCCTGTTATCCCAGATAGCGATATCGTTTGGCTGATCCCATTTGAAACGCACTTGCAGGTCATGCCCATAGGTGATCAGGTCGTGGAAGTACTTCAGCGTGTTTTCGCTTTCGCGGGTGGTGAGGCCGTTTATTACTTTTGGGAATGTACCTGACACAAGCCACTATTAGCACCCAGCTCAATGGGGAGTGAGGCAATGTAAGAGACATACCAACAGGAAAGATACTCTTCCACCCCGTAATCGGATTCGTCCTGACAACAGGATGATCACTCGCCAACTCCCCACCCACATTAAGCGGACTCCCACGAGGCTTTTCATAAAGCCCGAACCCGCCTCGCTCCGCAGCCCGATGGAACCCATCGCCCGAGTGGTTCGCAGTCAATGTCTCCAAGAACGCACGGTACGGCTTACTGATCCGATCGTACAGCTCGTACCCACTCGCCCAGAGGGTATCACCACCTGTACTGGGGAGGAGAGTCAGACGCAAAGCGGAGAAATCAGACGGCGCCTTCTCGAATGAGATATCGGAGTGCCAGATTGCGGCGAGTTTACCGTAGGATCCCTTGTAGAGCTTTTTGTGCTCCCGCGAGTCGATCGTGCTGATCTGGGGATCGGAGTCGCCGAATTCGCGCTGGTCGTTGACTACTGGGTGGATGTGGAGGCCGTGTTCGGAGGGTCGGCCGGTTAGGTAGCCGAGTTTTAGGATGAGGTCCTTCTGGAGGTCGTTGGTGAGATTGTCTTGGGCGCGGAAGAAGACGACGCCGCGTTCGGCGACTAGGTTCGTTAGATTTGCTATCTGATAGGGTTGAGCTGAGGGGGAGGGAGGACTACTCAGTATGGCTAGGTCGCGAATGCGCTGGTCCGCATTTGGAGCGTTGAGAATATCATCGACGATATTGATAGAGCCCTTGGGGAACTCGTTGCCGATAACGGGCGTCAAGACAGTCGACTTGAAGCCGTCCAGGGAGCCGGAGGAATATTGCCTCGGGTGGGAGGGGTATTTCTCAACAATTGGGACAGTCATGTTCTCAAAGCCTGTTAAGCTGAATTAAACCTTTCTTTTGAAGTGCAAGTCCAACTTGGATCCCGGGATCTCTTTATCTTTATAGACGTCTGTCTGTATACATGGGGTGCCATCGGCTTTCGGCGATAACGATCTGACTGTTTGCGCCATTCCTATCGACGATGAGCTATAAATGCTTGTCGGCAACTAGCACGAGATCGGTGCGGGGATCAGCGTAATCGTCAGTCAATCATGTTCTTGGGTCTGGTAGACTGCTGCTGAACGCAATCTGCCCCGTGGACGACGAGATCGGGGAGAGATTGGGAACCACTGAGCAAGGGCATAAAGTTGAGTCATCGCCGTCACGGAATAAATTCGGAGATGGCGCAATTGCTGCCAGAGGTGAATATTACTCTGGAGTATCGCTGGCTGAGGAGATATGTGGTGTTCGGCGATAGCGACAGGCATGCCCTGGTCAGATTATATTGGCACCCGTTGGCGCTTGATGGTCAAGAGATCGATAATCCGATTTATTACCGGCCTGCGCGGCAGCACATCCGACACTCGGTCATTGCTTGGTCGATTGAGCCAGAGCAACGTCTCCCAACGTTGTAATAAAGTCTCGTTACCCCAGACTTTAACCGTGGCTCGTAGGGCTCTCGTGCGACCTTGAGGCTATAGATCTTATCTGATCTGATCTAAACCGATCGCATACACTTCTTCGACCAAGAATATCTATCATGAAGATGGCTCCCTTTCAGCGAGAGTGACCAAGCATCCCTGCGTTTGTGGGCGCAAAACATTCAATGCCCTCACCCTGAACCATTGAACTGCATGGATGCGGTTTACCCACACCAGGTGCTGAGTCCCCAGCACCATGTCCTGCCCCTTGGGGTGTTCAAAATCCTCCGAAGGGGCCTATCGGAGTTTTGTCTTCGCAGCGTGTTCTCTGTGTCTCCGCGATGCTTTGAAATCAATCCCTGGGCGATATCCACAACCCCAAATTGGAGAAACTGGAACCGCAGCCGCCGACCACGTCATAGCGATGCGACGGACATCGACCAGCTTAAATAGCACGTCAATGAGGAACTTGGGAAAGTCAACCGTCTGAATCGAGTGACCAGCGTCGAAAATCTGTATATACAATGGCACCGAAAACTATGAAGGCTCTGCGCCTTGTCAAGGTAGCTTCCCCTAACCCAAATAATTCGATTAACCCCACGCTCATTTGAACGCAGTATAATGCTCTATACGAGCTCCAGGAAATTCCCGTCCCCTCAATTAAAGAGAACGACCTGCTTCTCAAAGTCGGCGCCGCTAGTTTCTGCCATACCGACTACCAGGTCTATGAAGGCGTCTATAAGTCACCCTGCCCCATGACGCCATCGCACGAGCCAGTCGGGACGATCGTCGAGGTTGGAAGCAAGGCAGTGAAATCAGGATGGAAGACGGGTCAACGAGTCGGCATGTTGAATTTCCGACACGCTTGCGGTAGCTGTGTTGGGTGTAGGGTTGCGCGCGATCCGAGGCAGGCTGACCAGCCTGATACGCGATTCTGCGAGAACAAGGATATGGCGGGTATTTCGGCCGATGGAGGTTTTGCAGAGTATGTTGTTGCCGACGCCGATTGCAGTGTGTCTTTGCCGGATGGTCTCGAGTTCGAGCAAGCGGCGCCGTTGATGTGTGCTGGGGTGAGTCTTTTTCCACCCGATTCTGAGAGCATTGGTCACTAACTGGTCAAGGCAACGGTATGGGGCGGCATCGATGAAGCCAGCGTCAAGCCTGGGCTCCCCGTCGGCGTAATCGGTATCGGCGGCCTGGGCGTCCTGGCCCTCCAATTCGCAGCAGGACTCGGTCACCCTACAGTCGCCATCGACAACCGACCAGAGGGCCGACAACTCGCCGAAGAACTCCCGTCGCACTTGCGTCCAAAAGCTATCATAGACGCCAACTCCCCCAACGCAACCGATGAGGTTGTCAAGGCCGCCGGAGACGGTGGTCTCGCGGGTGTGCTCGTCTGCAACGACAGCGTCGAAGCAACAGAGTGGAGCCTAAAGCTCTTGCGAACAAGAGGCGTCTGCGTACCGTTGGGTCTCCCCGTGGAGGGCTTCAAGTTCAGCGCCTTTGACCTGATTTTCAAGCAGTTGAGCGTGAAGGGCAGTCTGGTCGCGAACCGGCGACTCACGGAGGACATGATGAAATTGGTTGCTGAGAAGGGAATCCGTTCGCATGTTACGACAATGAGTTTGGAGGAGGGGATAAATCTGCCGGAGAAGTATATGAATCCGCAGTTGAAGGGGCGTTTGGTTGTTACCCTGTAATCAGCTCCACCACTATTGGGGAACTGGACACAAAGGGTACTATATGGAGTTGGATGATAGACCATGTCATGCTTGATTGGATCGCTAGTATCAGGGCGTCTATTGACCGCAAAGAAAGACGTATCGTTAGAGCACAGTGTAATGATTGGGCAGGTCTCAAGCTCACGCTGAAGTAACGAAAACGTAGCCAACTTACAAAATCACTCCAACAAGCAATGGCCCCATGTATCCATCTCCATCGTGTCTCCCTGATCTACATATTCGGACCGCTCGGTTCGGATCAGTTCCTGCCGTATTTTTATATAAACCTACAGATCGCTCTTGCGTTTTTCGCTACTGGGCGAGGCCCGGGGCTGAAAAGCGCTTCCCTCTTTCGGTTTGTGCCCTGGATAATAGAAGGAATGCGCGACGGTGAGGTACCCATAGAAACCCATATCCGTACTTACCTAGGTACAGTCCTCTGCTTACCCATAGCAATACAGAGCCACATTCAGATTGATTTAGGCTTTCCTTGACGTTATCAATTCACAGCCGGAGCAGGTTCTCTTCAAATATAGTCGTCGATGTGGGTACAGCACGCCGGCAGGGCCCGGTCCTAGGCAAGTAAATCTCAGTAAGGGATCTAGAAGATAAAAGACACAGCGGCGGTTCCTACATATAGTATGCTATGGGTAATTCTGGAGGGAGTCGCGGTATATAGAGGATAGAAGGCTTGGTGACCTATTCGTAGCTGTTAGAAGCCCTGAAGCGAGTTAAATAGATTTAAATTGTCCTTGACATAGTAAGGGTGCTTGGACCGCGAGGCTATACCTAGGAGTCCAACCCGCCTAAAACTACCAACCAGGTGAGGAAAAAGCAGCCAATCAACCAACCATAAGTCCATGGAATCCCTGCCAGGGCTCTGAAGCATAGAAAAAATCACGCTCAGACAGCTACTCTAATCTCATGCGCGGTGAGCTGTGCAGCCACGGGGCGTCAGACACAGGGGCACGAAAGATTTTCACAAGATCTCGCAGAAGCCTCAGGTCTAGACGCTCCGTGTACGGAGAATCCAGGCCCAAAATATCTCTTACTCACTGGGGGTTCCACCTGGGCATGATATCAAGCCACTTCAGCATGCTGGCGAAGCTACGTGCGAGACTCTGCTTCCAAGACGACGTTGATGCAGACGGGGCTGAACCCGCCGTCGTCCATGCGAAAGCCTCGGTTAAAATTAATGGGATGACCCTAAACTGAGAATCAATGGAAATTCCAACGTTCCCATCGCATCTTCAGTCCATGATGATGCTCAAGAACTGAAGGTGAAGGACCTCTGGCAAGTAGCCTTTGACGGGCTCGAGCCAGAGCGCAAACGCTGGTTGGCGAAGGAGGAGCGGTCCCCGGCCGAGGTAATCGAGAAGGTCATCGGGGAGACAACAGAGAAATACACAGAGTATCGGACCAAAGGGCTCACTATACGAAGCCGCGACCGGAGAGGGAGATTAGGATTCGCAACGTCGCGGAGAAAATCCTTGCGTCGACGTTGAACGTGCAGGAGATTGTGAAGGCAGTTGTTAGCTTTGATCCGAGTGGCTGCTGTGAGTGTAGTCATACTCTGCGGTGCTCTGCACCATTGGGTTGTCCGACTGAGGTACTAACCATCGGATGAAGCATCCGCCGCCTGGGCGATAGTCCCCCTGGGGATGACTGTACGCGTATCTTGCCTCCCGTGTGCCATCAGTAGTGACTGACAGAGTTATCTCTAGATGGTTAGGAGCAATATTGAGCGCAAAGACGCTATATTCGAAGCCTCCGAGTACCTGGCGGACATGCTTGCCTATTTTACCATCATCGGCAACGAGTGCCAACACAAAGACAGCGCTAGTGACGAGCAGTTGGAGGTTGCTCTTATAGGTGTTTACACCGCGATACTGGATTATGCGGCGGAAGTAAGAAAGACGCATGAGGAAAGCCTTGCTGGTATGTAGCACCATGGGTTGCCATTGTTCCTCGTATGGAGCGGATGGGACAGGTACCTGACTGATAAATCTGCCCTATCCAGCCCGTATAGGGAGCACTCTCATTCCACTTACAGAGCAACCGCTACAGCAGCTTCGAGATAGTGTGGACTCGAAAGCTACCACGGCTAGACAATGGGCTAGTTGTCACCGACCGGTCTTGTGAGTTGATGTTTGTTGCTCTATCCCTCTCGTCAAGTGGCTTATGCATGGTAGATCTGAAGAAGCAGGCTGCCGATGTCCTCGCAACAATCGACAAGTTTACTGAGGAACTCCAGAAAATTCGCTCCGCAGTTCTAAGCCTTCCTCTCCTTCATAGGCACTTAGACACGAATGATTGACTGACTGGCGGAAACAGGTGTCGAGAATAATGAAATTCTTGAATGGCTGTCACAGACACCCTACTCCGATGCTCAAAACAACTCCCGGGATCACCGTGTCAAGGGGACAGGAGACTGGCTCATGGAATCATATGGCTATAAACATTGGAAATCTCACACAGGGGGGATCGTCTGGTTGCATGGCCGGGTTAAGTCTCTAGCGCCTTCTTACATGGGCCCGAAATGATACTGACTACTCAACTACTCTTGCAGGCTGCGGTAAGTCGGTTATGTGATATGCAAGTACTGTAGAAAAAGTGCAGAACAGATCAAAACTAATCTCTTGCAGCTCGACAGTCATCGAAGATATCAGTCAGATGTGCCGTGACGATCAACGAAAGCGGTGCGCCTACTGGTACTTCCAATTCAACGTCCGGGAAATCCCAGACTGTCGGGAATATGCTCAAATGTATAGTTCGACAACTTCATTCAACCCCACTCGACGGACCTATAAAGAAGATGTGCGAGGAGCATCGTTCTAAAGGAAGCCAGTCGAACAATAAGATGTTGATGGAAGTCCTGCACAACATTATGGAGGCCTATCAAGAGGACATATTCCTAACTTTTGATGCGTTGGATGAATGTCCACAGACACCCAAACATCAGGAAAGAAGTTCACTGCTCCTAGACTGTCAGGAGAGACACGGCAAAAAAATGCACATTCTGGCGACAAGTCGTCCAGAGGCAGATGTTATGAAACGGTGTGGTGAGTTCAACAATTTAGACCTCAAGGACAATGTGCAGAGTGATATCGCAGCCCTTGTCAAGCTTCAGGTCGAAGACCTAGATACAAAAAACATCGCTGATGAGGAGATACGGATCTATACATTTCTGTCATGGAGGGAATTGAGCCCTCCGATAGAGACTATGCCCGCAAAATTCTGACGTGGCTCTGTTTCTGTTTTCGACCGCTTACCTTGGAAGAAGTTGCGGCAGCAGTATTCCTGCCGGTTCCAGATCATGTCATCAGCAATTGCACGACCTCCTTCGTTACTGTTCGACGCTCAGATACCCAGATCAGACTTGCACATTTCTCAGTGAAGGAATTCCTTGTCGATACGGCAAACACAGATCATTGGTACCAGCTCCCGAGCTTGAGCGGCCAAACAACTTTAGCCGAGGGGGCCTTGAGAGTCCTCCTATAGCAGACCGAGGAGTTGTGGAAAGATGATGCGGAGAAGAAACTGTTACTTCATTATGCTGCGTGCAATTGGCACAAGCATTTCAAAGCATCGACCGCCCTCCAGCTTGCCCCGAACCCAGAACTACAGTTGCAGGTGGACAAACTTTTCCGTCATCCAACCATCTACCGTAATTGGCGTTGCGTATCGACTCAGTTCAAAAAAAAGCTATACGTGCAGTCAGCCCCTATCTGTGTGGCGTCCATGATGGGGCTCATTCACACCGTGAATCAGTTACTCGAAGAAACGGCCTCCCCTTCAGATCCGCTTACTCAACCATCTGGGTCAGGACTTGAGTCAGGCACGGCAGTCCACAATGCTGCCGAGAAGAGCGCCTTGATGTCCTCGACCTTCTGTTGAAAAAGGATTCCATCTCTCTTACCACGGCTGAGAGCACTCTGAAAATGGTTCGTTCCCGTGCTCTCCAGCCCAAGACACTGTATGATATCGTGGAAACGCTTTCGGATTCTGGAGTTCTCCACGTTGGAGCCAGTAATGGCAATGTTGGCATCGATGAGCGAGTAGTTATTGCTGTGGCAAAAACGAGATATGGGGCTCAGAGCCTATGGCTATTTACCTGGATCGGTCTGAACGGAGTGAAATAGCGGCTGTGCCTGTGACTGAACAGGTGTTGGAAGCCACTCTTTTAAACTCGGAATGTGGAAGCGATATTCTGGATCTACTGCTTCGCAGACGTAGTGCGGATGTCCACATCTATCCTGGAATCAGGGAATGGTTGGCTCGTCCGCGCGTTGGTATCTGCAACCATCCCGGTCCCAACCTAACACTACTTCTTCAAGCACGACATGATGAAGACATCTCCTTCGATGAAGAATTCATTGAAGAATTTCCAAGATGCGCGACCAATGCACGATTCAAATGGACATCCAGGTGTTGAGAAAACAATAGAGCTCCTTGGGAGAATTACAATATCCAGGACCAGGCACTGGGTGCGCAGATATGAATAATACACTGCTGACCGAACGTGTTCTGGAGGCGGCAGTCTGTAATAAAGATGGTGCTGGTGTGGTACGTCAACTTCTTTCTCGACGAAAGCACAGGGCTCAAGTGAGCGAGCGAGCTCTCTGTCTTTATAGGTTGAATTGAACCCGCATTCAGTCGCGAGATATTAGGTGCTCTACTGGACGAGTGTGGTCCAGGCTTTCCATTGGGTGAACGTGTCATGCTAGAGGTGCTGGAGAATTGGATATAACTATGCGCCCCAGATGATTAATATGTTCCTGGGCAGGCAACAGGCTGGATTCACTATTAGTCGAGCGGTGCCTGCAAAGCAGCCTCGAATCCTCGAGATACTTATGGACAAGGGAGGGCTGGCGGTACCAATCACTGAGTAATCACAATACTCAGACAATAGAGACTTGAAGGCCGAGTGTCATGATTCAGGCTCGAGGATAAGGCGAAGTCTTTCTTACAATCACTTTTCAACCTTGATTTATTGCGCATGACATTCATCCTATCTTTTCATAACTGGTCAGCCCGGGTACATTTATCTTCAATATTCAAGATAATTACGCTTTGGCTCGAGACGCCGCTAACTTCTGTATAGATAACTTGTATCGAGACGGACTCTTGCCTACAACTCTCAATGGGGAACATAGTTGTACTTCACACGAATTTATTAAGCAGCTAATTTCACAACTCTGGTAAGCTGCGATATAATGAAACAAAGTCACTTGATATATCATTTATCCCAAAATTACCTTCCCTCCATTACATCTTACTTCTACGGCTGGAGACGGTTGTACCCTACATTCTTAGCAATAACCTCAAGTTATCCAACAGAGTTGCCCCTGCTGTTAAAGGGTGCTCTCGAGTGGTTAGTCTGTTACTCGATTTTTTCATCCCAGTAGACACTAAGGGGTTGTACGAAAACACGCGACAAACCGACGCTGACAGATTTATCCAGACCAAGACGCAGAAATGTACACGGGAATCGAAGACTTTAAACAGTTCTCTACAGGCCGCTGTCTATGGTGTCCATATGCGTAGCTTGATAAAGGTAGGTGCTGAGGCCACCATGCCGGGTCAACATTCCTTACTTGGTCTACTTGGCTAGCTTACACGCAGCCTGTACATTGGGGGACGCCAAAGGATCTTTTATTCTTCTTTACTTACGGCATGTAAGGTATTACAACCTTGCTCTCCACATTTCCCCTATCTGCGTCTTCAGACATGCAGCCCAGATCCACAGACTCAAAATGGCATATGTGATACTGTTACCCAGGCTGTTCATTATCTCCTCATGATTGTAGAACTTAAAGTACCAAATTATAGAATAAAGTAAAAAGCAGAACCTGATTCGGCATCCAATCAGAGAATGCGGATGATGCTCTGTAATAGAATATATACCTAGTAAAGGTAATAACTTGGCTGTCAATTTGCTATACGTTTACTATTCCAGCGAGATTTCCAAAAGTTATAGCCAATTCACCACACTCCCAACTACTTGGCCTCCGACGCTATTTCTATACATAAAAAATACCTAACAGCTTCACAATTATTTCCCAGCTGGATATATTGTTGGTCTTTTCAGTTTTATTACATAGGACCTTGTTAATAATACATTAACTCGAGAGAAAACGCATCTTAGGGCGCATATCCAGTCAGTGAATCTCGAGCAGAGTACAGGAAAGGTAGTGGTAGATTCGATCTGTGATGGTCCAGCAACTTTTGATTGTGGATTTTCCCAAGTATAGACGCTATATACATAACAATGCCAGCACGGACAGTAGATCAAAGCAGAATCATTTAGCACACCCAACTTCACCGCTACACAATCACTCTGAATAATTTCTTCCCCTCACCTCTCATCTAAGGAAGAACAGAAGGAGTATAACTCTGGTCCGGCTTAACAACCTTCCCCCCAGCAAGCTGCTTATCCGTGTAAGCAGGCCAAACAATCTGGCGGCTATCATTATTGACAACAGAAAGGGTAGTGAATCCCGCATCGGCACCAAACTGGTCGCTCCAGCCGGAGGTAATCGTGTATGCGCCGCACTTCTTAGGGCCGCCGTTGACCTGGGACGCGGGGGAGCCCTCAACGACGTACGTGCAGTCCGTTGAGCCGGCGCCCGTCTCGATCCCGAAGGTCCAGGTGCACTTTGTGTCGGCCTTGTTGCAGATGCGCTTGAGGGACTCGATTGTCCATTGGCTGTTGGACACCATCATGGATTTTGCGGGGGAGGGGGCCGGGGCGGCGAGGGCGCTTGAGGCCGAGAGGGCGGTTAGGAGGAGGGTTGTGAGGGAGAGTTGCATTTTTGCGGTGGTTTGGGTTGGTTTGGTTTTGGAGAGAGTCTGAGGAGGATTGGTTTGTTGTTGTCTTGGAGGCTTGAGATTTGATGAGCCGGATGTGATATGACCTTCAAGCAGGGACAGCACCGGTATTTATAGGTTTTCGTCGATGCTTCACTCAACCCTTCCTGCGATGTAACTCTAGGAGGAGTGCTACTTTTTAGGAAACCTTATGACCTCAGTTCGTCAAGAGTCGACTCCTATCAGGTTATCGGTATCATGGAGTGACGCTGGTGCATAGTTTCTCCGCATAGTGGAGATGCTAAGGTGCTAAATTTGGAGAGACCCTTCCCCGTTGGCCATGTCTCAGGAGCTGGCCTTACGGGGAATAGAAAGATGGGGTGAGAGTGAGACATTGTATCCGGGCTCCCATGATTTCGATATCCCAAGGTTCATGGGCGTGTCGATCCCTCATCAGATGATCTTGAAGTAGCAGAGAATCAGACTTGCTAACCAACTCCGGAAGATCCCCGCGCGCTTCCAATAGCTATAACTGTGTCTTCTACCAACTCTAACTACCGAGGCTGAGGTTCGCTAAGAGTCTAAGACATGCGTGGGACATGGCCTATCAGCTCTGCCACCCTGTGGGCTGTCGGGTCCACCCGCCACTGCAGGTATGATGTTGTAGATGAAGTCAGATGCACTTCGCCTCCTGAATATATCATATGTATTCTACTCGAGTACGGCGAATCTCCGAGCGCAATAAACCTGATTCACGAGCAGAGGGAAGGTGCATGTCTCACTCTCCGCGCATTGTTGGGGCTTGGTCCTCGTATTCCGTACAGCGAGTAAGCGGCACTTCTACACCTACTGCCTGTCTCGGCTTAGTTTCTCCATTCTCATTTGCGCTTTCAGAGAACAACATGAGAGCTCCAGTGGCATACTATCCGCTACTACTTCTGGTCTTCTGTCACAATCACAATTCGTTCGAGAACGATAGTTTAAGCGGGGCTACTCAATCCGGACAGATAGTATACTCAACCCTTCTCCTGCAAAACAGGACACGATCTGGAGCCCATGGCATTTATTATTAGACCTTCTTTGCGGGAGATTCTCCCAGTATCCATCTCGGCAATTACATTGAAACCATCCAGTACGATCCAGGTCATTGCAGCTAAGTGGAGACCCATAAGCATGAACTGGGGTCATAGATGACAGCAGACTACATTGCTTGAGCGAAAGAGAAAAAAGATGGTACGGGCCAATAATAAATAGAAAGCAATTAACACATAAGGCCTGTCTGCAGATGGGTATACCGATAATTCTTAATCTGAATGCAGGGGAGCCAGCGTCTGGACATGAAATCGCAACAAATATCCAGCGAGACAATCAGCCCCCAACTGGACGCAAATGGCCGCCAACAGCAAAATGCTATAAGTTCAACCAGTATTATTTTCATGGACGACTGAAGCCCTACTTGACCCAGGCGACCTAGACAAGGCTAAGGCTTGAAGCCGGAGATGTCTTTGGCAAGCAAAGAACCCATAACAACATAGGACGACGTACCTTTAACAGGAACGATATACCAACACCTCCGACTCCTAATGCCCGTCATCACTAGACCCAGAGACCAGGGGCCATGCGGGCTTTAATTACGTATATCATAGGGCTTAGCTTAACCTTTGCCCAGGGTGACGGGTAAACAGGTGGTTGGGTAACCTCACAATTTGATTTGCCGTCTCCTGAAACTCATTCAATGATTACTTACGTAGGGCCCCTGCTGGATAGAAGGGCTATCGACCTAGACCACCCAGAACCTTTCCATGGTCAAATAGAAATGCCCTATACAATGAATATGTGTCGACATTAACTCTCCGTCACCTTTCCAATTTGACATGCTCGCACTTGACATATTTGTACGAGGTAGCTGATACGCGCGAGAACCCCCTGATCTGATGGTTCGAAAAAGGATGGTCGAGCCCTAAACAGGAGATCAAGCATGGAGCCCGGCCCGGACGGCAGCATAACTGGTCCAATGAACACGCCGGGAGAATAATTCAAGTGTTGAAAATGAATTTGGGAATGATAACCAAACAAACAAGAATCCCATGAAGAGAAAACGATGGGTTGTTGGAGAGACCTGGATCGTGGTGGGCGATATATATACCCTCAACATCCCGCAAAAGGTATCTCGCCAGGGAGAAGGCACCTCTGGCCGTACTACTTTAAGTAGTATTAATGGGTAAACGATTAGCTGAGGAGGAAAAAAGAGTACATTCCCTGTCAACAGGTCCGCAAGTAATACTCCTGACAATTAAATCACATCATAAGCAATCTGGCGACGCGGATCAAAAAACGCCATCCATATCCTGCATCCCGTCCAAGCGCCGAAAGAATAAAATAAAGAAGAAGCCAATGGCTGCACAGAAGATCTCAAATCCTGGAAGTACTAAATACAAGACAGCCTGAACGGAGCTTGACTGTACGATATGGGAATAAACTCAAGAAGGGAATAAACTCAAGAAGGCGGTTGTCTCACTGTATGCTAAATATTGCAACGCTCGTAAATGCAATCATGATGTCGGCCTAGGACCGGTTCTTTGGTTGAGCCAACATATTCAGGCGGCTCATGCTGAGCATGCGGCTCCTAGGGCGCGCACTACCCGGGGTTCCCTTGCGAATACCCGATCCCAGACGAGAAGGAGTGTGCGAGCGGGACTTGAGTGGACTGGAAGCCGGCAATTTCGGTTTCTCCGGGGTGTTCATCTTCACCCGCTTCGCGCTCCGCTCTTGTTGAGACGGGTCGTCGGCCGGAGGCACGTTCTCGCGATCGGTCTCGTCCGCAGTCGCCCGGTGTCTCTTTTTGTGGCTGATACCGTGAGGCATTCCGGGAACTTCGGGCAGAGTAGGCTCTGGGGGAGCGTGCTTCTTGTGGTTGAGACCATGAGGGACCCCGGGCACGCTAGGTAGAGTAGCCTCCTCGGAAACCTCGGAAGGGCGGACTGAGCGAATCGTGGGTTGTTTCTGAGCGCCACCACGATCAGGCGTCAAGACGGGCAGAGTTGGATAAACGACGTCAGACATAGAGGGGTACGGTGCTGCAGTAGGGATCTTCGAAGGCGAAGGCGAAATGACTTCCTCGGCGCGGGGCTTGGTGCAAGGTGTAAATTCCACTCGCTTCTTGGGAGACGGGGTCACTGCCGGCTCCTGCGAGTCATCGTGGGACGGCTGAAGCAATAGGTCGGGGGTGAAATCTGGAGATGCTCGATGTGTGCCGGCAGCGATCTTAGCTGGGTCCTTGGAGAACAGAGGTTGGCTGCGGCGTAGGATCGACTTCAGGCTACCCAGCGTAGGGATGTTGCTTTTGAAGCGTGGGTTGAATTCAGTGCGCGGGGTGGTGGGAACATCAGCAGGCTTCGAGAGGGGAGATCGGGCGAGAGAGGGTATCATGGTAGTGCGAGGGGGCTTCAGGCTGCCAGAGGCACGCGCCATTGACGAACGGGTTGGGGTCAATAGCGAGCTGCGTATGGAAGACCTCGGGCGTGCAAGAGCTGACTTGGTGCCGGGAGGGCGGCTGCTGGGTGTCGCATTGGGTTTGTCCTGCTTGACACGTTTGGCGGAAGGAGTGGTAGGAGCTGAGGTTTTCGGAGTGCCGCTCGCTGGAAATTCGTGGCTGTCGGCCTCGTCTAGGCGCGCCTTGGAGTTGGTTCTCTTCAGCGTCTTGTCGATAGGTTGGGATCGTCCTGGTGCCGCACGGAACGCGGAGGCGTGACCGGCGATCGAGTCCATTTTCTTGAACTCCGCCATGTGCACATCTGAGAACCGACCAGCCTTGCCCTTTGGCTTCGCAATCTTGCGTTGTCCATTCTGTGATGATTCGTTGTTGGTGGCCTGGTCCTTGATCATGTCGGCCTTGATCCGGGCCACGTCGTCGCGTACGCTCTCCATGAGTTTCTTTGCTTCGTCGCTGAGCTGTGAGTCCTGGCAGGAGAATTTGAAGTCAAGGGCAGGAGTGCCGTAAAATGCGGACGCAGGAGAGGCGTTTGTTTTGCTGGGTGTGTTCTGAGCGGGCGTCTCCTTCACCACATTGCCCTGAGCGTCCTTCTTGATCGGGTTGAATCCAAG
Organism: Aspergillus undulatus; assembly: GCF_047715775.1. Taxonomy (NCBI): domain Eukaryota; kingdom Fungi; phylum Ascomycota; class Eurotiomycetes; order Eurotiales; family Aspergillaceae; genus Aspergillus; species Aspergillus undulatus. Next base: position 109,829 of record NW_027396633.1, on the reverse strand, counting down.
AATCAAGCCCGAATCCGCCTGCTTGGTGGTACTTTGATGTACCTTGCTAGGATGCATTTCGAAATGGGTTGGACGTGTGATTGAAGTGGTTGGTGTTTTCGCGGGCGATTTCTTATGTGAAGATGCGGCTTTGGGAGTCTGTGTTTTGGGAGTGTGTGCTTTGGGAGTTTGTGCTTTTGCGGGGGTAGATTGCGCGTCGGCAGGAGGATCGATGGGTTCGTCGCGCTCCATCACGGTATTGAGGTTTTTCTGTCGTTTGTTTTTGTTGACATTGTTTTGGCTCTTCGGCTCTGAGGGGGTTTCCTGCAATGAGAAGCGAGGGTCAGCAGCGTCACCCAGCAAGGGCGTCAAGCGATAATGCCTACCTCCACGGGCGACTGGAGGCTCCTGAGGCGAGCGGACCGGCGGACCGCCATTGCGGGATGGTTATTGCAGTAGATAGGCTCTAAATCTTCCAGCGGAGACACAAGGAAGATGGGTATAAGCACGAGGGGGGCGGGGATAAGGTGGTTGTGGGTGGTGAGGTTGAGGCATTTGAGTAAAGTGACCAAATGACGGTGTAAATAAAACGTTCAATCGGGCAGGCGGTGAGCTGACGTCATGGCGTCTCGCTTGTTTACTCAATTCCCCTTATAGAAATCACGTGACCTTTATAGTGTCTGTCTACCCTTCACATGCCAATAGATTCATTCATCAGGGCATATATCAGAGGCAAATAACTGATTCCGATCAGTTCCTTTTCTTTTTATACGCTGGGCTTCGGCTTAGACGGACACCCTACACGAGAAGTTTGGTTTTGCAAGGCAGAGTGCCAAGTGCGAGGGTATCGCCAAGTCACCTGACTGGCAGACGAGGGACACTCCCAAGCTGTCGCCACTCAACAGATACTCTTATCTCTTTCTTAAACTCGAGAGAAAAACCGACTGATGTGAGCTCAACCCTGACACCGTGAAGCTGTCGCGCATAGGAGGGGTTCATAACAACCAGCTGGTGCCAATACAACCTGCAGATCGAATGTTGAATGTATTTTATAGAATCCTCTCGCCCAACTGGACCTCCAACTCTATCGTCGCCCTCTCTTATGTCCTGAACATACAGGTCAGTAGTGCTTAAATGTTCTCCCAACAGCACATATCCGGCAACCCAGTTCTCATCTATATAGGTGGCCCGTAGTATGTTGTGATCTAAGTAGAAGGTAGGAACGACGTCATCGGGTCAACATCTTGTCTGCAGAAAATCGGAACTCCAGACTCAACTAGCCTTCTCTCCTGCAACTCCCGTCAACTTCGCTCTTCGACTTCTCTACGTCCGCTTCTACGCTCTTTTCAAATTCTACGCCTTCTTAGATTGATATATATTTTTTTTGCTAGACTTCGTACCCAATTGCGCTCACCGATTGCGTTCTCTCGCGTTCTCAACATGCCACCTCCTTCACCTCCTTCACCCCCTTCGTCATCAACCACACAACCTCCATCTCGCTTCTCACCCCCGCCAATAGCACTCCTAATCTACCCAGCAACCCTCCTTCTGGGATCGCTCTTCTCCGTCCTCTCTCCAACCGCCCAACAACCCTCCTCCGACTCCACTGAAGCCTCCGCCTCCGCATCGACCTCCGCCGAAACAATACCGATAAATTACTTCGCCCGCAAAGACAACATCTTCAATACCTACTTTGTCAAAATTGGCTGGGTTTGGTTCACGCTCGCCTTTGCCGCTCTTCTAGCCGCTTACCCGCCCTCACCCGTCCGCGGGAAGCGCCAGCTCCAAGCAGTTGCACGATGGATACTCGCGACGACGGCGTGGTATTTCACAACACAATGGTTCTTTGGGCCCGCGATAATTGATAGGAGCTTTGTGGTTACGGGCGGGAAGTGCGAGGCTGCACTTGCGGAGCTGGGTCAAGTCCAAGAGGATAAGGGGGCCTTAAGTGGTGCAGTCGCGGGGAAAGAGGAGTTCAGTGTTTATCTGACTGCGGCTGCGTGCAAGGCTGCCGGGGGTGCGTGGAGAGGTGGGCATGATGTTTCTGGGCATGTGTTTATGCTTGTACTTGTTACGGCAGTGTTGGGGGCTGAGGCTTTGGGTGTGATGGCGCAGGCGCAGGATGGAAAAGGAGAGGGAGAGAAAGTCGAGGAGGGGTCTGGTGGGGATCTTAGGACCTGGACGCTGCGGTTTGTTTCTGTGATTGTTGGGCTCGGGTGGTGGATGCTGTTGATGACGGCTATTTGGTTCCATACCTGGTTGGAGAAGGTATTTTTCCCGCTCTCTTTCATAAATGACGGTGACAAAACTAACCTTGTCAGGCGAACGGTCTGCTCATTTCCCTCACTGCGATTTATACCATCTACATCCTCCCCCGGCGGGTCCCCGCTTGGAGAGACGTGGTCGGCATCCCGGGCTTATAGCGGCAAGTGACATGTATATTATGACATAAACTACATATATGCAGGTTCTTCGTTACAGCAATGCATAGCCTTGATCATTTTCAATTCCACTTACTTGACCATTTTCGCCTCAGGACCAAAATAACCCCATTGAAACGCTGCATCTGTTAGCTTACCAGAATATCCCGAAAAAGGTCCTGGGGAAAATTAAGACATACCCCCCGGGATAACCGCCGCCGCATACATAACTCTCGTGATGGGCCTCAAATCATCCGGAGTGGCATCGCCACCAATCGAAGCCTCCATCTCCTCCCGCCACGCATCGACAATCTCGTCCGCGTAAATGCGCAGATCGACCGAGCGCTCCTTCTCGGAGTCCTGCTCGGCCATGCACCGGATACCCAGGGCGGTACCGAACTCGCGGAAGGCAAGCCGCCGCTGTTTGCTCCGGTATAGGTAGCGGTTTATTTCGAAGAGGGTGTCTGTCCAGTCAGTCACTTAGTTGTCGGCCCAAGTGATGTAAAGGTGATGAGATATACAGATCTGCTCAAAGCACCGCTCCGCCAACCGCCTAGCCCAGTCCTCTTCGAAAACCCACTGCACCGTCCACATGGTCATCCCCAGATCCAACGGATCCGTCGAGACAAAGTGCTCGCCCTTGCGCCTCATCACGCGCGCATAATCCGCAATTTCCTCTTTCAAAACCTCCCCTTCACCATTATGTGCTGCGGCAGCCTGCAAAAGCCTCAATACCACAAACCCATCAATCGGATCCAGATTCCCCTCGCTCCCAACAAGGACCTTATCAAGCTCCATCCCCATCTTCCAGACCATGCGCGGGCGATCGGAAGACCAATTCATGAAGAATGGAGCGTGAATTGTCTTTGCCAAATTTATGGCCTGCTCGTTATACCGCGCGTCACCAGACGCAACGCTCATTCGGTTCAGCGCGAACATCCATAGTGTCAGGTAGTGGTGGTACTGGCCGTCCCCGTCGCTGCCGCCCTCGTCGAGTTTTCCAATCCGTAACCCCCCACCCAGCGGGTTGGCATCTGATGCGCCGCGTAGTCGACGGGTGCCGTCGCGCGTGTAACCTAGGACGTCGTGAACTGTGGATACGAGGCGTGCGGCGAGGGTTAGGTAGAGATCCCCACGACCACCATCTGTACCTGTCCCTGCAGTTTTGGCACTGGTGCGCAGTCGATTCGTCTCGGTATGCAATGTTAACAGTCCCAGTACGCCGAACGCGTCCGTCCATAAGTACCGCCCTTTATGGCCGCCTGAAGCTTGAGGCGGAGTCCAGGATTGGGGATCTGGGATGGATTTGGGGTCCAACGGGCCGTAGAGGGTTGAGAGGGCGGATTGGAATGTTGACAACTTCTTTTCTCTGTTTGTATAGGACATGATGTTACTGCAGGTGTGGATGTGAGATTTCTGTCGTATGGGCCGAGGTCGATATTGATGTTGATACTGGAGTTGCAATGGGTGAAGGTCTCGGAGCTTGGGTAGATTGGGAACTTGGCCTAGCCGTTTGGCGTTTCGCATTCCTCCTGTGAGATTCATGTGAACTTCGCACTCCATTGTGCTGATCTGGGGTATGTTTCTGGCATTGAGCTATCATGAAGTCATAGTGGCAATTGACGCTAAGTGACGCAAACCCTATACCTTCCCAGCCTTTAGTCTACCTCAGCTATACAGAACACCAAGATCAACCAAAACACCAAAAGAAATGAAATGAACGCCCTCAAAACCATCTACAACACCATCAAACCAACCTCAACCCCATCACCAAAAGCAAGAACCGCAACCAAAATGTCCTCCGTCCCCGCCCTATTCCGCTCCTCCATCCGCCCCCTCCCAGACATCTCAAACCCCTCCTTCGCCACGCACTTCGATACCTACGCCAACAACCGCCTCGTCCTACTAGGCGACGGCAGCCACGGCACATCGGAATTCTACAGCGCACGCGCAGAAATCACGAAGCGGCTCATATCGCAGCACGGATTCACCATGATCGCGCTCGAAGCGGACTGGCCGGACGCGGAGGAACTAGACCGGTACGTGCGGCAAAGACAAGGTCCCAAAGCGAAGATTGGAAAATCGCACGAGCGAGAACAGGATACGCAGGGCGAGGCGTTCCAGCGGTTCCCGACGTGGATGTGGCGGAATGCGGAGATGCAGGGGCTTGTCGAGTGGGTGAGGGATTGGAATGCCACAAAAGATCCGAAGGATCGCGTAGGCATATACGGGATGGATCTTTATTCCTTGGGAACATCGATGAAAGCGATCATTAATTACCTCGACTCCGTCGACCCCGGTATGGCGACCGAGGCGAGGAAGAAGTACGGCTGTTTAGAGCCGTACGACTCCGAACCACAAGAATACGGCCTCGACGCGCTCCGCGGGTTCAAAAACTGTGAGAATGGCGTTGTCTCGATGCTCCGCGGCCTATTGGAAAAGCGACTCGAGTTCGCTTCGCAACCCGGCGACGGCGAGGAATTCCATTCCAGCGAACAAAACGCCTACGTCGTCCGCGACGCAGAGCGCTACTACAAGGCCATGTACTATTCCTCCGCTGGGAGCTGGACGCTGCGCGATAGCCACATGGTTGATACGCTGAAGCGGTTGATGAAGCACAAGCCTTCTGGAAGCAAGGCCGCTGTGTGGGCGCATAACTCGCACTGCGGAGACGCACGGCACACGGCTATGGGGAGGCGCAGGAAGGAGGTTAATATAGGACAACTCTGCCGCGAGGCTTTTGGCAAGGAGAACGTCGCGCTTATCGGGTGTGGTACGCATACGGGGACTGTTGCGGCTGCGTCGAGCTGGGGGGATGATATGCGCGTGATGAACGTTAAGCCGTCGATGCGTGAAAGCTGGGAGCGCCTTGCGCATGATACGGGGGTTCCCAGTTTCCTGCTTGACCTGCGCGAAGACCATCTTAGTCGAGAAGTGAGAGAGGCCCTGCACGAAGAGAAAGCCCGGCTGCAGCGGTTTATTGGGGTCATTTATAGACCTGATACGGAGCGCGTGAGCCATTATTCTGCGGCCGACCTGGTCAATCAGTTTGATGGGTATGTCTGGTTTGATGAGACGAGTCCTGTCAAGCCTCTGGAGGTGTTGCAGCCCAATACGCCGCTTGGAAAGGAGGAGACGTATCCGTTTGGGTTGTAGCTGTATAACTGTCTATGTATTGTATGAAAAGTTCCGTTTATCATAGTATTCTTGGGTCGTGTATCGTAAATCGTGAGTCTCGCGGGGTTTTTCGCATCAATGCGCAAATCTAAAGTCCAGCCTCTTGCTCCCTGTGTCCGAGCTGTTCTTGATATAGTCCTCTCGTTGCTGCAGAATCAATAAGTATCACATGCAGCCCCAAGATTATATTCAAGGGTAGGGCTTCTACCTCCTCGCTCATACCCCCCAAAACCCTCTCCCTCTCCCTATTCCGTCTAATATAGTAAACCTTCGTTGCAACGAACAACCCCAACCCTAACAGATTCAACCCCAAAAGCACTGAGTACCCGCGCTTATACAGCGGCGCATCATCAGCCCGGAAGACATTATTCCCGATGATATTGCCCATTTGGACACTCACTGGAGCAGCAAATCCTCATTAGCATATATACCTTCTCCATTACAAAGGTATGAGGGGGCCAGGGGGTAAAATACTATTATAAACAGCGGCCGAAACCGTCCTCGTGCCCACATTATTCGAGTTCTTACTCGTCCACCCAACCAATATAGCATGGCAATAGGGGTAGGATAGGAGAATCGTCATGATCGCGTACGTGCCCCATGCGTCGACCATCGAGCCGTTCCAGAATCGCAGGATAAGTAGACAAGGTAGGACCCAGAGGGATTGGATACTTGCGACGAACGCGCGCTCGTTCAGGCGCTCGCTTAGGTGTGTTAGGCCGTTGAGCATTAGGATGTGGAGGATGTTGTAGGGGATTATGAGGAGGTTGGTTTTGAACTGTCCATTTATTGGTTAGTCTGTGGAGAAGATGAGGGGGGTGAAGGATACGAAGGGGGATGGGTACAGTGTCAAACCCCACGCTCTTCAGAGTTAGGGTTATATATGTCCGCACGGGAACCATGGGGGTATAAACGATGAGGCCGAGGAGATATAGAGGCCAAAGATCATAATCTCGCAATGAGTCCCAGAGCCGAGGGAGCGTGATTGCTTGGCGATTGTGCATGTCTCCTACATCCATCCCACAGTTAGCCCTGTCCCCATCATATATATACATCATACTAGGGTAAATAGATAGATATTGAAGGAGATACCTTTCGACGGATCATCCCTCAAAACCCGATTCACAGTAATGCGCACTTCACGGTCGCTAAACCACCCCTTTGGCCGGAACCACGTCTTCGTTTCGACCGCCGACGCAGGCATCATGAAGAATGAGGCTACGCCGACAAGAAGCGTGATTAGGCCCTCGATTAGGAATAGCCATCGCCATCCGCTCCAGCCTAGTACGCCGCGCATGTGCAGCACACCGAAGGCGACGAAGCTGCCCAGAATTTCGGTTACAGAGAGGGTTGTCCAGAAGAGGCTGTTCTCATTATATCAGCATTTAATTCACATTATGAGGCTATAGAAAGGGGAGGGACCTCAGTCTTGTAGGCAACTCGCGGCTGGTATAAAAGTACGATAGCCAAAGGATAATATCCGGAATAAATCCCCCTTCCAGCATCCCCAGTAGAGATCGGGTAAGGAAGAAACTGCGCCGCCCTTGCAAGCACGACTGCGAAATTGCGACAAGTGACCAGAGCGTCATCTGCATGGGGATCCAGCGGTCTGGGCCGAGGCTTTTGGAGATTAGTTGGCTGGGGAGTTCGGCGCTTAGGAAGGAGATATAGAAGATTATGTTGCCGGTGTTGTATTCTGTCTTATCTGTTAGGCATAGGTCATAGATCAGGAGGGTAGAAGGAGGGAGGACCGTTTGTAGCTAGGCCTAGATCGTCTAGCATGTTATCGGAGACTGCTTGGACGAGGTTGCTCCTGTCGACTTGGAGTCCGAAGAACATCACGCACTATTTATATACAACAGCTTAGCTTCTCATACGCTCATGAACAAAGGGATAAGACGTACAGCCCACAAACAAACGTGCCAATCAATCTTCCTAACAGTATCGCTCTCCTCGCGCCTCGACCACGTCAATTCTGGATCGAAAACATGCCGACACTCATACTGCGCCATCTCATAGAGACGCCTATACCGCTCCGCTACTTCCGGATCCGCGAACGGGTTCGGCGAGCTAGAGCCCAACCCGTCAGCTGTTTCGAGAGCCTCGACGCGAGACCCGTCTTTGCTGTCGCGGGGGTCCGTATAGGATGACGACTCGTGACTGTCTAACAGCCGCTGCGTGACATCCTTGACTGTATCCATCTCTGAGGCGGATAGTTCTATGAGCGAGTCGGGGCTAGAGTCCGAGTCGAGTAGAGTGTCCAACTCGATTTCGGGAGACATGGCGGAGGCGAAGCTATAAACAATTCAGGGCGTAAGTCTGACCGCACGTCATTGCGTCCCGAAGTCGCGTATGGAAAGGCCCGTCCGCTTCGTCTTGAGTTCACCGAATAAGGTTGTACTTTGGCGGTGCGCGTGGTGTCTTGTGATGCTGCGAGTGAGAAGGTTGGTGGGGTTTGTAACTTGGAAGTTAGACGGCGCAATAATATGCCCGATTGCTTATTGTCTACTGAGGGGGTGTAGCTACCTGCCGAGTATGTTTTGTGATGCAGAAAGTAGAGAATGGAAGCTATGCAGGAGCGGCTTGTGATCTACGATTGCACCATAGCCACGAATGGCGTCACATCGAGGGGGGATTGCATGAGAGCTGAGGGGGATTCGCATCACGAGGCTTCCAGAGGGTAATCCTCGCTCTCTATTTAATCAAGAAGTGTCCCTGTTTTTTTTTTTTTTTTTTTTTTTTTTTTTGTTTTTTTTTTTTTTTTTTTTTTTTTTTTTTTTTTGGACGTAGGAATTTAAGTTATGGATGGTGTCGAATTGTGCTAACCCGACAAGATAATTAGGGTTGCAGCGACATGGACATACGCAAATTTCAACTCCTCTCTACACTGAATATCGGATCACGCCCCCGCCGTCCACAAGCAGAATAACCTAGTGCGCAAATCTAAAGTCCAACCTTTTATTCCCCTGATCAGTCGTCGTGTCGGGATACTCTTCTGTTCTGCGCGCTGTTAGCCTCGTCCGTTCCACCCTGTCCAGTTTATTGCGACCTACCTGAGGGGTCATCTTATCCCAAATTGCATCCCGAGCCTTATTCCGCCGAGCACTTTGCCCTGTCGCAGGATATTCAGGTCCGCGTTAAGTGGGACGACCGCACGGTCTCACACTGGGATAAGTCACTACGCACATGGCCGTCTCGGACTACGATACCTCGAGCGACGGACTGCGCCATGGCATTAGGCTTACCACGCTTGGAGAGAAGCCTGTTGGAGCTGCAGGGTTGGAGACCGTGTGGTAGCCGCAGATGAGATTTCGTTTGACGAGCAATGATCTTACGTCTGCAATGTAGTTCTCTCTTTTCCAAGGAAAGACACCAATACGTATCTCATATATACAACCCTCTGCCCTGAACGTTTATTTCCCAGACAGTATGAATCTCAGGACTGAAGTGCAAGCTTCGAACTCTTCATTTGCCCTGGGTACCAACAATCACATCCTCCCCCTGCACACTCCCCTCAGACTCACCACCAGTGCCTTCCACAGCCTCCTTCCTATGAGCCTCATTAGCATCAATTCATTCTATGTGCAACTTCATGGAGAAAGCAGATACATACCCCTTCTTCCCATCCTCCGAATGCTGCAGCGCCCTCGTCGCAAACGTCGTAAGGATAAGAATAGCACTCATCACCGTCCCCGTAATGAAACCCTTCCTGTACTGGGGCGCATCGACCTGCTGCCACACGACCTGCGGCAGCCACGCCTGGAAAACGTACGCCATTTCATTCATGCTTCCGATTACCAGGGCGCGCTCTTCGTTGTCGTCGGAGCAGATTTCGTGGGCCCATCTGTCACCTTTTTGTCAGTTTTTTTTTTTTTTTTGGGAGAGGGGGGGGGTTGGAAAAGGGTAAAACGCACGACATGCAAAGACCACTAAGACCAAACCCAGCGCCGCAAGCAATATAGCAAAACCACCTCCACCCCTCTGGGATGTCCCATACTGCGAGAGACACGTAGCATACTATATTCGATATCGCGCCGAATAGAATCGGTGGCCAGCGCCGGCCGCCGAGGACGGAGTCCGAGAGCCCTGGTTATTCGTCAATATCTGTAAACTTATCAAGAAAAAGTGCATACGTACAGGCATAAACAAGCGTCGTAAACACTTGCACCGCGTAAGTGGTTGTCGGGTAGGCGTTTATTTGGCCGACGCTGTAGACCGGGTCTGTTGAAGCTTTGAGGTAGAGTTGGAAGATTGGTTGGGCGCCGCTTGCGTTGTTGAATGTTCTACCAAAGTTAGTATATAAACATCGATAGAGTCCAGGCAATTAACAAAGCGCGGCATACATGTAGAGAACGGTGAGGAAGTAGATATGCCACGACTTGAAGATCTTTTTCAACTTCGCCTTCGTATACGGGCCTCGCTTTTGACGGCCTTCGAGCTCCATCCGCTTAACAGAGAGGGCAACTTCCTGTATCGTGTTAAGAGGGCAGACATGCAAATAGCCCTAGGGGTAGATGCTTACATCTTTGGTTAAGTACCACGGATTCGAGATCTCAGGTACGTCCGGCAAAATAATAAACCCAAGCAGCGCGATCGGAAGAGAAATGACCCCGTCGATGATGAACAGCCTGCTCGAACGGTGCCGTGAGTAAGTATCTCTTACTACATGTACCCTGACGGAGACATGCTCAGGTAAAGTAAGCATACCACTGCCACCCTCTAAATCCGTGTACGCCCTCAAGATTGTACACGGCCGCCATGAGATACCCCGAGAACATACTAGCAATTCCACTGCTCGTGTGGAAGATGCAGGACCGTTTCGCAAGTTCGTCTTTTCGGTATCATGATCCGATGAGGAATTGCATGCCGGGGTAGAATGTACTTTCGGCGAGGCCTGGGTGCGATGCATTAGAAAAGCAAAATTCAACGGTACGGGGCGTAGGTGGTTTAGTAGGTAGGATTTGACACACCGATAAAAAACCTCAAGACGTAGAATTGGGTCGCGGTGTTGCATCTTGATAGGCAAAACGTGAGGACCGTCCATAGAAGCTGCATGCAGCTCATGTCAGCGTGGACGTGGACTTCAAGAAACTTGGGACTTGGAAGCGCACCTCCATAGCTGGTAGCCAGTATCGGGGGCGAATCTTTGTGAGCAGCATGTTGCTAGGGATTTCGCCGATCACGTAGCCCACCGTCCAGCACGCCTGCATGTAGTTCAGCTGGTTCTGGTACATGCCCAGGTCTTCTTTCCTGTTCGTCGTCAACATTGATCAATTGCTTTTCAGGATCGGACAGGCAACATACATCCCGGAAACAAAAGCATTGTTGATGTTAACCTGGTCGAGGTTTTTGATGAAGTATCCGAAGGATGCGAACGAGAGAATGGCAGCATCGAGTTTTGTGAGGAGTCGCCGCTCCTCGGGCGACTTATCGAACGTATCCCAGATATAGCTGACCCATTTCCGCTTTGGTGTTTCCTGAAGCACGGCGGTGGTATCGGGTTCGCCGACTCGGTCGTCAATCGCTGCCTTGGGGGAGTCCATGTCAACTGAAACAGTCCACACCTATTCAATCTGGACCTTAGAGATAAGATGCCGTCCCGCAAATACTTATATACTCCGACTCTTTCTACTGACGCAACTCTCAGTTCCGGGTGTGGAGTAATGTACGAAGCTCCGACAGCGATGGGATGGGGTCATCGAAGCTAAAGTCGCGCAGCAAGCCCTAACTCAGTGCTAAGTCGGTATTGCTCATCGCCATCAGGACGCACACCATCCCGCACCTCCAATGACAGGCCCAGAACAGTCCGGATCAAGTCTCTGTCAAAACAATTGGCTTAGCTTGTGAGGGGCAAGAGTTTTCACCCGCTGATCGCATGCAAGGAGCACGACATTTCTGTAGGGGCGTTGTCATTGATAAGAGTGCTGCTGCGATGTCGTCGGGTAACTTTATCCCTGCTTAATGTTTATGCTTTAAGGTCTCTGGCTACAGGTGAGGGATTATCCCGCAGAGGTAGTCTAAACAAGGTTGATAATCTATTTCGACTTCTATCTGTATGCGAAGCATGAATCATGTCCATCATGTCATGTCGTTTCATGCACTGCACGTCGCGAGCTCCGGTAGTTCTCCGGCTCCGATCCCACTATCCCTCCGACCAGCACTATTCTCAAACAGAGCCTTTATCCTCTCGCGTTGCGCCTCCTTCGCCTCCTGCCATGTCTCTGTATGTCCCTCGATGGGCTCTAGCCCGCGCTCTGCTCGAGGTCCGTTGATCCAATCTAGAAGATCCCTAACGTAGTCCTCTTCGACGTCCTTCAGCGAATGGAACCTCTTCCCGTGGCCCTTGCTTGCCAGTTTCTCATTGTACTCTGCCCTCATATCCTTTGTCGAGGGGAGGTTCGCGATGCCAGAAAAGACATTCGCGACTGTGATGGCCTGGAACTCAAAGAGCGTGAATGTAGCGGTATAAAACGGAACACCGACGAACGCAAGGGTCGGGTCGGGAATGTAAAAGATGTCCTTGTGCAGATTATGCGCCTGCGTACCGTCCGTCACGAGGATCGTCTCGTTTGCCTCCGACGGCGAGAGAGCGTCTTCGTGATAATCTGGCAGGAAGGGGAGGGTGAATTGGTATCCCGTGCATATAATGACTTCATGCAGGCCGCAGAGCTCCTGGCCGGATTTCAGGTGCACCTTTAGCGGGAGGGGTTTTTCGTCTGGGACTGGATTGTCTTTTTCGTCTAGAGCCTCGTATCGCTCTACCTCGCTTATTCGCACGCCGTTCACGGGGAGCACACTAGCGGCAATGTCGAACTCGCCATTGCGCGTGCTTTGGTAGATTGTATCTGCTTGCGGGCCGATTTCGCGCGCGATGTCAATGGCTGAGACGGCGCCGCCGATTAGGAGGACGTTCTGACCGGCTTTGTTAACTTGAGTGCTGAAGTAGTGTTCGGTCTTGTTTACCTTCTTCTCGAAGCCCTCTGGTTTCCTATACCTCTTTGAATGGTAGATCCGTTCAGGCCAGCGTGCTTTCGCTTCTGCGAGGCCCGGCGTGTCTGGGACTCGAGGTGTATGGTAGTGACCGGAGGCGACTATTACGGCGTCGAATTTCTGACGATGTTAGAACTCGTCCATACCAAGACACGTTCAGCAATAATCTCACCGATATCCGCTCTACCTCCTTGAAGCCAGCACCCTCCTGCTCCAACTTGGACCAAGTAACCTCCCAAGACCCGTCGTCGTTCTTCGAAAGATTCTTGACTCGAGCCCCGTGGATGGTGATATCATGTACTCCGGTCTTGATCGACGTGTCCTGTATGTACGCGCTCATCACGGAGTGACTGACGAAGTCGGGTGTTCCCTCCGGCCATGCATTGAGTTTAACTCGCATCAAGGGGGTCGAGACGTTGTTCTTTAGTCCCTTGTAGCATGGTCTGACAGCAGTCAATTAGTACCATGCCTCACAATGATCAGTCTGAGAAGGAATCATACCCCGGCGGCGCATGGGCGAGAGCAACATCACTCCCCTCTTTATCAAAGTGCGTTTCGGACGCGAGCGGTTTCAGCGATGTATACGATGGTTCTGGCGCTGCGCGCTCATCATATAACCTAGCAGATGTCAGCGACAACCAGACCTCTCGGTAGAGGCGAAGTAGACATACCAAACACCTCCCGCCGCATGACTCCTCTCAAACACAGTAACTTCAATACCAGTCTGCAGCAAATGCGCCGCAGACACGACACCACTGATTCCGGCGCCAATCACTGCCACTCGTCGAATTTGTGGGCGCGTCATTGTCGACGTATGTATGTACGTATGGGCTTCGCCTCACGCGGTAAGTACAGGCTTGGACAATGCGCAGACAGTCTAACCTGAAGACTTGCACTTTTATCGACTGTACCGTGGCTGATCCTGTTGGGGTAGGTAGGGTAACGCTATGTGGCGTTAAGATGGTGTCATAACGCCCGTCCGCCTGGTCTGGTCTCCCCCCTGGCCTGACTCGAAGTCTTGACTTTTGCGCAATGCAATAGAGAATTCGAGATAACGTATACGCCGACTTCGGTCCGATCCGCAGGGTTTCCCTCTTGCGCTGACAGCGTAGGGTGATACTTTTGTATGCTTAGAAATGCAATTCCCGAGAGAGCGTGATCGAATCCCTGTAAGACGAATTGGAGACGCTCGAACAAGCAAACAATGACTGGAGAATTGCCGGAGCCTCAGCCATCTGGATATAAGATCGCAGCGATGCGCAATGATGCGCGATGATGGCGTGATCGACGCCCCATTGAATGCACATCACGAACATCTATGCCCGAGTAGACAAGATCCCATGGCTCCGGCCCACACAAGATCGCAAACCAAGCTTGGACACAGGTCTCACCGCACCCATATTGGCTGCGATAAACCCAGTCTGTGCCCTTCAGCAACCAGGTTGTGAACCAGACCAACTTGACACCAACATCTTCAATCTTTGTTCTATTCTCCAACCCATACTGCCCACCTACTTACTATCCCTCTCCCCATCGTGCAGTTGACCCGACATCAGCATGCGCGCATCTTCCTCTTGTCCGCGTCCTTATCCACCCTCGGCATCGTGTCCGCTGCGCAATGTGCCGGAACCCTGCCTTGTCCCAGATGCTGAATCGCTGAATCCTGAATGCTGGATTCTTCGATCTTCTGAGCGAGCTACCTTGGGCTCGGTATACATATACATACCCCGGAGATCAATTTCGCGCAGTTCAGCTGCGCTGCTAATGATATCCTCAGATTGGCAGATGATAGATCCCTCAGTGCACCCAGACTACTAACCTACATAAAGCACGGCCTGGCGCCTGAATGCGCGGTCATTCTTCCTTGATCACTTACTGCTCAATAAGATTCCATCCATCAACAACCTAGCCCACGTATCAAGGACCAAGGCTGCTACATAACATATCCTGAGCCCTGCTTAATGTATGTCAAACTCATTTCGGATCTCAACATGTATGGAATGAGGATCTAGTGTTGGAAGCTTCAATCCCATGTCACTTTATCCTGTGGATGGAACCACCTGCCCGACCTGTAGATGAAGCCGTTCCCATCAGGAACCCACAGGTCCCATCCTTCATCGCTTTCCAACTTAAAACTACCCTAAATAACCCACCTAGCCGTCGCAATCCTCATCCTCTTCCCCCAAAGCCACTGCGGAACCGTCAAGAGGGCGAAAAATCCCAACAACCCGCCAAACACGCCAAAGGGCACCGCCGGCCCAGCGTGTTCCACCCACGTCCCGACAAAGAACGTCCACGCGAAGCTGATGATCGCGCGCATGCACGTTATCGCCACGAAGCAGTCTGCTGAGAGGTGTCGGTAGGAGTCGATGACCTGAGCTCGGTTGTCAGTATGGGTTTTTGAATATGGGTGAGAGGATAGGAAGGAGTACATAGTTAAACCCTACAGACGGCGCCTGCATAAGCCCAAAGCTCAACATGCCAATCCCAAACTGCATGCCAATCCACATACTAGGTGTGCCCTTCTGCGCACAGAACCCAAACGTCCATAGCCCCGTCGTGGCGAGGATCAATCCCGGTAACGCAACGAGCAAGCGCGCCTCGGGCTCGGAGAACTCGCCGTCCTTAATTGTCCTCTTCGTGACGATGACTCGATCGGCTAGTGCTGCTGTCCCGGCCGCACCGAGGAACGAACCCACCACGCCGCCGACGTTGATCAGCCCTGCGTTCGAGCCCCAGTTGTATGGCGGGTAGGCGACAATTGTTGGGCCGACTGTGCTGAGGGTTACGATTCCGCCGACGAGCCCGGCGTACCAGAGCATGACGAGCCAGACGCCGGGGAGGCGGAGGGTGAGCCATGGGCATAGGAAGTTAGGGAGGAGGTTGCCGTGGTAGGTGTAGAGTTTCAGCGAGCGGAGAAATGTGAAGTCAGCGTATTCTCGTGGGCGCTCGACTTGGTGAATGACCTCTTCAATCTCAGCGCTCTCGCCTCCAGCTTCTTTCGATTTTTCGCTGCTTAGGACTGGGGCTGGTTCTTCGCGCTTGTATAGCGTTTCAGGGACGAAGAGGAAACACGCGACGAAGAGAATCGTGCAGATGATCACGTTCACCCAGTGCAGCCATTCCAGCCCGTTGCTCGCGATGTATCCCCCCGAGATACCACCTACCAGTGACCCCAGGCAGAGAAAGACAGTATAGAAGCCCTAGGTAATCAGCATCAGCACCACTCACCCTCATTTCAACTTTGAGAGAACAAACAAACCATCGCCTTCCCCCTCTGATGCGTAAAGTATATCTCCCCAATCACATTCGGCGCAACTAAATGCCAACATCAACATCCACCTTGCCTTCCCCATCATCAACAGAAGGATAACATCACGTACTAGTATCAGCCGGTCCAACCCCAACCCCCATAAAGAACCTCGCCGCAAGCAGGGACTCGAAAGTAGACGCAAGCCCAGCCCACATGGAGCAAAAGACGAGAATCAAAATACACAGCAGCGTGACCGGTCGTCGCCCAAATGTATTCGCCAGTGGCACCCACCAGATATTTGCCGCGCCCATCATGAGAACGTTTACCTACACACATCCAATATCAACAGTAAATTAGCACTCTTTTGCCCTTGGTCTTTTTATTATGATGGGTAAAAAAAGGTAGGGTCACGCACAGCAACAAGCCGACTCAACCTCCCCATCCCAACAGGCGGATTGAACGCCATTGGCGTCGCATAAAGCGGGAACGCAGAGGCAATACTCGAGGACGTGAAATTGCCGATGAACGCGTAGACGGACATGCAGAGGAGGACGACGGCCTTGCGCCATGTAGCCCAGTTCAGCGGGTCTGCGGGGTCGGAGGATGGTTGCGGGACGAGGATCAGTTCGCCGGTGTGTTTTGCTGTGCTGCCGTGGTGGATTGCGTGGGAGTGGACTTGTTGTCATCATCTATGTTAGACTCTGTATTTGGTGGGTGTGTAGATTTGGATGGATGGGATAGATAGGGTAGGACATACTCGACAACGACACCGTCCCGGGCGGGACGGCATCGCGGACCTGCTGCTTTGACAGCGAAAAGGCGTGTCGGAATCCAGAGCCAGACATGATCGAGTACTATGGCTGTCGACGAAGGGTGCGAGCAAGAGTAGAAGGAGCCTAAGGTAGGGTATATCTAAATGGAAGAGGAGAGGTCCCGTCTCATATACAGCGAGCGGGCAGCCCTCGGCCTCAACACCTAGACCCTTACCAGTTACATCCTTTTGATATCCCCCGCGCCACCCATTGGCTTCTGCACTTACCCCGGAATATCAGGCCCCAGAATCTGCCGAATGGCAGGCTGGGAACAGGAGATGATCCTTCGTGCAGCCGTGGCGTTCGAGTTCGGCTCCACCTCGCCCGAGTCCACGGGGAGCGAATATAAAGGTGTGTCCTTGGCTGGCATGGAAAACGCAAGTACAATAGCCGATACTCTTCATTATAGCTGGAGATTGCCAGGACCAATACGGTTGGCGCGCTTGAGGGGAGGATCCCATGTGCGACTATCTTTAATGCGAACGGCATGTGTCGATGCGAGCGGTTATCTTTATCGGGATGTGGACGACAAGGGTCTGCGGCTTGCTTACGCTCGGGAAGAGGACCAAAGAGCTTGGTGGGAGACATCATGCATTATGCGTATCAAAATTAATGTACTAGAAGTCAGGGCCAGCCATAGCCAAGCTGACACACTGAGCTAAATTATCAAAGTCCCACTACTGCACTGTCGGCAACGAGGCCTTGAGGGAGAGCTTCCGAGAGGAGCTTCCAACAAACACCTTCTTGGGGTGAGGTGTAATTACCCAGTCGTCCTTGGTGATGTCCCAGTTGGACAGATCACGGCGAGTGAGAGTGGTCTTGAAGATTCGCTCCTGGCCAGGCTGGATGTGGAGCTTGTCGAATCCACGGAGGACCACCTTCGGCTCGTTGGGGCCGCCGAGGGAGACGTATAGCTGGGGAACCTCACTACCAGCCACAGACCCGGTGTTCTTAACGGTGGCTGAGATCTCGAACAGGTGGTCGTAGAGGCGGGGGTTTCCCCCTGGGCCTCCACTAGAGGGTAGAACGGTTTGAGGCGAACCATCCCGAGCACCCTTTGGAATGTACTCCGAGTGGTCCCATCCGTAATTGGGATCGCCAGAAGACTCCTTGAGATCGGTCGAGTTGGTCCAGGGGTAGATAAACTCCCTGATGCGCTTAAGCGAGTCGGGGAACACGTAGTCCGCGGCCTCGCCAATGGTGCCAAATGTGGGCGCCTCCTTAGTTTGACCCGAGGCGGGAGTGTAGTTGGCGGCGTTCAGCTTCTGAACGGTAAGGTTCGAGTATTTGAAGGTGGTATAACTCAGACCGTAGCCGAACTCGTAGATTGGGGTCTGGTTGGTCTTATCGAAGTGGCGGTAGTCGATGAAGACGCCTTCGGTGTGATCGGTTTGCGGGGCGCCGTTGCCGTTGTTGGCTTCAGTCAGCAGAGGAGCGCCGTACGCCTCACGAGACTTGCCCCATGTGAAGGGAGACTTTCCACCAGGGTTGACGCGGCCGTAGAGCACGTCGGCAAGGGAGTTGCCGGATTCCTGGCCGGGAAGACCAGCCCAGAGGATGGCGGTAACGTTGGGGTGGTCGTAGAACTTGTCAACGAGGACAGCGCCGACGGAGTGGATGACAACGATGGTATTGTTGCAATTACTTGCAGCGGCGTTGATCAGCTCCTCACCGTTCTTCCACAGGGTAAGGTTCTTGCGGTCACCCTCGTTTCCATCCACGCTGATGAACCCTTCTCCAGCGCCAGAGTTGACAAACACAAGAGAGACACTATAAATGTCAGTAATTGAAACAATATGACTGTAAGACAACTCACGTAGACTCCGCAGCGGTCTTGTTAACCTTGTCCAAAGCCCAGTTGTCAGTCACCGTAAAAGTATTGCCACGGTTCTTAATCACTTCTTGCTGGATCGCCTGCTCGGGAGTGATCAAGTAAGGGAAGTTTGCGGTTCCACTACCCCAGCCCATGGCCAGGGTTCCTTGGGCACATCCGCGGTCATCGCAGCCATTGGCACCGTATGGGTTAGACCCAGCGTCCTCACCGAGGAGAGCAACATTGCGCTCCTTGCCGGTAAGCGGAAGCGAGCCCTGGTTCTTCAAGAGCACAACACTGTCTGCCGACACACGACGGATGATATGAGAGTGGTCACGCTGGACATCAACGAACTCATTGACCGTCTCGTAAGCGCCGTCCGAGACAGCAAAGTGCTCAAAGCCCTTTTCCCGCCTGGTCCAGGAGCTGAAGTTAGGAGGAATGTGCAGGCGGTCACGACCAACCTTGTAGTAGGCAGCCATGATTCGGACAGCCATGTCATCGACACGCCACTGGGGAACGGTGCCGTTGACAACAGCAATCGTCAGGTTGGTGCCAAAATAAGAGTTTCCATCGTTGAAAGCAATATCACCGGGCATGGTCATGTCCATTCCAGCGAGGGCCGCGCCAACACCGCTGTGCGTCGCGGACCAGTCACTCATGACGAAACCCTGGTAGCCGAGCTCTGCCTTAAGAAGCTTGTTCAACAGGTGGCTGTTCTGGCAGCCGTAGCTGTTGTTGGCCTGCTGGTATGAGCACATAACAGCGCCCACGCCAGCACGCACGGCATCAGCAAAGGGCCAGAGATACATTTCGTGAAGAGTCTTATCGTCGAGGTTCTCGCTCACGGTTTCGGTGATGTTGTAACCGTAACCAATAGCTTCGGCCACCTGTCGGAAATGCTCTTGCTCGTTGACGAGGTAGTGCTTGGCAGTTGCGATCACGCCGGCATCCTGAATACCCTTGATGGACTCCGCAAAGAGGACACCAGAGAGAACAGGGTCAGGCGCGAATCCTTCCCAGTTACGGCCGCCGTCGGGGTGTCTGCCGAGAGGCCCAGCAGCCGGGCCCAGCAGCACATCAATACCCTTATCGCTGAATTCCTCACCCATTGCCTGACCACGAAGGTATGCAAGTGTCCGATCCCATGTCGCCGCGACGTTGACACCAGCAGGGAAAGCCGAGTTGTAGTCTGAGAAACGGATACCCAGAGGGCTGTCTTGTAAACAGATGGATCCGAGTCCTAGTCGAGGAACGCTTCCGGTTTGTCCGACACACTTCTCAAGCTGCCACCCAGTACCACTTGTGAGGTTGACCTTTTCGTCCAAGGTCATCTGGGAGACAATTTCGACGGCGCGGTTGTAGGCCTCGGACCATTCACCTTGACCGGTTGCCCAAGGAGACGGGTAGTATGGAGGGGAGTAAGCCAGGTCATCCTGAAGCAATTAGCTTAGCGAAGCTCCTTGTCAGTATGATAGAAGTGAATGTCAATGTCATACCTGAGCATTAGCCACCGAAGCAGCTGTCAGCACAGCAGCCTCAAGCCAACCAAGCTTCATGTTTGCGGAAAGATGATCGCGGAATCCCAGAGGTTGAGGGAAAGCCGGGAGCTGGATAGAAAAAAGCGGCGAAGAAAGGAAGGAGGCAAGGAGATTATAAAGCTGGAATCCAGACCATGGCAGCATGATAGGAGTCAGATTTCCGAAATTCTTTCCCCAAAAAAAGACAGTGGAGACCGGTGATGTATTTGTTTTCAACTTCGACTGCCGTTGCGGGGAGAAGTGGTGAGAGGGTCAGCCTGGGGACGGCGCGGGGATCGGCATCGATGCAGCCAACCACTCTGCAGCAGGAGAGCAGTAACTCAGTCTAGTGGCACCGTTACTGCGAGGCAGGTCAGGCAACGAGCATAATGAAAGTGCCGGTTGAGGCTGGGAAGCATGAAGGAGGCGGCAAGAAACAGGAAGGGACCACAAGAGAATACAGGGTCTTGGCGTCCCCCACACAAACATTGCTATCAAGGGAACGACAGGGGCATGCCCCCTTTTGCTTGGGGTCTACTTGCTGAATATTCTGAATTTGTTATACAGAGCAGAGTTTGACTATCATTCCATGACTCTCAGTCCATAAATTTTCTCTGCAGAGCAAATGTTGCCTGATGGATTGCAGTCTCCATTACAATTAGCGTCCGGGGCAACTCCGGACTCCAGTCTCCCCATAATATGACGATGCCGATGTTACTGTTGCACTCCGCATCAACAATCCTCTGCAAGCTCCAGTTGCTCGCACTTGCAACTATACTCGTATACTCGTAAAATCAATCGAGTCAAGGATCAATGTCTCACCTTTTCCAACTCCACAAATCGCAAAACATGCACGCCTTGCCTCCCGCCGAAAGGGTCCAAGTCATTGTTCCAGGGGGCCGGCATCGGACATTTCATGCAGCCTAGCTTCTCCTCTGCAGAACGATGGCTCGCGAGCCGCGCTCGCAAATTCTCAAGGGACCTCAGAACTCAGAAGCCAGAGTCAGAAGGCCCACAACGCCTTCGAAGGGCACGGGCCTGAGCCTAAATCGCTGTCTTCGCGAAGAATGCTCCATCATGACTCCCACGCTAGAGATTATTCCCCGATGATTTCCCGCCCAGTATCCCCATCTCATGACATCCACCGCTTAGGCCGCTTCCTGATCTAGCAGGACCTTTGTGTCTCTGAGTCTGCGAGAAGAGCCGAGAGACAGAAAAGGTTCATGCGCTTCGGGCTCTGGGCTGGGCATTTGATGTCATTCAGAAAAGCACTCGGACGATATCCGGTGTGCCGAGTGTGTGCCGAGTCCGACTCGCGGGTCGCCAAGCTTGGAGTTGAGGTTGATCATGAGTGTGCCGAGTCGTTGTCCGACACGCTCCTTTCAATTCTCAATCATCAGACATGTCGTGAATTTGTTGAAGCTGTGAAAATGGGAAGAAAATCTTCATTGCTCTTGGCGTTGGTTGGCCATGCACCGCAGCTGCCAAACATGTCACGTGTAGAATGCGATGTCACTCGCGCGCTGTGATTGGTCGTGACAATTCTACGTTGCTCCATAAAACTTCAAATTCACTTGCAATAGGCAAAAATGCACCTAATTTACAATATGTCGTGGCCTTTTTCCTCATCCAATCAATAAGATATTGGCATTTATTATCGACATAAGCCTGCAGCATGGGCAGCGAAAAACAGTCCTGTGATCCAGAAGCCGGGTGCCCGCCGCAAAGCAATGAGCTAGGAGATGGTCCAGTATCGGCTTTCAAGCAGCTGGGACTTCTCGACCGATTTCTGGCCGTATGGATCTTCCTTGCTATGGCCGTGGGAATCATCCTAGGAAATTTCGTCCCAGGGACTGGCAGAGCGCTGGAGAGAGGAAAGTTTGTCGGCGTTTCGGTGCCCATCGGTAAGCACTGCCTAATTGGTTCATCTCTTGAGCTGTATAAGCTGACATTGAAAGCCGTTGGGTTGCTGGTCATGATGTATCCCATTCTTTGCAAGGTCCGCTACGAAACCCTGCATCGATCATTCAGCGAGAAGAGTCTCTGGATTCAGGTGGCCTTCAGCATTGTCATCAACTGGATCATCGCTCCTTTGTTCATGGTAAGTCCCACTCCCCAGCCGCTCCGAAAGTCCGTAATAATGTTTGCATAGCTCGGTTTGGCTTGGGCTTTCCTCCCCGACGAGAGAGGGCTCAGAGAGGGCTTGATCCTAGTCGGCATCGCACGGTGCATTGCAATGGTTTGTGATACTCGACCCCTGCAGGAAGCCATACTGACAACAATAGGTCCTGATCTGGACTGGATTGGCAGGTGGCGATGGCGATTATTGCGCGATCCTCGTTGCCATCAATTCCATCCTCCAGATGGTCCTGTTCGCGCCGCTTGCTATCTTCTTTATCCGCGTCATTGGCGGCTCCGACAGCGGCGTGACCATCGACTATGACTTGGCGGCAAAAAGCGTTGGCGTATTTCTCGGCATACCGCTCGGGGCAGCCATTGTCACACGTTTCACCTTGACGCTTTTGATAGGTCAGGAGTGGTACGATCGACAGTTCTTGAAATGGTTGAGCCCTTGGTCTTTGATCGGCTTGCTGTTCACCATTGTGGTGCTTTTCGCGTCACAAGGCGAGCGGGTGGTGCACCAAATTGTCTCTGTTGTACGAGTTGCCGCTCCGCTGATCGTCTACTTTGCCGTCATCTTCTTGGCGACCCTTGCTGTAACGCGGCGATTCGGTTTTGGGTATAAACTATCCTGCACTCAGAGCTTCACAGCTGCGAGTAACAATTTCGAGCTGGCAATTGCGGTGGCGGTTGCGGCTTTCGGGGCGGACAGTGATCAAGCCCTAGCCGCAACAGTCGGTCCCCTCATTGAAGTTCCGGTGCTGCTAGGGTTGGTGTATGTGGTCAGGTGGATCGCCAAAAGACAGCAATGGGCGCCATAGCTTGGATCTGTCAGCTAATGATTAGCCGTTCCCAGAAGTTATAGACCGTATTAATCAGTGGTTGCTAATTTCATCCAAGACCTGAAATAGAACTTGATTTTGGACTCTGCATCCTTCTTCTGAAGTGCTGCGGAAGAAGCCTTCGCGAAGCTTCTGTTTGATGTTGGAGACATCCACACCACGGGTATTATACTGGTCTACCAGTTTCTCCGCGATGGCACAGAAGGTCGTGTTGAGTACGCGCTCGCTGACAGGCAGGGACTCCAGACCCTCCTCGGGAGAGCAGGCACAGAAGGGAGAGATCTCTGCTCTCGTTCGTTGCTCGGCTTTTCCAGAATGAGGTTCGATTTTGTTCTCCGTATTTCCCTTGCTTGTGGCGGTGACAGGACCCGAATGGTCTGATGGAGTTTCTTCCTTACTGCTGGGGCTTCCAGCACTCGAGCAAGGCCGGCTGCATTTGGTGCCGTCGTTGCGACCACGAGTCGCAGTTGGAAGACGCTGGATTGCGATCTTCTGGGCCGTTACTGGATTATCGATACTCTGTAGGTATGCCTCTAGTGAATGAGAAGGGACGCCTGAGGCCAGGTGCAAGTTTCTCAGCTTCTGATTCTCCGCTTGGAGCTTTTGCATAGCGAGTCGGTGCTCAACATCTTTGCGATCGAGTTCCTGCTGGAGGCTGAACACTTTCTGCTCGAGCTCACGAAGATGATCCTGTCGTCGGGCTCTGCTCTTGCGCTGGTTGTCTCTCACGCGGGCCAGTTTATCTAATCGCTAGAACTGTCAGACAATGGACATCATCTTTCCCCTCGACAAGAAACTTACCTTCTTTTCCAATGCAGAGTCCATCTCGCCGACCGATTGACCTGTTCCACCCAGTGTTGAAATTCCGCAGAAACAAAAATGCGATCGAGAGAAAAAATGAAGACACGTGATCTGGCCGCCCCCAACGAGTCTCGACTCAAGTCAAGCATTCCCAGAAGCATATCTATCGGAGATTTAGACCAATTCACACTAATATCGATCTTGTTAAATAGTTAAGTCAGCCTTGAGCAATGAGCACTCACAAGTTAGTCTAACCATGGGGCCCATGGGTGACAGTGGCTGCTGTCCGCATTGGGCGACGTCACACCGGATGGATTGCCGCGGTTCAGTCGCGCAATGAAATAACGGGCATTCTTCGCTTCCCCTCATGCCTAGCGCTCAATAGTTAATACGACAATCGCCCTGAATTCGCATGAGTTCTTCTCACGCTTGCGTCTCCTGCATCTCGCTTCCTAATCTCTGCGCTCGATCGATGTTAAGCTCTCGTCTTCGCAGACAAGCTCAACTACCCCAGATCATACGATAGTCTACCAGACTATCGACTCCAGCAACATGGTTTCCACGCGCCATCACCCCCGTGATTTCCCACCTCCGTCGAGCACGAAAAGCTCATCCTCGTCTACGTCGGAAAACAGCAATGACTCGAAGAAATGGGCTCACACTCCGACGGCCTTCGTCACCCTTTGGCTGCTCATCTCGGTCCCACTGGTTACATGGGACGCCGGTTACTGTTTGCTCCGCCCGCATTCGATGCCTGGTGGTAAATGGCACTCAATCTGGCCCGGCTACAAGTGGTACGGGACTGTCGACTACATCTACGGCTGGCCTGCGTACAACGCCAATAACGGCTTCACTTCGGCGCAAGCCCTCATGAACCTGGTGGAGACGCTTGGCTATATCTACTATCTCTGGATTATATACACACAAGGAGTTCCTGCGACTGGCTCGAAGACATCGCGTGGATCACAGAGCACGTTGTCACGGCTTCTAGCGACAGACACGGTTGTTGCGGGGCGGCCGGGAGCTACGGCATTGCTGGCGGCCTTCAGTTCTTCTGTCTCGACCGTTTCCAAGACTTTGCTTTACTGTAAGTAATATGCGCGCGCTCACACGAAAACCGATGCTAATGTCCTCGCAGGGCTGCAGGAATACTACGGCAACTACGCCAACATTGGGCACAATGACTTTTGGCCTATGGCAGCCTGGATCATACTCAAGTGTGTTTTGTCTGCCCTTTGACCGGTCAATTGCTAATACATTGCCTAGCGGCGCTTGGATTGTGGTTCCTGCCTGGAATCTGCATGTTCTAGGAGAGGAGATCGTGGCCTCGTTGGCCAGTGGTCCTTCCCGCCAACGCGGTCGACCTAAGGCGCAGTAAGCGACGTGATTGCATGAGTTGTGCTTCTGCAGGAAGCATCGAATCGCGAAATCAGCCAGCCTATGGCTCGTTAACTGCTCACTTGGTTCGTTTGAGACCGGTACAACGACTGGATTTGTTTTACTCTCTCACAGCACGGCCATCTCACAATTGAATGTCTGCGCAGCAGAACTTGAGATGCTTTCCACGTCATCTGATTGACATTGAGAAGGCTTGCGATCATGAACTGTATCGATCGTTAAGCTTATCATTGGCCGATCGCGCATCTACCGGATGCCGCTGGGATGACATCACCACATACCTCCTACACTTCTGCCACCTTGATGGAACCTAATAATGATAATAATGATGTATATAAATCACGTCTGAGATTCAGCTTCGTCGCTCTCATCCTCGCAAACCAAATCATAGTTTCAGCGGTCATGGCCAGCGGACAGAAGAAGCGCGTCGCCGTCATCGGCGCCGGCGCAGCAGGAATGGTGAGCCAACCCTACCACCGCAGTACACCCATTTAGCTCTTAGGTGAAATAGTTCATTTGGGTCAATCAGGTCTAACAATTCCAGTCCTGCGCCGCAACCCTCGCAAAACACCCCTCCCAGTTCTCCGTCACACTGATCGACAGCTACCACCAAACCGGCGGACAAGCAACATCCCTAACCCTCGAGAGCAGCAAATACGGCGCAAGCTGGCTAAACGACGGCGTGCAAGGCGGCAGCAGCATCTTCAAACACACATTCAAATTCTTCCGCGACTACGGGTACGAGCCACACGAGGTGAAACTGCAGGTCGCATTCGGAAAGGGAAAAGACGCGTTCTTCACGAATGTCTTCCCCAGTCCCTTGATAGATCAATTCAAGGGGGAGATCCGGAAATTAGGACGGGTCCTGAAGTGTATCAAGTTCGGATTACCCGTGTTGGGCATTTTACCCGTGAAGGTGATACTCCGATTATTCCGGTTCAGCAGGGAGTTTGGGAATTGTATGCTTTTGCCCCTTCTTGCGCTGTTTCTGGGCACGGGGAATCAGACGCCGAATGTTAGTGCGGCGCTGTTGGAGAGGTTGTTTGATGATAAGAATATGCGGCTTTGGGATTATGATCCTGAGGGGTTGTTGACGAATTTGCCGTCTATGTATACGTTTCCGCAGCTGGGGAAGTTCTATGAGGATTGGAAGTTGGATTTGGAGGGGAATAAGGGAGTGAGGGTTCTCTTAGAGACGGAGGTCGGAATTGTGAAGAGGGGAGGTGACGGAGACGGGGTTGTTTTAACGCTCCATACACCCGACGGCCACCAGACAGAGTCATTCGACGAATTGATCCTAGCCACGCCCGCAGACGAGTCCCTGAAACTCCTCGGGCGCCACGCAACGTGGAAAGAGAAGTGGGTTCTCGGCGGCGTGAAGTTCTTCGACGACGTAACAATAACTCACAGCGACGCAAAATTCTTCAATGGCATCTTCGAGACTTCAGTCCGACAAGACCTCACCTCAAACGCCATAGCCGGCAACACAAAGCGCCAAGAACAACTCTCCTTCGCGAACGCCCCGTCAAAATGCGAAGAGAACGGCTGGACGGGCTTCAACCCGATGTACTACACCCACTCGTACGCTCACGAGCAGGACAAGATCGAGATGGGCTTCGATTGCTCAAACTACCAGCATCAATTCCGCGAGGCCGTCGGTATCGGGAATAGTCCGCTCCCGCCGGACCAACACATCTACCAGACTATCTTCCTCGATAAGAAGCGCCAGGATCTATGGACTTGGGATGCGATCGACAAGGACAAGATCATTGGCGAAAAGTGGTGGCATCAGTTTGGACACCGGTGGCAGCATTATGTGCGCGTTGTGCCGGGGATGATGTGGATTAATGGGAAGAATAAGACGTTTTTTGCGGGGGCTTGGACTATGGTTGTATGTTTCTTTATCAATTTAAATGATGCTGGACAATTGCTGACGGATTTGTAGAACATGCATGAAATGGCGTGTATATCTGGGATCGCGGCGGCGTACCGGGTTGGGGCGAGCTATGAGCATTTTGATGATTTTGCGGAGAGTCTTTTCAAGAAGTATCTCTGGCTTAGCCATGGGGCTCGGTTTAGAGGGTCGGCGAAGAAACATGCTTAGTTTTATGCACTTTGTAGTACAGTCGGGGCAGTAACGTGCCTGCCAGATAAGGCCAGATCCGATCGATAAGACGATCTTCAGAGCTTGGTCTTCCCCGCAACCACAGCAATCCACCGACATCCTCGAGTATGACTCCCAATTACTTTCACAATGGCGAGGACAACTCAATTATACTCTCTAAAGTCCTGCGCAAGATCGACAGGCGCCTGATTCCCCTCCTGTTCACCACCCACATGCTTAGTTTCATGGACAAGACCATCCTGTCCAGTGCTTCGGTTTTCGGCTTGATCGAGGATACGGTGAGTCAACCACTGAATGAAATGTATTGTAACTGTTGTAACTGACAATGTCAGCTTCTAGTTGGCCAGCAGTACAGCTGGGTATCCAGTATATTCTACTTCGGCTACCTGATCTGGGAATGGCCGACCAACGCCCTCATCCCACGCCTCCCGGTGGCCAAATACCTGGCCATCAACACTCTCCTCTGGGGCACTGTAGTCGCTCTGACAGCTGTCTGCACTAGCTACGGCGGCTTGCTCGTCGTGCGATTCTTTCTAGGCGTCGCAGAGGCGACCATAACGCCGGCTTTCATGTTCATTACCACGACTTGGTACACTCGCGACGAAATCCCGGTGAGGACAGGGATCTGTTTTTCAGGGTACTCTTTTGGGGGTCTACTTGCTAGTCTACTTGCGTACGGCATCGGTCAGATAGAGCATCCTCTTCGTCCTTGGATGTGGATGTTTATCGTTCTTGGGATCGCTACTTTTGTCTGGGCGCTTTTTATCTTTGCCTTTCTGCCGGATAGCATCTCGAATGCGAGTTTCTTGACCGACGAGGAGAAATATATTACCGCCCACCGCGTCAATATGGCTGGGACAGGTCGTACAGAGGGAACGAGATGGAATTCGGAGCAAGCTGTCGAATGTTTTTGCGACCCCAAAACTTGGCATCTTTTCGGAATCGCGGCTCTAACCCAGGTACCCAACGGAGGCATACAGAATTTCGCCAACCTCGTCATCGAATCCTTTGGATTTACTGCCCTAGAATCAACTCTGATTAACATCCCAGTGAGCATCATCAGCGCCGCAACCATCGCCCTTACGGGATGGCTCGCAAGTCGATTCCAAAATCTAAATTGCTTTCTCACTGCTTGCGTCCTGGCCATATCTGGGCTCGGAAGTATACTCGTCTATGCCCGTGTTTACGACATCCCCCTCGGCGTCCAGTTGTTGGGATATTTCCTCCTCGCCACAGGGCCGGCTGCCTTGACTCTAACTATGTCCTTGGCTCAGACTAATTACAAGGGCGTCACCAAGAAAATGACCATGATTGGGACCATGTTCGTCGCATACTGTCTTGGGAACATTGCAGGCCCCCACCTTTTCAGAGCTAGTGACGCTCCAGGCTATGAGTCCTCATTCCGGGCTATCCTCATTTGTTATGCGCTTGCGGCAGTACTTTCGCTATCTTTATATGCGTATTTGCGGTATCTCAATACTCGTCGAGATCGCGAAGAAGGTCCCGTAAGCGATGGAACGCCAGGTGTATCTGCTCAGCAACCAGACGGGCATCAAACGAGGGGCACCGAAGTATCCCCTCTCATCCAACCCACGAGCATAAGGGATGAAAGTGACGACTTGACGGACTGGAACACAGTTGGGTTCCGCTACCGTCTCTAGGAGCCTGGAGAGACTGGACTAGTTATAGAGTATAGAAGAGATCTTCAACAGCCGAAATAAGAGCCGCAGTCCCGACGATCCCGGCTGTAATTTCCATGAATTTTCCAAGACTGGGAATTGATCACCAGCAGAGTCCCCAGTAGCCCCATACACTCTGGTTCTGCATTTGCGGTTCGCCCAATTTCTTCGCCGTGGCCAGTTCAGGTTCGCCAATGGTGATCTCTGCATTGGTTCATGACATCGGTTGAGTCGTAAGGTTGTCTGAGCGCCGTCGATTCCCAAGACAGACGACAGTCCAGAGACGACAGAATTCTTCGACTGTAGGTCTTGACTGTCCAGGTAGTTCGTTGGCCTGGGTTAGAGTGATTACTAATCCCCCGGACCTTAACAGCGCCAAGACCGACGCTCGTGCTTCCCCAACCTGCAGTGCCTCTTCTCCGCCTCCAGAGTTCAGAGTCTCGATAATAATTGCTCTGCTATTCCTCACCCCTCCTCCCTCCTCTCCTCTCCTCGTCAAACAATGATACCCTCGTCGCTGGGGTACCTACGCCCGTCATGATGCCGCTCAAGACCGACGAGTCTCCCTCCGCGAACTCGCTCCCACAGGCCCCAGCGCACGACGAAGTCGCTCTTCCCGATGACTTCGACTCCAACAGCCCAGCCAGCTCGCGAGATGTCGGAAGCGCCCAAACCGCAGTCGATTCGGCAGCGCATCAAGACGGAAACCGGGACAATACGCCCGACCGAGACGACCGAGATGACCCCTCCCGAAACCAGGATCAATCCGGGGAAAAGCCGGCATGGAGCGAGATGAAGACCAAGGCCGGGAAGGAGCGGAAGCGGTTACCACTGGCTTGCATTGCCTGTCGGCGGAAGAAGATCCGCTGTTCAGGCGAGAAGCCGGCATGCAAGCATTGCTCCCGATCGCGGATTCCTTGCGTGTACAAGGTCACGACGAGGAAAGCCGCTCCCCGCACGGACTACATGGCGATGCTGGACAAGCGGTTGAAGCGGATGGAGGACCGGGTCATCAAGACGATTCCGAAGGATGAGCCGAGGGACATGGCAGCAATCGGGCGATCCAATGTGCGCCCGCCGCAGCCGGGGCAGACGACCAAGACCCAGAAGAAACGGTCGGCGGATGAAGCCTTTGCGGCTGAGATGGAGGAGTGGGCGCGCGCAAGCAGGAATGGGCCACAGGATACGTTCCCGATGCGGCGTGAGGGTAGGCCCGATGGGCCGAGTCTGATGACCGAGGGGGCTGAATTTTTGCCCTCGTTGGAGATCCAAGAACACCTCGCGGAAGTGTTCTTCGATTGTGTCTACGGCCAGTCTTACCTGCTCCTTCATAAGCCGAGTTTTGTACGCAGATTAAAGGCCCGGACGGTACCCCCTGTGCTCATCCTCGCCGTTTGCGCCGTCTCCGCCCGTTTCTCGACGCACCCTCAAATAAACTCGGAGCCTCCATTCCTCCGTGGAGAGAACTGGGCGAACCCGGCTGCCACCATTGCGCTGAAGCGGCATGACGAACCGAACATCACTATCTTGACTGTCTTCTTGCTATTAGGGCTTCATGAGTTTGGCACATGTCATGGCGGCCGGAGCTGGTCGTTTGGTGGCCAAGCCATGCGCATGGCGTACGCCCTACAGCTACACCGAGAGCTGGACTATGATCCGCTGTTGACGCAAGGCAATGGCGGGGGTGCGCAGCTCAGCTTCACTGATCGAGAGATCCGAAGGCGCACAATGTGGGCCTGTTTCCTGATGGACCGCTATAATTCGTCTGGCAGCCAGCGTCCGCCGATCGGTAACGAGAAATTCATCCAGATACAGCTTCCGATCAAAGAGACACATTTTCAAATGGAAATACCAGGGCCTACCGAGGATTTGGAGGGCAACGTGCTTAACCCTGTCCCGGAAGATGTTGGCCAGCTGTCGAATGCAAGGTCGAACATGGGCGTTCTGGCCTACATCATCCGCGCGGTGGTGATATGGGGACGAATAGTCGACTACCTCAATCTTGGTGGCAAACGACGGGATAACCATCCATTATGGTCTCCAGAGTCCGGGTACTCGCGTCTGAGAAAGCAGATTGAGGACTTTTCGGCCTCACTTCCGAGTCATCTATATTTCAACTATGAGAATCTCCAAGTCCACGCGGCGGACCGAGTCGCTAATCAGTTCCTCTTCCTTCACATCATCATCCATCAGAATACTCTCTTCCTCAATCAGTTCGCCATTCCGCTCTCACCAGGTGGGCGCCCTCCTCGCGATATGCCTCGGACATTCCTCAGCAATGCAGGTCGAGCAGCGGTAGAGGCGGCCCACCACATCTCCACACTTATCAACCATGCTGCGCCGTATCCTCTTACGGTTCCCTTTGCTGGGTACTGCGCGTACTCGGCCAGTACTGTTCATATCTGGGGTATCTTCTCCAAAAACACACAACTAGAAGCCCGGTCTAAAGAGAATCTCCGGCATACCTACCGCTACCTCAACAAGATGAAGAAGTACTGGGGAATGTTCCATTACATGGTAGAAAGTGCCAAAGACCGTTATCGACAGTTTGCAGATGCCGCGATCAAGGGCACAGTAGCAACTCAGAACGGCACTATCACGCCCATGTTCCAGTATGGCGACTGGTTCGACAAGTACCCGCACGGTGTATCAAGACAGCACTGGGAGGACGGCCATCAAGCTAGGAAGAAGGACGATGAGGCAGTGATGAGCCAAAAGCCTGACCTCCAAAGTGTCGAAGACTTCTTCGCCAGTCTCTCTCCCACACCACAGCCCGTCGTGCCCCGGCGAAAACACTCCCGAGCCGGCAGCAGGATGGACATAACAGCCCTAGACCAAACCCCCACCCCAGCCTCTCAACAAATTGTCGATGTCAACATGGAAACATCCCCCGGCATCCTCGGCACCTCAGGAACAGGGTTCCCCCAGCCCATGTTCCCCCAAAACCGCACCCACCAACCCTTTGGCCAAGCCCCCTTCGACTTCACCATCCCCGTAACCGACCAACTCCCCCAACTAGACCGCCAATTCGTCTACGACTCCTTCGCCGGCTTCAAACCCTCCCCAACCTCCTACATCCCCACCCCAACTGACCAACCCTTCTCCACAATGAACGGCGCAGGCGTAGCCGCCGCACCTCCCCCAGATCCCACCACAGCCGGTACAGGCAACGGCATGCCGCCTCAAGACACGGGGATCTTCGCAGGCCAGATGGACCCCAACGCCCCCTCAGGCACAGGTGAATACTACCAGCCAAGCGCGTGGTTCCTCCCCTTCAACCTCGACCCTATCGGCGCAGACGCCAGTCTCGATCCGGTTTCGCAGGATGGGGGTGCGGATCTAGGCGGTTCTGGGAATACGAATATGCCCATGGGCGCGTATGATCTTAGTATGTCGGGGTTGAATCGGGATCAGATGAAGGAGTAGCTAGCTTAGCTTAGCTTATGCAGCTTGTACGATCCATGGTCTTTTGCTTTTGTTCATGCCCGTTATGTACGGAGTCTATCTTGCTCTATTTTAGCTGGAGGTGTTTGTTGCGTTATAGCTGGGTGTGAAGAGGGTTCATGTCTGCTGATGTTATATACTGCTATATTATAGCTCTGTAAGAAATACATATGGAATTCTCGAGATCCTTGTGCTTGCTTGTCTATACATAGTGCACACTGAGAACAGATGAGCTGGATCCCGCGGGTGGCACCTTCCTAATCAGGTACACCTGCCCTCACTCCCGTCCATGGTCGCACCTTCCTACTTTGCATGGCGTATCTCAGTTAAGGAAGGTGCAATCGAGTTCCAAGATCGCTCCTTCCCTCTACACCAGCGACTCAGTGCACCATAAGAGGCAGGCGCGACTGACCTCGCACCTTCCCTGTCAGGCATGAGTATTTGCTATGAAGCACACTCTCCAGATCCTCGAACCGCAGCGCTTCGTGCCTACTGACGTTGTCTGGCCGATCAATGGCTCTGCCGTCTCAATCAGATGGAGATATAGGATGGGGTCTTTTATGAGGTAAACAGCGAGAGACCCAGGATGGAAACAACCTCGCTCACACCAAACTCCTGCATGAGGTAGGGCTCGCCAGGCGTGTAGATTGAGCTCACAAGATACACGGCTAAGTTGAGGATACATATTTGCGCCATGAGCAGGTGCTTCCAGCTGTTCGGCTAGCCCTGGGGTTTCTATCGGTATCAACTCAGCTCGGTCAGCGATGAATGGGTTGATCAATTGATTAATGCGGCATCAACACCGAATCAGGGCTGGCTAACCTCTACATCACCGGGGCCATACCAGCCTACCACAAGGACCTCCGACGGGCTTCCAGCCTCCGTCTCCGTCTTCTTCTCCTCTACGCTTTGCGAAACCCCGTCGAACCATATTGACAAGCCTTCATCCATAAAGAAGGATCAATCTCATCAGGATATCGCAGAAGTATACCCCTCGAGACCAAACAAACAATCTGACTGAATACCGTGCTCTGGAAGAAATAAGGCATCATGAACAACCATCTCCAATCTCTCCAGCTGCGATGAAGCCATCCCGCTTCAGGGGGTTATATATCCCAGGCGGTTGTCTAACAGATTGGTAGATGACAGGACATCACGCTGTAAATCTAGCGGCCTTAGGGCTATCGCCGACATGCACCCTGCAAAGTCCGTTTTCGGGGCGTAAGCAGCGCTACATCCTAATACCTAGCTTGCATGCTAAATTAAGTATCCTCCTGGCGATCGAGATGTCTATCCGTCTTCTCTTCCAGGTCCCTTCGCTTCCTTGCCCTTGCCCTCAAGCTTCCCTTCCACTCGTCCATCGACTCTCAGCCCCGCGCCGGTACTTATCCTAGGACCCTGATATATCGGTAGCAATTTGCCGCAGTTTCGTTCTTGTTCGGAATCACTTTGAGTACGCCGAGCATGTCTTTGCGGGTTACGCTAGATACCTGTTGTTGCTACCGGTATTGGCTAGAGCTAGGAACGAGGCTCCAATGTCGAGGACGCTTTTGGATATCCAGGTAAACGTGGACGGTAGGGTTCATTTTGCCCTGACACTTGTTAGGATTGATTTTGAAGTTGAAATACTAGCCAAAATGCAGCAAGAAAAAGACGATGATATCGGCACGTCCAGCTTGTTTAGCTCAACCCGTCTCGTGCATGATTGGTCTTCTCGTAAGCTGGGTAATTGCCTGGCGCCCGCCATATACGGGGTTGAGGATGGAGGGCAGGGGGTTCTCATCGTGCTGGGCTTCATGCCAGTTCAAAAATTCTCGTCCAAATACTCTTAGGCGTCAACGATGACACGGCAACAACGGGCATGTACATAGGGATCACTGTGAATTATGTCCCGGCAAATGTCGTCCACGACACTGGATACTACTACTACTATCCAATGATTGAAAATATGTTGTGGGAGAGGGGAACGTGAGCCGAATGGGAAAAAATAACTGGAAAAAAATTTGAAGTGCATCATCCGTGAATCGAACACGGGCCTCATCGATGGCAACGATGAATTCTACCACTAGACCAATGATGCTTGTTATTGATAGAGTTTTATTTTTAGCTAAAATATTCCTAAAGAGTACATACATATGTAGGCAAAGAAAATCGTCCTCAACCTACTGTTCCCTCGACTATTCGAGGGAGAACAAGATAATCGGGTCGAATCGTCGATCATGTCCTGATCATCATATTGAGCACTTACTACACTGTCCGCAGCTGAACGAAGATAGAGTGGAAAGACCCAAAGTTTACCTAAGAAATTTCCCTTGTGCGTCGGAGAGATATATATCCATAAAGCCCCAAACCAATGTCCATGCACCTAATAACCCTAACTAACCTATGATACATCAGGCCTCATTCATCCCAGTGATTTCAACCCCATAACAATCTATCGACCCAAAAGACATTATGCGACATCAACATCAAGCATAAACCATAGAAACAGAAACTAGAGAAGGCAACGCGCCAACTCCTTCTACTCATCCCACTCCTCATCCAACTGATCTATCAATCGGTTCTCTGCATCCAAGTCCCCCGCGCGCCCGCGGTGTCCTCTGCTGCTGCCGAACTGGACGCTTCCGTCGTTGGCTGATGTGTAGCCTGATGGTGATCGTCTGAAGCGGAAGAAGCGGAAGATGGAAGAAAAGAGGATTATTGCCATGTCCTGTCAGTTCCGAGTGAGGTTATTAGCGATGCAGGCAAGATAAATAAAGTGGAAATGTATAGTCTTGGAGATGAGATATGAAGAGGTATAGTTGAGTTTCTTTGACGAGGCTGGGCCCGCATAGGTATGTAACCAAATAATAGGTCGATCCCGCGGTCAACGCGGGGATATGTACATTCTATAAAAAAATAGACAATAAGAGATGATAAGTGAGAACGAGGGTGCGCCATTGCTAGACCAGCCAGCAACTTTCAATCCAGCCGCGAAACGGGCAATCTTGCACTGCTCGGGTCCCTGTAATGCCTCTGGTGCGACAGCCGAAATGGTATCAATGCCAATAAACTTACTTTCAAGAAGTCAACGATGCCCGCCCAGAGACTGTAATTGGGGCATTGTCGCCAGCCGCGCTGGTGCATGACTGTTCGTTGGTAGGCGCAACCGCCGACCAGGTAGGCTGCGACGGCGATGAGAGCGCTGGTAGATGTTAGAGTTTGCGATACCTAGAGTGGGGACGAGCACTCACATAACGCCGAATACGCCACCCGGTGAGAGACCCTGTCCAGCAGGAATCTGGCCATAACCACCACAGGCGGCAGAGCTTCGGACTTCGAAGTAGTATGTGCACTGGTCCATCGTGCCGACAAAGGAGATCGTTGGCGCGGTGGCGGATATATCGCGATCGCACAGGAACGAAAGTATGGTCGACTTGTTATGCGTACTCTTTTCGACAAACTCTCCCTCACAAGGCGAGCCGTCGGTGTAGTTCATGACAAGTTTACGGCCTCGAAAGAACGGATCCGATGCTTGTTGCCTGGACATCATTAGCTCAAGTAACCCACAAGGGGCCACAAGGGGCCAAAAGCGACGAACCCGATTGAATATGTCTTTTTTTCTTTCTGGTAGTATGCGCTTATGTTCCGCCAGCTTCCCTCATCGACTCCGACGACGTCCGTGACATTCTCGATCACGGGCCCGCAAATATTCAATGTAAAGTTGGCACCATAGTCGTACCCTTTCACATGCCAACTCGCATCTCGAACGTAATTGCGTGCTTTCTCGTCGCCTGGAGGAGGTTGTACCGTCAAGGCGTTCAAGTCGTAGTAGAGCCCCGTTGTCGGAGAGCGCGCGACACATGGAGCGAGTTCATCATTCGAGCCGGACGAATCGGAGGCAGCGCACATTGAGGAGAGTGAGGCCGAGGCCAGAAGGAAGCTGAAAAGTGAGATCGGTGATTTCATCGCGGGGATGCTGGCCCAGCGACTCGGCGGCTGGTCAAGCTAGCAGAAGCGATAGATAGGAATGGAGAAAAGGAAAGGATAGAGAATGCGATCGACTGACGTAAGAATGAGAGACGAAGAATGAGCGTCGGAGGTAGAAAGTAAAGACAAGAAGCTGATGCTGAGATGAAACGTCAAGAAAAGAGAGATGCGGAGAACTCGGACTGGCGCCCTGGCCTAGCGCCGGCGGCTAGCGTCCGAGCTTCAGTATTCCAAGGATCCCCCTAGTCTCCTGCAGCACACTCTGCACCCGCGGACTCCTCGGCCTCAAGGTTGAATCCTTCTCTCGGCTCCTGCCCATCCGGCCTCAGGCGTTCGTCGCTGGGTTCGCGTGCTTAAATCCAGGTTCGTCCCACTGGTATGCATTTCAATTCATTGACCAACCATTGACCACTCTCCTGTGCTACAGCCATCATGATATCCAAAAAGGACTCCAAGACTGCCGTCCCTATACAACCCGTCCCCGAGAAACGAGGCTACGAGTTCTTTGGCCCGTATGCTATGCTTCAATTTCCACAATTGGACTTCTTTCTGACTTCTACAGCTACGGCGCTTTCGCAATCACCTTCGGCCTCCCCGTTCTCCTTTTCGGCTTCACCTTCTTGTGCAACGATGTCTCCGGCTGTCCCGCACCGTCCCTCCTACACCCGTCCACCCTGACGCTTGATAAATTGAAGGAAGAAGTTGGCTGGCCTACAGGGGGCATCCCTGCGCTTTACGACACTGAGGTCCTCCTGTGGGTTCTGAGCTATTACCTCCTACAGCTGGTGTTGTACGTGGTGCTCCCAGGACAAGTGGCCGACGGCACTGAACTGGCTTGCGGTGGAAGGCTCCGGTATAAATTCAATGGTACATTTTGCCCAGCAACGGCTTGTCTACATTTGCTAATGCGGTTATAGCCTTCCCCACTGCTGTCCTCATTCTGTCCGGCTTGGCTGCTGGTACTTATCTGTATGGCGCCGAGTTTGTTGTATGGACATTCCTCTGGGACAATTATCCCCAGGTTATTACCGCAAACTTGATTATCTGCTCGGCACTAGCTATCTTCGTCTATGTGAACAGCTTCTCCGTTCCCGCACCCGGACAGCGCAACCCTGAACTCCGG
Organism: Aspergillus undulatus; assembly: GCF_047715775.1. Taxonomy (NCBI): domain Eukaryota; kingdom Fungi; phylum Ascomycota; class Eurotiomycetes; order Eurotiales; family Aspergillaceae; genus Aspergillus; species Aspergillus undulatus. The sequence continues at coordinate 72,363 of NW_027396633.1, read as the reverse complement.
CAGTTGGCCCCCGGCGGACACTCCGGCAACGTGCTCTACGATTTCTTCATCGGACGCGAACTGAACCCACGAGTGCGACTACCCATTCCGTTCGTCGACGAGGCATCCCGAACACTCGACCTCAAGGTCTGGAACGAGATGCGTCCCGGCCTGCTAGGCTGGATCATCCTCAACCTCTCCAACATCGCCCGTCAATACCGAACCTACGGCTACGTCACAGACTCGATCGTCCTCTCCACTTTATTCCAAGCCTTCTACGTTCTAGACGGCCTCTACATGGAACCCGCCCTCCTAACAACCATGGACGTAATCATGGACGGCTTCGGCTACATGCTCTCCTTCGGCGACCTCACCTGGGTCCCCTTCATGTACAACTTCCAAACGCGCTACCTCGCCATGTTCCCCTACGAGCTCGGCCTCAGCGGCATCGCAGTCGTCCTGGCCCCAACAGCAGTAGGCTACATGATTTTCCGCGGCGCAAACAACCAGAAGAACCGCTTCCGCACTGACCCCAACGACCCCCGCGTCAAGGACATCAAGTACATCCAGACCGCGCACGGGTCCAAGCTCATGACCTCGGGATGGTGGGGCATGGCCCGCCACATCAATTACCTAGGCGACTGGCTCATGTCGTGGTCTTACTCGCTGCCGACGGGGATCTCGGGGTTCGTTATCCTCAAGACGTTTAACCCGGCTACTGGGGAGTTGGAGAAGCAGGCTGTGCAGACGGCGGAGTCGCGTGGTGCCGCGCTAATCTTTACTTATTTTTTCCTTATCTACTTTGGTGTTCTTCTGATCCATCGCGAGCGCAGGGATGAGGAGAAGTGCAAGCGGAAGTATGGCAAGGATTGGGATCGGTATACTTCGCTTGTTCGCAGTCGCATTGTTCCGGGGATATACTAGGAGCGGGGTCTGGGACTATGATTGTTGGTCTTCGTCAAAAGTTTCTTTTTCTCTTTACGAGAGATCAAAATCTTTAATCTGGTTTCTTGCATGTTGGACGAACATACAATACAACCCATGATACGGAAAGGTTATGATGTATGCTCAGCCATATACTTGCTACCTCTTATTTAGACATAAACATTATATAGACATATCACGACAATAAATCGCTATCAACTGAGCGCTTCCAAGCTCCGTTTCTTTTCCTTCATCTTCCTCTCCGTTTTCATTTTCGTCTTCGCTTTCGACTCAGCGAGCCCCCGTGGACGACCCTGAGCATCACAAACTTCATTTCCATGCGCATCAACCAGCCCACCACCAAGATCCCACCCCCAATCCTCGTCGCCTTCGTTAGGTACCCAGTCCCCGAGGACTTCTCTCGCAGCCTGTATTGAATTACTCCTCGCCTTGACAACATTAGTAAAAGCACTGGAGTACTCAGACCCAGGCCGAATCCGCCCCTTCTTGAATTGGCGATACGTGAGTGCATTACCATTATCCGCATTTGTCACGCCTTTGTCCCGGGTCCCTTCATCTCCAGGGGCTGGAGTCTCAACACCCGCCCCCTTAGTTCCCGTTGGACCCCCTGGGTTTTCAGTTTCTCTAGTTTCAGCGGCGTAGGCTCCCTTCCAGACCTCGTGCATCCGTGCCCTGCTTAGCGCCGATGCACCACGCAACCCCGGAGCCGATGCTCGGTGACCTTGTTTCACGCCGTTGATGAGGCTCTCAAAGAGGCCCGTCTTTGAGCCGCGGAGGGTAGGAAGGTTTTTGGATCCGTTGTCAGTTGGCACCGTAGACGAGGCGTTTTCGTTCTGGAGATCCACCGTGGGAGCTCGGACCCAGATGGCTGAAATGGTGCCTGGTTTGGCCTTCTTGAGTTGAGTTGCTATAGATGGCGTTGAGTTCTCTCCTGAATTTGGGACTGGATCGCTGGCTTTAGGTTTTCGGTAGGGCCAAAGCGACGCGAGTTGGGTGTTTGGGATTGAGAGGACTTTGATTGGGCGGAATTCGTAGCGATATCGATCCCGAGTTTTTTCGTCGCTGCCAGGGTTACTACTCGAAGTACTGTTATTGTCGCTGTTGTCGCCTTCACCCGAAACCAACCATCTCCTCCCATGGAGGCCCTTCATCCTCCCCTCAACCCCAAAACACCTCTCCACGCCAACAGCGCTAATCTCCTCCTCGGGCATAACAAGCCCTTTGATATAGGCATTCTCCGTTGCAGCAACAAACAAGCTCGTTTCATGGTTGAGCAACGAGCTAACCTGCCTCAGGGCAATCTTATCCGAGCACGATTTGCTTTTCGTGGACTCGGCGTCTGCGCGGGCTGGTTTGCGGCGGACAATTCCTAGTTTTGAGAAGTGCCCGCGGCCGGAGAGAAGGGTCTGTTGCTCCGCGATGGCAGGTTCATCTGGAATAGCCCATGGTGTCGGGTCGTCTTGCTCTGCCATGAGGAGTTCCATGCTCGCGTCGCCGCAGGGCGCACAGGTGCAGTACATGTAGATGCTGACGTCAGGTTGGATTTCCAGAGGGGGTGTGATAGAGTCTGCGGATTTGTCGAGTCTCTGACGGCGTTGAATATAAGGTGAAGGTGACGAGACAGGTTCATTACTATCTTCACCCCCGTCTTGGCTGGCATCCGAAGATGACTCCTTCTCCCGCTCAAAGAAGGCAGGGCACTCAGTGAGGAGCCAGAAGTTGAACGCGCGCATGGCAAGGACTTCAGCATGGCAATCGTGAAGCACGAGCCCCTTGCAGTTGGGGATTTGGCTTGCCGGTAGGCATTTCGCGCCGGTCCTGGAGCTGTTAGCTAACAAAAAGCGCTGGTGTAAGGGGGCACGTACGTGACAGCGACGCAAGTCAGTGTCTCTGAGGGTGTATCCTCGCCTTAGTCGTAGATGTCAGTTGGCGATGTTCGCTCAAGGATGGATTTCCAAGTGAGAGGCAACATCGCCCTCTTGAGGAGTCAGGCACAAAGCCAACTTTGATCCTCAGAGCCAAACAGGATGATTAAAGAACAAGCTTACCCACCTTTAACAAGTACAATCCCCGTCATGGGGATCCATTCCGCCGTCCCATCATCGCGAATGATCGGCTTGCTGCGCTTCGGCAGACCATCAAAGTGTGCATGGACTAGGGCAGCAATACGTGATGGTAGAGATTCTGTATTAGTATCCGGTCCTGAAGTTCCCATCGCCGGCGATCAGTTTTCAAAAGTGCAAGTAGAAAATGGTTTCTGGGAACTGATTGGCGACAGTTTTGTGTTTTATGCACAGTGCATTACTATTAATGAGTCAGAGGATTATGCACAGAGCGACAGTGCATAATGGGCGGGCGCCCATTGGCATCCATATGGCGTCCATACAGTATGATCGTGTCACTTCGATCATCAACAGCTTGTGCATCACAATATTCAGAATTGTCACTTCGTGGTGTTCTCAGGGCTGACTGAAACCAACATGCTTGTTCTCGCCATAGGGTTTGGTTAGGGCTATGAGACGGGTAACCCCTACGAGCCGGAAAGGTGTTCAAGGAAACGTCGTTGGGAATCCTTCCCCTGCCCGGTGTGAGAGTTGCGACTGTTACCGCAGACCGTTGACCAGGGTAGACGGCAGACTCTGTGTGCGATGGGCTTAAGTATCGGTATTGTGGATGCAGCTGTGCTTGTTTCATTTTTCAGTAAGTACAATACCTGTCGCACCTTCCTTGCACGAGGCGGAATTACAGGACTACTGAGGAGGAACAACTGGTGCTCTGGTTTTTATAGGAAGGAGCAATCGGTGTCGGTCGCTCTTTCCTTTCGGTGAAGATTGATGATATCTGAGAAGGCACGATGGAGCGCTGCCTTCCTGATTGGGCGTACTAGACGGTTCTTCATGAACGACAAATGAGTAGAAATAGAGTGTTGGACAGTAAACATGGGCCGTAGCATCCTAGCGGATGTCCTATAGTCGTGGCAATTTCAATCAGGCATGGGTATACTTTCCAACCTCTTCTTCCCGCCCTGACGATCCGGGACAACAACTTGTAACCCTGGTCGCCCACAGAAGCCATCATGTGTAGCGATTCGCTGAATAGTCTGCTTTAAGCCCATTCCCTTCACATCAATAGTATAGACAGTGTCTTGAAAACTTTGCCCGGGTATCTCTCCTCGTCGAGGATTGAACCAAGGCAAACCAACCAGGTTGTTGCCGACTGTGTGAACTATAGTGTAAAGCTTCTCAAACCGCCGCGTAGTCCAGAGCCACGATAGAGTGTAGGTGTCGTAGGCCACGCGCACAAAAGGATTCAGGTATATGCCAGTCTCCACTGACTCGGCGTCGGTAGACTCATGCCGCGGTTTCTGGATATCTGCGTGGATCAGGCAGCACTCAGACGCATCCCAGAATAGATCCCCGTCTTTCAGGGCGCGGAAGCGAGCTGAGAGACTTCCTCCCGCTATCTCAGGTAGTGTTTCCGCTCCCGCTTCGGTGTGCTTCTGAAAGAACTGCGCATCGAATGCAACCATGCCTCCCCAACAACTACGGACCGGTACCGCGTCGTTCCCAGAGCGAACGTCTTTCCGACTTTGGGCATTACCAGAGCTTGAGAACCAAGGGTAAAACGGCAAACCCATACTGTAGCCTTCCAAATCGCGCGTCGCGTAAGTATCATAGAACTTGAAAGGGTTGATAAAGTCGACAGCGCAAGCAGCTCGATATTGCGGTACCCCGTGATCATCGACATTGGTCGAGAACAACAGCTGTAATGCGTCGACTGGGTCGAAAGCCACATCATTCAAGTATAGAATCTTGTCAAACCGCATCGGAGAGCTATCCAGTGGCTGAAGCGCACGATTGCGAGTCTCAGCCAAGTACGCGATACGTTTGACACGCTCATCGCCTCCTGGAACAGTGATTTTTGGAATACCATCCAGATTCAGATGCTCATAGATGATAGTCTTGTTGCATGGGACCTGAGTCTCGAGTTCTGCCAATGCTGATTTTCCCTCATCCCCGCTGTCATTCTCATAGACGCTTAGAAAAGCATTGGCTTCTCCAAGCAGATTGATGAGTTGAAGAACGCTGGTCGCCCAGTGCCCCCGTGCGAGCTCTCCGCTGGGGTCATACAAGCTAGCGGCAATAAAGACCTTCTCATTGCGTGAGTTCCCTCGGCCGGCGTGGTTCGACTTTAGAACCTGGCCGTAGAGCGATGCGTAATGGGGCGGAAGTCGCGTATATGAGGGGAAGAGGAAAGAAGTGAAAGTCACAAGAAGAAAGGCGACGGACAAGACGACGAAGATGTAGTAGCACAGACGGAAGAAATGGCGTCTATAGTAGCGAACTTGTGCTAGGCCTGGGACCAAGGGCTGGTAATGTATGCCATCACGGTGGCCGATGGACAGGAGACGTTGTTGAAGGGAATATATTTGCTGTAAAGCCCACTCAAGCAGGGACTGTCTCTGTGATTGAGTCTCGACCTCGTACAAGTCATGGAAGTCTTGTGATTCCGCCGAGAGACTGTCTGGTAGAAGATGGGCAGACATAGCACGGAGGAGAGCCCATCAGTCCATCTGCAATGTCGTCTGTCCTACTGTTGAAGTTGGGTTGCGTTCTCGTGCTGATGGTGGGCAAGAATCTTGAGGGGTAAGGCTCGTTGGGCCTAGAGGGACGATCTTGGCTGCATTTAGCAGGGCGATCATTGCCTTCCCAAGTACATGCCCCTGTCAGGTTATAGTATACCGACAGAGCCCCAGCTACCCAGTAGTTGGTTAGTTAGTGCCTTATCAGTGGCTTTGGTGCCAGATGGATACTCAACGCTCCGGGGACTACGGAGAGACTGACATAGATTTCGGATGAAATACAAAACATACAAAACTACCGGTGTGGGTGTGGTGTGAATGGGAAGGAAACGCAGTCATTCTCTGAGTGAGCACCTATTCGATCTACTCTATCTCTATCGGGCTCTTTATTTCGTAGAAACGATGATCCCCTCTCCACTTCCCTGAGGCTGATGGAACGAAAGATCAGTCAAGCCAACCGAGTTGAGCAGCTCGCGCCATTGCTGCTCGGTCCGCTCAAGACCACCAACTTGAATCATCATCATAACGGAGAGGCATGCAGCCTCATAGCTGCAGCCCCTGTCAGGGATTATGTGCTCATTGATAATCAACCGTGAATATCCAGGCTCCATGGCGGCAGCAATATTAGCCAGAATATCGCGAGCCTGCTCATCAGCCCAGTCATGCAGAATCCAGTGCATATAGTAAACTCGTGCCCCTTTCACTGGCTGCGGCTTGAAAACGTCATGCGCCATTACCTCAATTGCAGGCTCCCCCATATTTGGTGTTGTCGGTACACTCGAGATGACATGTGGCAGGTCTTGTAGGATTCGACGACCCATCACATCGGGAAATCTACGGTTGAATGCGTGAAGATATTGCCCCTGGCCACCTCCAACGTCAACGAAAAGAATTTCATTCCCGGCATCAGGCTGACTCTTGCGAAATCCATTAAGGATGACGCCTTCGACGTCGAACCAATCTACCCAATTTTGGCGTGCCTTCTGTTGACTTGCAGTCATCCCTTGCTGAAAGTCTTTCGCCCTGGACGGATTCTCACCAAGCCATTCGAAAAAGCTGAGCTGAGTGCCTCTTGATAGTTGGAAAGGGGTATCTCTCACAGAGGGCGGGAACTGATTGCCGTTTTGATGAAAGTACTCCGACGCGTACACGCTGCAACGCATACTGAGATCAAAGCTGCATGATGTGATTAGGATAGGGTTTCGTGACTTACGTTTAGGCGGGGGGAGGGGGTGGGGGGTAAATGAACCTTACCACGATCTTGTCCCCGCCTCTATAGCCGGATCTGCCATTATATGGGTAAGCGCCGAAGGCTTGTATGTCTGCACATCCGCCTCAACAATATATCCTTTGGAGGCAAGAAGCCTCAAAATCTGGCCTAGCAGCTGATTAGCTCGCGACGCCCCACTCTCTCACGGTGACTGAAGTTAACATACCGACAACGGTTGGACTTGCACCTGACTTCTCTGCGATGTCATGGACGCGAACTCCCTCATCTTTGTGGTTACAGATCGTTTGAAAAGCGCCAAGTTGAATACCCATGCGCAGAGCCATGATTAGCGCCATATCCTTGCGGCAAGATGGTTAGTACAGCTCTCTTTCTGGTATCAATTCACGGGCACCCCTTAACTTACAAAAGCCACCTTTTGAGTAACAATTTCAGCGGGATGCTCGAGAGCTTGGACAAGGTCTCGTGCAGCCTTTAGAGCTTGCGTCCGAGTAGCATCATCTAAAGGGTCCTTGGAGAACTGTATCGCTGTCGCGAGAGCTGTAATATCATCGGCTAGAGGCATGCTGGGCTTAGCAATCTAAGGAATGAAGTAAACAGTTCGAAAAGTGGCATACGTGGAAGAAGTGAAAGACTGCCGCGCAAGATACCATATTTAACCTTTCTTAGCTGACGTTGCATGCATCTCAAAGCTCAATGAATGAGGAAGGCGCTAATGTACGAGTCAAAAAGAATGGTGACGGTGCAGGCTGGAATGTGAGGCAATAAATGCACATACGGCCTGAGGGATATGTCAGGTTATTGAACCTTATGCAGTGTTCGCGGCCCGATCAATGCTATAACATCCAGTCGTACAGGATCATGGCAATTCAGGAAGAATCAGCACAACATTGGAACGGATGGGTGGCTCCTGCTGTGGTGATCTGTCACAGCAGTCATTTATGAACGGTAGTAGGTAGTGCTGTTCATCATCTCCTATCCGGGCCACCGTCTTATCAGCAGCGCGTTGGGGTCAAAGGACGGAGAAGTAGATCCGTGGTCTGGAACTCGGCGCTACTCAGTTGGTATTCTAATGCCACGACTAATCTTTCACTCCATCGCGTACCACTGCGTTGGGACGCCAATGATCAGACAGCGGAAGCGCCAGGGCTCACGACGAGCCTTAGGAGATCAGAGAAATTGTTAATTAGAAAACGCATCAATTAATGTTCACTGGTTATGGAGGCAGCTCTAGGGTTTGAGAATGGCGCGCGGCTATTCGCACTTGGCGCCGGACATGGTTCAGAGGCCTTGCGGATCGAGGTCGAGGAGCAGTATTTAAGGATTTGATCTCATGCTCGAAGACAAGTTTCCAATTCACAATTCATCCCTTTTCGTTGACCGTGGTCGATCAACATCCTCAGACTCTAATTGTCAAGCCCAACTGCGACGGTTTTGCCATAGCTCCTGTTGAGGTTGGTCGCAGTCATATCAGACCCTAAGGTTGAGGCCGGGGCCGAAGTGCCAGGCTGGCGCAATCATGTCAAGAACAATCCATTTGGGAGGCGGGAATATCAGGAACTGGATTTGGCGGACGTTCGAACCACAACAAATCTTCTTTCGCACATCCTGATCGCCAAGATTGAGGACGAGGAGCGTCTCATCGCCATCATGCGAAGCACCCCTGTCGTTCATGGTGGTCCCAACTGGAGATGTTGTACCTGGGTCGCAGGAGTGCTGGCAGCAATTACCCAAGACAGCAAAGCCGTGGGAAACTCCGAGCTCAACTGGCAGAAGACCGAAACCACTGCGAGGCAACATACCGCCGCGAAAACCTCAGCCGGTCGCCTCGAGGACGTCGAACTGCTCAGGGGGCCGAGATCGACTTATGACTTGCTTTCGAACAAGGAGATTGTGCCTTGAAAGCCGTGCAGCTCCCTGAAAAAAAGGGAAGATAATATCGTACATGGTTCTGCTTTGCCTTCCAACTTCAATGTCTTCGATAGCTGCTGATGGGCTGATTCAAACTTGGATTTTCTGGAAAGAGCGAAGGCATTTTGAGAATTGGCATTTCCACCGGTTTTAAATTGAGGATTTTCAGAATTCTCCCCACCATCTGTGTCTTACCTTATCCATCTCGAGTTCCGCAGGGAATGGATCAAGAAACTTAGAGAGCTGGTCTCGCCACCCGGTCCTCATCAGATTGCCCAGCCAGGCGGACGTATACTCCCAGTAATGAGGATACCACCCAGAAAATTCCCAGTCGATGATGTTCACAACCTTTCCATCCCGGATGAGGATGTTGAAGGGATTAAGGTCGCCATGAGTAAACACTGGTGGCGGCCACGGCCCGTCTTGTTTGGCAACCCCATTCCCTTGATCTCCTCCCATTCTTCTTCATTACCGGGATTTGAATCTTGCGATGGTCGAAGCCGTCTCTAAGCCAGAGATAAAAATTTCTGTATGGACTTGAAGGGGCCGAAGCGCGGACGCGAACTTGGGATACGCGAGTCGCGCAGGGACCCATTAACACAGCTGCTGAGACAATTGCCTTCTGGGGGTTTCAAGGTTCGCAATTCTTACATCATTCGTCGGAGCTCATGAACTATTCCCTGGCGAGACTGTTCGTCCAAATTTCGCCAAGCGCTTGGGACCTCCTCGCCCTGTATCCTTTCCACAACGATATACGCGCGACCCCTGAAAAGGAACGAGCAGTAGAGCTTCGGGACAGGAATCGAAGTGTTCTCCTTGACAAAGCGCATGATGTTGGCTTCAGTCAAATGGACCCAGAAAGCCGACTTGACGATCATTTTCGCGATATACGAATACAGGAGCCGCAGCGTGAGTAGAACTTGGCTGTGGTCTTCAGGGCCAGCGGTGTCAAACAACGATTGATGGGAGTGTTGTTGATCGCCAGACCTTCAGTCCCTTCATGTTGAGTTGCCTTCCCATGGGGTGGCGGGACATAGGTCGTCATTGCTGGTGTTGAGGACTCTGGTGGTCTGCGATGCTCATTGTCGATGTGAACCTCGTGATACGATGCTGCATAACTTTACGCTGGTATTTATACTGTATTAGTAATAATGCGGCCACAGTGGCCGGGTACTGCCTCAGGCAAATACCGCCTTAGGGTACGGCTAGCCCAAACAGGCTAGGCTCTAAGCGAAGCACCCACAACCAACCGAGCGGCGTGTCGATTGTGCGATGAATTTTGAAGACTGACCTGACCGACTCAACGACGACGACCGACGACCCATCCCTCACCTCGCCCTTCAATCTCCCCGTATACCTTCATCTCGAGGTCACAAGTCGCCAAAATGGGTGGTGTCACCGTTCGCGATGTGGACGTAAGTTGTCACTTCACCTGTTCTTGCACCTTTCCTGGCAACGGATTGCATCGAGATGAAAGAGGGGGAACGCATTCAATCGAACGATCACAACAGCACAATACCCGATGAGAGGCGCGGAGGAGGTCACATATGACGGATGGAAATCTTCTCAGACGACAACTGGGCGACATCTGGTGGTTTTTGTGAGCCGGTATCGAAGGACTTTTGGTCGGCTTGCGATTCGATCTGCGACCGCAACTGCGAACATAACACTATCGAAATCGAGAACGAAATGGAAGATACAGAATGCAGCCGTTGCCAGGGCCGGAATTTTGGAACCATCAGAGGGGTCGAATGTGTGCTGATTTTCATCTCGTACAGGCGCAAAAGTTCATCACTGCCTACGCTGCTTTCCTGAAGCGTCAGGGAAAGCTCCCCATCCCTGGTTTGTCGCCCTTAGGCAAATACTCGACAACTCTAGCAGAAAACTGACTTCCCTAGGTTGGGTTGACACCGTCAAGACCTCCGCCTCCAACGAGCTCCCTCCCCAGGACGCCGACTGGTACTACGTCCGCGCTGCCGCCGTCGCCCGTCACATCTACCTCCGCAAGACCGTCGGTGTTGGCCGTCTCAGCAAGGTCCACGGCTCTACCAAGAACCGTGGTGCCCGCCCCGCCCACCACGTCAACGCCTCCCGCGGTGTTGAGCGCAAGGTCCTCCAGTCCCTTGAGAAGATCGGTGTCCTCGAGCAGGACGAGGACAAGGGTGGCCGCCGCATCACCCAGTCCGGTCAGCGTGATCTTGACCGTATCGCCAAGACGACTGTTGACGAGGAGGAGGATGACGAGTAAATTAGTGTCGGATTCTAAACTAATGAAAAAGTCCTGACGTTTTACTTCTTTCCTCCACCTTTTTCCACTTGACCTCCCATCCTACCTCTATATCCACGACTTGAGACCAGGGTGAAATGAATGGGCTTGGCTTGGCTTAGCACAGCACTGAGCAGGCTCTACGGCACAGGCACGGCGAACGGAGCGGGTTGATGCAGGGATTGAGAGGAATGAACTGAATTCTACTTTTCTTGTGTTTCATATTCCCATGTTCAATTGAGGGCATATCCATCATGCGTACCGCGCCGCACTTGGCCTCGTCCTGCTTGGGTCAAATAGACATGCGTAACGAGCTATTTACAGTAACCGTCCGTTCATCCGTAAACTCCTCCGTACCACTTGTTGAGATCTAAGATATCCAATCCAACCCCGCACTATCAGTACTATCTTATTTCTTTCCAGACTGCGCCGACGGGTCCTAGATTCCTCGTTAGCCAAGCTGCACCAAGCTCCATCACCTTCCCATCCTCCTCATCTTCCGCCCTCTTGCAGCCTCTACCACCTCAAATAGAGATAGATCATCGGAACAACTCACAAGATAAACTTGATAAAACCGCATCTTCCCCCCCTCCCCAAACACCACTCGTCCAGCCCACTCAACCTCCGTCTCGGTTCCTGTCTCAACATCCTTCCTCAGCACATACTTGACCGTCCCGTAAAGCATGAGCTCGTCGTCCCCACCAAAGAAAATTTTCGTAGGCGTGTGTTTTCGTGAGGCGACGTGCGTCCAGAGGCCGTGGCGGAGAGGGCGGATTTCTGATGATAACCGTTAATACTCTTATTCACTTGGTGCTAAGTAGATAGGTGGAGGAGGGAGAGGTAAGAGAAGAGCGAGGGGATAATACCGTCCTTCCCCGTCGCTGTTTTCGGTCCCATGATCAACGTTGCATCTGGCGTGAAGGAATCGACGTAGGCGTCGTGCTCGGACTCGGTATCGCTAATCTTGTAGAAGGATTCCATGAAGGAGATCATTGCGAAGGCGTTTGGTGGGGAGAGGGAGGGGTTGGAGGAGATGTTGTACGCCATTTTGACTGAGTATGTTGGTGACTTTTTCTTTCGTTTTTTTCTCTCTTTCTGGGATTAGCAATTAGGATAGGAATAAGGTATTCGAATGAGCTGATGCTGTGATGTCAGTAGATAATGGAGCCCTGGTGTCGGGCCGATGGATGGGGAACTATCCGATCTATCGGATGAGGCGGGTGGCATGGATCTTCTCCCAACGTCGAACGTCGAGCAGTTAGGGCTTTGAGAACTTTCATGTGAAGCTATTCCGAGCTAAATTGTCATGCCGAACTCTGCCCCATGGCTTTGGTGCCTACAATACCAGCTCTAGGTTCGACTTCGACGGACAATGAACGCTCCGTATACTTTGATTTACAGTATCTATGCCCAACTTAGGTTCTGGTCTAGCGATTTGAACCCTTCTGGGACTACCTTACAATTCCAAAATGCCGTTTCCGTATGTCAATGGGTCATAGCGGAATGATTACATATTTCTGATTCTCGTTAAGGTCGTCTAACTCGCCGGGGACAATTTATACGCTCTACCGTTTATGTGATCAACAAGCTCTATATGTCTATAGGATAGTACCGACATCTCGTGAAGATGCCCTCGAGATGTCCTATTTCTGTTATTGTAGAGCCGAGGAGCTACCAGCGAGGAGTTTGTTGAGTGTCCTGTGAGGCGGGGATAAAGGCTGGAAAGATATACCTCGGCGCAGACCGGGTAATCTATCTCGCATTGGAAGCAAACGAGATAAGCGAAGCTGCAGATCTTATACCCTACTTAGCGGGTAAACAATATTTGGCGTATTCTCAAAGGCTTGTAAGGCCCTATCGTTGGAATTGGGGTTGAAGTTGAAGCAAAGCTCCCCGGTAGGCTTCGGCATGGCAGCCCAGTGACATGGCGAGATCTGAAGAAGCGGTTCGACTTGTAGGGTCTGCTGTACAACTCAAAAATCCAGATTAGACAGGTTTGTTCCAGTACCTACCTAGGTTCAATGTGGTCATTTCTAAGTGGGAGAGGTGTTTGCTGCGATCACTCCAGCTACAGAAATATACTCTGCATGCCCAGGTGGAAGAGCACTCCACCTCCTCCAACATCAAAAGCCTCAGCGATGCTCTCCAAGACTCCAACTCGCTCTTACGGCTCTACCCCTCTGTAGATTAGCATTGAACAACGAAGCAGCCGGCACTAATTGGTCAGTGCAGCATGACACGCAGACGACCTAAGTACCTAGCAAGGTACCGAGCAGATCATGGGCTAGGCCTACTCTGTATTTCGGAGGACCAAAGGAGTAAGCCGGAATCCCAACCCCAGAGAAGCAATGCTATAGACCTAGGGTGGAAGGTCGATCCGGGTCGAAGACAGTTTGGAGTATAAACTGTAAAGCGGGCATCCATGATCCGAGGGCTGTCAATGCGTGCCCCGCCCCCACGCATACCTGCCTATGGACTATGCATTTTGAATATGGGCACCGTAATAGCATGTTTGCTTCTCGCTTCTATTCAGTTCTAGAACGGTTCGACGGCAGGGACCAAAGAGAAACATGAGCGAGATAAAGGCCACCAATAGACGAAGCAGCGCCATCGGCGGAATGGGCAGAGGGAGGTCGGAGGATGGAGGATGCTGGGCAGAGTCAGACTGCCGTGATCCGAGTTTACCCCGCCACAACTCCGTTGTCGCTCTGATCAGCGTAGCATGGAAGCGAATTTGCAGACGAGGGGTAAATAATCTCATAGAGACGCAAGTGGAATCAGCGGTGCATGATTGGCCTGGCCAAATGGGAATAGGCTTCCGGTGTCTGAATTCAGCGACAGAATACGACCAAACCCACAACCGGTTCCTTGCCATTCAAAGACATCCACGTCAGGATTCGAATCAACGTGAGGCAAGAAGCAAGGCTGGGTATTATTGAGTAGAGTGAGTCTGTTGACGAGGTCTCATCGATGATCCTTGGGCAGAACCCCACGTGCGGGCACAGCGGGAGGATGTCGCATACCAAGAAACGCTGCCTGCAACACCAACCGCTGCCCACTTCCAAGATCCAGCCCACGGGGGCCACGCTCGGCCCTGATATGTTCGTCACTTCGCTGCAGAATGGAACCCAGTGGGACGTTTTATACTGCCAAACTTCAACGACATCATCAAGGACAGGGCGCGATGCTCCGAGTCCTCCCGCAGGTCTAGTGGCCTTAAGGAGTGCTGGCCAATCGACCGGGCCACGAGCTGCATAATTACCCTCCATATCTCGCTGATAAGGCGTCTATAAATAATATGCGTTGCGAATAATTAACGCAGCTGACATGACTGCATTCCAGCGATCCTGACGATTATTGACTGCTGCCAGCAGTAGTGCCAGTCAGTGCGAGTGCCTGCGCCTGCAACCACCACCAGCTGCTCTCCTTTACTCTTGCTTCTTCCTCCCCCTTCCCTTCCCCCTCCTTCTCCCTCTCCCTCCTTATAATTATAAACCAGTCAAACAACTCTCCTCAGTCAGTCCAAGAGCCCAAGTACTGCCAGATCGTTGTTCGTTGCTACACTCACCACACTCGCCTCTCCACGCGTCTTATCTCCCAGCCTAGATAGCGCGCCGCATCGCATCTGCCCTAAGAGACCACCAGCCAGTCTATACTCCGGGCTTCTGCATCTGCAAGTCTCAGCCTGCTGCCATTCATACCATTTGCTACCGTAAGTTATAATTTTTCCAGAACTTCTTTAACCCTTCCCTTTCACCCTGCTGTTTCTTTGTATTCGCCCCTAAGCACACATTAGTCATCTCCTTTGTGCGCCGTCGCCTCCTGCTTACTGGCCCCTGTGACTCAGGCGATAAACTAACAGTTGAGCCACCTGCAGTCTTCCTGGCCAGCTTGTTCCTCTCAACATCATGGCTACCCAAACCTGCGCATCTAGCATCGCTATGGCCTTTGCCGGCAAGACGGCCTCTGTCGACATCCCCAAACCGCGTTTCGGTCACCCTTCCGGTACCCTCGCTCCTCGCGCTGGACGCCCTGCCATGCTGCCTACTCCTCCGAACTCCATCTCCCCTAATCTCCCTCCTCACGGCTTCAAGGCTCGCGACGCTGGTCATGCCCTGTCGCCCCCTCTCGGCTCATCGCACGTCGACTCCGACATCGACCTCGCCGACGCCGCGGACCACGCCAACTCCGACCAGCGCGATGCGACCGCTCATAGTTTGGAGACCGCTGGGGCGATCACGCCGGGTATGCTGGCCAAGCACCATCTCCCTGAGATTATGCTGCAGCATGGCCCTCTCGCTATTCGCCATGTGATGGGCTACCTGACCACCTCCGTTCCTGGTTTCTCTGGGATCCCCCCTGCCAAGGCCAGGCGACTAGTCGTCGCCGCGCTGGAAGGACGAGGAGGCGACGATAAGGGAAGCGGGTCGGATATTATCTATGAAAAGGTTGGATGGGGTCGCTGGGACGCGCGACGTCGCGGCGAGCCGTCGCGAGATTCGCACCAGCACGAAATGTCCCCCCCTTCTAGTCTCTCCGATGCCTTCCAGCGAGGCATGCAGATTCCGAGAAGGGATAGCTTGCATCCTTATGGCTCCAGCGTTACCGGCGAGTCGGCTGTTTTCTCGTTCACGGAAACGGGGTTCGGCGGACGCGAAGACATGCTGGAGCATGAAGCGGACAAGATGTCTCTTGACGGGATGGACCGCGATTACTGCTCTTCATCACCTGCTCCTGACGACGAGATCCAGGATGGAGACTGGGACGAGGAAGACGTCACGGACGAGGAGGACTGGGCGCAGATAGGTGCGGCCGAACTGCGCGCACGATCCATGAACGGAGGGGGTGGTTTCGTCAACGGAAGGCACCCTCCACACCTCCACGGCGGAGGGCCCGCTTCGTCTTCGCTGGCGAAATCAGCGCCGCGTGGAGTTCCCATTCAACAACTTGGGTTTTCGCTGCCCAACAGCCAGGAGCGCGCTGCTGTTGAGGCACTTCTACGACTTGGTTCTATGTAATACTATTCATCATGGCGGGCGTTCCGGAAGCAGGTATTCGTCTATTTGCGATCATTGCTTTTTTCATTCATGGCTGGGCCATTCTTCAACATATATTTCACGATTATACGACACTTAATCTTCAAAGACTGCTCTAGGTCGTCGCCGGAGACTACTTCTCTCGACCGGCTCGAGGCTGTGGAAGCACTTGCATTGGGATTGGAACTTGGTTTGGTTGGTTTGGAATCGGCGTTATTTTTCTTCTTTTCTTGACATGGCATGGCACCAACCAATATTTCGTTTGTGACGAGTTGGCCTTGAGCACAGGATATGCACAGGCCGACGCCGTTCCTTGAAGTTCATTTCGTTTCATATACCACGGGGCATGCAGTAGCCCCGTCATCGATCTATAAATATACTGCTTCGCCACTCTGTGCTCTTCTTGCATGGTCTTGGGCCAATTGGTTCCAGTCTGCTACCACTGAGCTGGCCCAGCTTTTGTCCTTATTATTATTGGCAGATTCAGCACGTGCATTGGGAATCCCTGGCTTCAACAAGGGAATTGCGACCTATTGAATATAGACTTATCGTCCGGGCTATATATTTAATTCATCATCACAAGATTGATTCAATGCATCGCACAAGTCTATCCATACGAGACACATAAACTAGCAGTGAAGCACCTGCAAACGCGTTTGCTTTTCGACTCCCTCCTGAATATACTGACCTTAATCCATAACATCCAGAGTAGAACCCGCCAGTAGTATCAATACCATGCAAACTCAATCATTTGATCCCAAACCCGATTTACCCTTCCCAATACGAAGTACCTTATTATACCCGACCAAACCCAACCCAAAGATATCAGACACAACCACCCATAAAGTCAAGTTAAAAAAACCGAACTCAAAAACCAGACGATATACATATACACATAAAAACCATCAAAGCAAAGACCAAACCGATTTACTCATCTATCATTTATCATGCGCATCATTAATCCTCCGCCAAACCTCCGCTTCTACCTCCGCAAGTTTATTCCCCGCGCTGGCAAGCCACGACTTTGTATTTCCCCAGACGCCGGGCTCGGAGTCTGTTCCGAGGTCGAGATCTCCGGCTGGACCTGCGCCTGTCCCTGTCGAGGTTGTATCGTGCAGTGGGAGCGTACTTGCTCCTCCTGTTGGAGGGTTATACACGGCGCCGTACGGCGTTGTCGTTGCGTTGGGGGGTTGAGGTGCATAGGACGGTTGTGTTTGAGCGGGCGAATAGCTATAGCTGCTGGGGTAGCTGTATCCTGACCCTGGGACTGGGACTGATCCCGGGACAGAGGCGAAGGCAGGTTTATAGCTGTTAGACGCTGTCTCTGACGCCGCTGCTGTCTGCGGTGTATTTGGGTCGGCTGTGGTACCGGTTGTATTATATATCGAAGACGATGTAGTAGGATTTGGAGCTGGAGAGTAGGTCAGGGCAGCTGTTATGATCGGTGGTTGGGGGTTCGTATTGATCGAGGACGGCGGCTGCGTCTGTGTTGGTTGAAGAGCTTGTGCTTGTGCTGGAGCTGGAGCAGCTGTAGGCGCAACGCCGGACTTCGGTGCCGGCGCTGGTGGTGGAGGGTGAGCTTCAGTTTGCCCCGGCGACTGGTCATGCTGCTCGCTCAACTGAGTTGGAGGAACAGGAACAGCGCCTGGCTGCGGAGGTGGCGGCGATGAAGAGGAAGTGGATATGGAAGCCGGAGGGGCTATTGTGCTCGTTGGATCACCGGGGAGCACGGTCATGTCGCTGGGTTGAGCTGTAGCGTAGATTGGGGCGTATGAGGGTGCTGTTGCGGTGCCGGCGGAGTCAGTGTTTGTGGAAGCTGCTGGGGTTGTCTGGGGAATGTCCTTCTCCTCGGTATTCGATGGAGGGGAGCTCGGTTTGTGTTCACTGGCCATTGTAGCTTCTCGTAGGATATTGAGATCAAAATATATACAGTGCCAGATCTAGAATCCGAACAAGCTAGTCTGGAGCTCTGGAGCTATCCCAGGAGCAAGACGTCATATAAGCACGTGACCGACGAAACACGTGTTGCTTCCGCCCAGCGAGTTTACGGTTTCAGACAGAAAAGGTCGTTTACGGGGAAGACGCAGATCAAATCTAACAAAAAAATACAGTTGGCGAAAAAGGAAAAAGCTTGCAGGCAGTAAAGTACAACTGGTACAAGAGAAATGTCACACTTTGTATGCTCAAGACCATTCTTGACGCATATCTCTAATAGATCCCCTTCACCATCCACCACCTGGCTTTGACACCAGACGGCGGCCATCCCCTTCCCCAAAAGACTTACACCAACTGAGCAGATGTCACTGTGGGCGAGACATCTATTTGAACTTCTTTCCGAAGAGGAGGAGCTGGACTTGGTCGTAGATGGACAGGACACCAGCACCAGCGACACCACGGAGGATGTTAGCACCAGCACCCTTGAAGAGGGACTTGACACCCTCACGGGCAATAATCTGGCGGAAAGCGTCGAAGGAAGAGCTGTACTTGACGGCCTCACCGGAGGTCATCATCATGCGACGACGGACGGTGTCAAGAGGGTAAGAAGCAATACCGGCACCAGTGGTGACAGTCCAGCCGAGAAGGAAAGAGGCGATGAAAGAGCCCTCAAGAGAGCCGACGAGGAGAACAGGCTTCAGGGAGTCGTACATTCCGAAGTAGAGACCACGGTAGACAACGATACCAGCAACGGAGGGACCGAAACCACGGTAGAGACCGGCAATACCGTCGGAAGCAAGAGTCTTCTTGTAGACATCGATAAGACCGTTGAACTGGCGCTCACCACCACCCTTGGCGGAGGACTTGGCGTCGTTGGCAAGACGGGTACGGGCGTAGTCGAGGGAGTAGACGAAGAGAAGGGAAGTGGCACCAGCAGCCTGTGATTGTTAGTATTTGACCTGGGATCATCGAATCTCGAAAGAACTTACACCACCGGAGGCAAGGTTACCGGCCATCCACTTGGCGTAGCCGTCCTTGTCCTTCTTGTAGTTGAACATGGACTTATAGGTATCACGGAAGGCAAAGTTCAGAGCCTGGGTGGGGAAGTAACGGATAACGTTGGCAGTGTTACCTCTCCAGAGAGAGACAACACCCTCGGAAGCGGTGGTACGCTTGAAGCAGTCCATGATACCATCGTACTTGCGGTCGAGACGACCGGAGCGAAGCATTTCATCTTGGGTCTGGATGAGAAGCTTGACACGCTCGATGGGGGCGGCAGCAGTCTTGGAGACGGCAGCGGAAACACCACCCACTAGAGAAAGTTAGTAATTGTCGCTGAAACGCATTGAACTGAATCAAGTCATCGATTGAAGCGAATCGATGGATATCAATGTATTTCAGTCGGTGTGATAACTGTAAATGGATGACATACTCAGGAAGTCGACAACGAATCCCTAGTGAAAATTTTTTCATTAGCCATGTATTCCAATGACATTGAGCTCAACCGCGACCGAATCAATCCAATTCCCGCATATTTCGGTCGAGAGAGATGCCTCGACGTGCTTTTGATACATTTCGAGTCGTTCTGAGCGAAGACGCGGTCGGATGTGCTGGCCGGGAACAGGGAAGTTCAGGGACGACTTACGGGCATGCCGAAAACGCTCTTGTCACTCTGTGTGGCCATTTTGACGGCTTTCAAGAGTGATACCTCTGAAAGAAAGAAGGAGGGGAGATGGGATGAAAAATAAGTGCCAAAAGAACAGGACACTGTCAAAAGGGGATGGAGAAGGGAAGGAGAAAAGAAGGGAGAGCGAAGAAAAAATAGCGAGGGAAGGCTCTTGTAAGCGGAAAGAGGCCTGTGGAGCCGCTAGTCTGTTCTGGGAAGCCTGGGTGCTGGGAAATCAGTGGAACAACACTAGTTCCGGCGCCGGTATGGCCACCTCCCTTGAATTTCTCTTGGATTTGGGGGAGATTCTGTTTTTTTGCTGGCTCCGCGCTTGTGCTGGCCCGGGCAACCATGCCGATATCTCCCGATTGCGCCAAATTCATGCCCTCGGGATCAATAATGCTGTTTTTTTTTTTTTTTTTTTTAAAAAGATCTTGCACTATCATTTGACAAATAGGAATGATTCTATTCAAGATACATGTCAAATTGGTCTGTCTCTTGACCAGACTCATCATTTCCTCTCAATGGGTGCGTTCGTCTTCCCGGACCCCCATCGTCCGGGCCCGTAGAGCCTCCATACAAGGATGGAGAAAACTGTTCCTCGCTCCCGAGTATCCGATGGCAACCAAGCCTAGGCGCATCTGCGCCTGCAGTTATTGCATTTTGACGGGGAGGAACTTGAAGAATTTTCACATCTGATAGCGGCAAAGTGCTGTAACATCGGAAAATCCCTCACGGCCTCCATTTCACCGAGTCTGCTTTCTGCACCCTAGATAACGAAGACTGCAGGTGATCATGTGCTAGCTCTCAGTTTTGGTTAACAGCAATAATACCTAAAACCGTCCTCACCATTACATGGAGTAGTCAGCATTATATTAGACGCATTCATTTCTCTTTTATCATTTACTTGCCAGATATCCGGGCTGCGGATACCGGACATATGTGATACTATTGACAGCTCCTGGTTGGTATCTCTCGATATATATTGTTGCTAGTAGCTGGGGAGCTATCCGAGGCCTCCGAATACTGGCGCAGGCGTTCAGAGACTCAGGGAATAATGATCACAACTCGTAGACATCAATGCTGGAAACATTGAGAATTCCACAGTCAAACAGACAGAAGTTCCATATTTCTTCGCTCTTTGTCTTACTCCAGCTGTCGCGCTGCTGGGGCCTTGGAGACGCCATCACGCCCGCAAATGACGGGTAGACCCACTAAACACGGGGGCGCTTCGAGCAGCCAAATTGGACTCGCATCGAGTCTTCGTTGACTTCCAGCCATCAGGGTCAATGCTCTATTACAGCGGAATATGGTATGTGTGGGAATGATAGGATTTATTCATGATATACAAACAGCAGGCTATGGATATAAAACGTTTTAAACAAGCCAAACCGTGACACATGTAGTCAAATCAGTTCTTCGACCTCTTTCTCTTCTTCTTCCGAGGTTCTCCCTCTCGGATATCGACCTTGTCTTCAGCATCGTCTTGCTCCGCCGCGGAAGGCTTGTCGTTCCCAAACTTGAATTCACGCGGACCCTCTTCGTCGCCGAAAGTGTCCTTGCGCCACTGCCTCAACCGAGCCTTCTTCCCCAGTCGCTTCTGGTCGCGCTTCTTCTTGTCCTCTTCACGGAAAGAGGCATACTTCTTCAGACCGGCGAATTGATTGAGGTGTGCGTCATCGGCCATTAGGATGTCCAGAGCAGACAGTCCGAAAGCCTGAGGCGATGTCTCGCGGTATCGGAAGCCAGAATCGTTCCTCTTTGACGAGCCAGGCAGGAGAGCAAGGTCAAGATCCAGGTTGCGGTCGAGCGCTTCTTCAATACGGAGCTTGTCTTTGCGAGCCTCGCGCTTCTGGTCTCGCCGTTCCTGTGCTTTGCTCTTCTTCTTTCCACCCTCATCGCCATCCTCCATCTCAACGTCGGATAGCTCGACGGTAGGCTGCTCATCGTTCTCAAAGTCAGGTACTAGGTCGTTAATGTCGATGTCATCATCCCACGTGGGCTTCTTGGGTTGTTTCTTCTTGCCTCCGGCTTCATCTCCGCTGCCGCGAGCATCATCTTCAGCGTAGTAATCATCACCGAACCGTTTCTGCATCTCTTCTTCCCAGTCCTTGTCGTCCCAAGCATCATCAAGAAACTTGACCCAGTCCTCATGGGTGAGCTCAGACGCACGGATACCGGCAACCTCCTTGACCTTATCGACCTTCTCCTGCAGCTCGGCCATTTTCAACTTGCGGAGTCGATTCTTCTCTGTTTCACGTTGCTTCTTTTCCTCCTCCTTCTTCGCTCGAGCAGCTTCTCTGAGTTTCTTTCTCCCGCTTACTTCTTCTCTGCGGACGGACTGCTTGTTGGTAGTATCACGAGCGTGGGTAACCAGCTTGTTGTTGAGTTTACTGGGGTCCTCGAACCGGAAGTTGTATGCCTCCTCCCAGGCTTCTGCTCGCTCATCCTCCTCTTCATCATCAGACTCGAAGGGCTGAAGTTGAGATTTGCCGGTCTGCAGCCAAGCCCTTGATGACATGAAATTTGAAAGGAATGCCTCTGGATCCTTATCCGCGTTTTCAATATCCAGCTGAACTGCTTTAGGCTTTTCTGGGGGAAATTCAGGCGCCGACTTGCGAACAAGGAAGCCTTCATCTTCATCCTCCTCATCAGACCCAGACTCATCCCCAGCGGCGTGCATCTCCTTGACAATCGCGCTCTTCAAGTCTTGTTGTTCCTGGGCGTACGTCTTGGGAGCGTCGGATGTATCCTCGTCGAGATTGGCACCGCTCAGTAAGTTCTCCCGGTGGTAGTCTCTGAGTGTCATGGGTTTTTGCTTCTCCTCCCGTTTCTGCGGACCGGCGCCATCATCGAGAGAAGTGTAAAAGGTAGCGTTCTGGTCGTATACCCGGGGGTCTTTAGATCGAATGGCTTTGATGGTTTCCATGATTTCCGCGTCCACGGCCTCGGTAACCAATTCTGCGTCGTCGTCTTCATCTTCGTCTTCTGAAGAAGATTCCTCTTCATCCTCGGACTTTCCTAATTTTGCCTCAACTGCAGAAAATGTTAGCTTGCGAGAATTTGAAGCTCGCTCTGTAACGTACGTTGTGCCTTCTCTTCTCTCCGCTTGTTGTGCTCGAAGCGGCGTGCATATTCTTCGTTGATCTTGAAATCGCCGAGGAAAACGCCCCCGGCCTCCTCCCCAGAATCGCTAGACGAGTCATCGTCGAGCAGCTTGCGCGACTTCTTAGCAGGAGGCTCCATATTGTGTGTGGTGTGTGCACTGTGCAATGCTGCCGCTTCTCACGAAGAAAAAAGTTAAGTAGCTGCCGGCAGAAAAAACTCGGTGACCGCTCGCCGCCTGCCAAAGGATCCGCTTTGTGCCTGAAAGCCCAGGCCACAGCGGTCCAGCCAGGTCACTGACGTAGGAGCCAATGAGACGACTTGCCAATAGCTCTTGAGAGCAGGCGGCGGTTTCGCTCCTCAGCGCTCTCTGATGACTCTCTGCTTGTTTCTTCTTGAGCATTGCTACATGCCTACGATAACACTAGTATCTTACTTATTTCTTGAATTTCTGCCGTTCCCTAATTTGCAGCAGGTGTATGGCTGGTGACATGCACTAGATGTCGACCCAGCCGCAGACACCCTTACCCCAGGTCGGGAAGCTTGTCAGTGTGGTGTAAGTCACCCAGGGAAAATGCCCCCCGCTCGTTGCGCAACACGCATTTATCTACTGCGGTGAGGTTCGTCTGACATTGCTGAATCATATAGACCCGTCGGGTTAAAAGAGGCCGCTCTCGACTCGCCCACTTTCCGTGCCACCACTCTTCACTTCTCCGACCAGATTGAATACCTCGAACGATGGCTTGACGGTTACGCAAAGGCCGCTTCGCGGCTAGCTTCAGAGCTTGCGGCTCTGGAGGGTATAGTTGGCGCGTTCCTCTCCTACAATACGAATCCTCTGATGGTCTCGGAAGCTACTCTGGACCATGATTACACCCTGCTCTCAATGCGGAGGTGCGGAGAGAGTTCGAAGGACATGTGGAATGGCTTGGTCTTTGCAGCTCGAAAGATAGAGACAATTGTTTCAGAGCCTATCAGAGTGTTCATACAGGAGGATTTGAGGAGCTTCAAGGTGACCGAGATTTCGATTCATAGCACTTTCGGCGGCTAACCGTTACAAGGAGAACCGTCGCATCCTGGATCACGCACAGAAACAGTATGATACGCTGCAAGCGAGATACTCATCGCAATCAAAGTCTAAAGAACCGTCGTCTCTGCGAGAGGACGCATTCCAGCTTCATGAGGCTCGCAAGGCATATCTCAAGGCATCGATGGACTTCTCAGTGCAAGCCCCGCAAATACGGAATGCCCTAGACCGACTGCTGATTCGCGTTTCCTTCGACCAATGGAGAGAGCTGAAGACACTTCACAATAGCAATGGGGGTGCGTTTTCGAAATGGGCCCAAGAAATGGATCGCATTAAGGGTTGGGTGCATGAGATGGAGGGAGGTGAGAAGTTTTCCAAGCGGGAGCTCTTCTCTGCCCGAAGTCAGATCGAAGACGCCGCAGAGGTTGCTGCTCGGCCATCGCGTGAATTGGAAGACTACTCTGTATCCACCGTCCCGTACCTAGGCTCTCGACCGTTGTCCTTCGACACGAAAGATGCTCGACCTGAAAAGCAAGGATGGGTGAACCTTCGTATGTTTTCTAACAAACCCACTCGCACTACCTGGGTCAGACGTTGGGCATTTTTGAAGCATGGGATCTTTGGTTGTCTGGTACAGGGTGTGCGAACTGGCGGTGTTGAAGAGACCGAGAGAATCGGCGTGCTGCTCTGTAGCATCCGCCCGGCATTCCAAGAAGAAAGGAGGTTCTGCTTTGAAGTGAAGACGAAAAGCAACAACATAATGCTGCAAGCAGAGACACAAAAGGAGCTTATGGATTGGATTGCTGCCTTCGAGGCCGCTAAGCGAAAGGCATTGGAAAACCCCGCGAGTACTGACGTCTCTGTCTCTGGAAAATCGACTGTCCAAGACCCTGCATTTGCCATCTCTCAACCGCCTGCCCCTGAGTTTGCAGCTGATCCTGCCGACTATCTGACGCCAAACGTTAGCGACGAACAGAGCTCATTGGACCGCAATGGAATGCTGCTGGTGCCTGACCGCGATCCATCTGCCTTCCGCAACAGCAGTGATCTCGGAAACCACAGACGACTGACACTGGACCCCGAAAGCCCTGCAAAGGACCACGCATCGCGGCTCATACAAAAGCTTGACCTCCACCGACGAGGAAACAACGCCGTACAATCCTCTAGCTCTATCCCGGCCGGAGGCGGCATAGCCAGTCTTATCTCTGCTAGCCACAGTGCTATCACGTCGACTGAGATTGATGCAAACAAGATAATGCCCCCATCTACTCTTACGCCTACAACGCTGGCGAACCCTCCGGCTCCCACAAGCTTGAGCAAGGCGGCAGTTCTTGTGAGCAATGAAAGGGGCATAGGCCTTGGTGTGGCGGATAGAACAGGCGGTATGCCTAGCGGCATGATGGCAAATCTATGGGGGAGCTCAAATTGGGGCTTCATGAACAAGTTCGAGCTTGAGTATGTTGGGCTTTCGGAAGAGGGTCGCCAAAGCCAGGATTCGGGGACTACTGTGGAGCTAGATACGGCTGGTGGATCTGCTCGCAAATTGAAGGCGCGTCATAGACCAACAGTTAGCTTGGATGGCGATGCGTCTAAAGTGCAGCGGGCAATCATGGGAATCGCGCACGAGTATCCCGACTATTATCCTGCCCAGCTCAAAATACAAGACGCGCAGTTCCGGCTCCTTTTCCCCGACGTCAAGAAAGAGGAGCCTTTGGTCTTGGTTTTCCGGGCTACATGGAACCCTAATGACCAGCAAGAATTTCCGGGAAGGGCCTATGTTACTACTCGACGTATTTACTTTTACAGTCACTACTTTGGTCTCGTCCTTACTACGAGTGTCTCACTGGAGAAGATCAAGGAGGTCACTGCCGCCCCTGGTCGAGACTGTGACTTCCTCTTCCTCCACACTATTCCTCCACCCGGAAACGACACCCCTGGTCGAGTTACCGTGAAAACCTTCCTAGAGCCGCTCAAGGTTCTGCAAAAGCGATTGAACTTCTTGATCAACGATGCTACAGCCGTGGAGCCAATGGAACTCGAGGCCATCTTCAAGTCACTCAATAGGATGGCTACGGACCAGGTTACCCGAACACCCAGCTTGGACAGCTGGGAAGACGTGGCCGCAGGGAACGAGTCAGGCGAACGTGAAGACGCTCCGAAGGCCAATTTCCAACGACCTATTTATATTGACAAGAACCTGGACCTGAACCGGGCCAGGACTAGCAGTGACGCTCCGAAATTCAGGCTTCCAACTCAGCCAGTAGAGTATGTTCCCCAAGGAAATCTGCATCTCGCAGCGGAAAAAGTCTTTGGTCTCAGCACAAAAGCGGTATTTCATATCCTTTTTGGCGATAAAAGTGCCGTTTGGCAGCTCCTTTTGTACCAGAGAAGAGCCCAAAGTAAGTGGTCTTTCTGGCTATGCTGCCGAGCTATCTAACGGTATTTCAGACATCAAACAAGGGCCGTGGGTCAGAAATGAGTCTCGCCACCTGAAGCGAGGCTTCCAATACGAGATTGAGACGGCCGATATATTTGGTGAGTATTTTAATCATCTCTTTCTGCTTGCTCTACTGACTCGATAGGCCGAACTTCTCCGAAAGCAATATCTGATTACCAATTGATCGATGTCCTCAATGACCACTTGTGCTATGTGATCACGGACAAGAGAACTCCATGGCATCTCCCTTTTAGGCGAAATTTCAGGCTGGTCAATAAGATCGTGATCACTTTCGTTACAAAAGGAAAGTGTAAGCTTTCTGTTTACACAAAAGTGGAATGGCTATGGTCGCCCTATGGTGTTCAGCGTAAGTCTCCAATCCTATTTGAATCCGGCTAAGACTAAGATGGATGCAGGCATAATCGATAAACAGGCCATGGGTGACTTGGAAGAAGATGCGATGGATCTTGTTGATCTCGTTGGTGACCAGGTACGCAAGCTCGGCGCACACAGTCGAACCAAGAAAGCAATCACGATCTTCGGCCAGGTCGGACGACAGGCCCTTACATCGCAGTTCAACATCGACCCGGATGCAAAGATTGAACGCCGACTGCGGACTCAGAGAACGCTGTTCCAGATGCTCTACGAGACCTTTGTCTCGTTCCTCCAGAGTGCAATCTCGTCCGTTATCATCTGGATATTTGCTCTCCTACGCTGGGCTTTCAAGACCGCGAACGCCAACAAAATCATCCTGGCGCTACTTGCATCGAGCGTCTTGTTGAATGGTTTCTTCTCATCTCGAGCTACTCTTGACTGGTGGCACGAACGGAACGTCGGAGATTTCATGGCTCGCATTGGGATTCACCCGGATCATACTATGAGTAAAGCTATCTATATGCGAGATATTGACGAGCAGATCGCCAACACGACCGTCGGACAAAGCAGCGACGATGTGAGCGACTGCTTCTATACGTTCCAGCAGCAGACGATCCGGGATGCTTCAGCACCGATCTCTCTCACTGCAACCACTCGGAGAGAGGCGGTGGCCCGAAGTGCGGCCAGAAGGGTTCAGCAGACTCGTGAACGGCTCGGTGTGTATCGTTACAACCTCCTCGTCGCGCTGCGTGTGGTCAACAGCATCGAGAAAGAAGTGCTCCAGAGCGAGTGGGAGCGTTGGCTCCAGCAAGAGGTGCGACGTTGTCGCCAAGTTGAAGACTTGCTGGCAAATGAGGATGACAAGAGCAGCGGATCAGACGGGGCCCAAACGGTGTTGGCTGGCCTAAATGGCGAAATTAGACAGTGGTACGAAATGTATTGCTCTAGTTGCCAGCAGGAACAGGAGCAACTCGTCACGGAACTCCCAGTATGAGCCGCCGAAACCGGTTGAATGCTGCCGACTTCCGTTACGAAACCCGTTTTGACGGACTCTTTGTCGTCTGCCCAATGTACAGAAGGCCACGCACCGGATGCGCCTGCGTGTGCCCCCAAGTGTAAATAGGTATATAGCACCGCGAAATCCAAACCAGCTCGAAACTGCTCTGCGCAAAACCCTAATTTTGCCTTGGCTTGACCGTTCCCTCCTGAACAACATAGTAGACCACCGTCCCCTCGCCTCCCATCCCCTTATCAATCATAGCCAACAAAAGCCTCTTCGCACCCCACTCACCCGTGCGACGCGCCTTAACCCGGTACTCGTAGTACTCCGCCAATTTCGCAGCCTTTTCCTTATCCTCGTTCGCTTCATCACCAACTGCATCTTCGGACTGTTGTCGCTGAGCCGCCTCCTCCTCTTCGCCGGGCTCCGGAAGCGCATCAAACACCCCCGCCATCTTCTCCAAGCTCCACGACTGACCCTGTACAGTTGGAATCACAAACATGCGATCGAGCTCGACGTCTTCCTCGCGCAGGCCCCGCTCAACCATGTACAGCTGTTCGTCGGGATGTGTGTAGACGCGGTGGGGCGGGATGCCGGAGATCAGCGAGATGGGCGTCTTTGTGGGTAGTTTGTGAATTTGTAGTGAGGTCCATAGGTGTTGGTGTTGCAGGTTGTGGAGGATTTGGTGGGTTGTTGCGGCGGAGGGGTCGCTGGTGGGGGTTGTGGCTGTGGAGGAGATCAGGGTTGTGAGGGCAGAGGGTGCAGGGAGTGAAGGTTCTTCGTTTGTCATTTTGGCTGGTTGGGGTTCTAGAGTGTGTTTTGTGGTGTGAATGAAT
Organism: Aspergillus undulatus; assembly: GCF_047715775.1. Taxonomy (NCBI): domain Eukaryota; kingdom Fungi; phylum Ascomycota; class Eurotiomycetes; order Eurotiales; family Aspergillaceae; genus Aspergillus; species Aspergillus undulatus. The sequence continues at coordinate 44,035 of NW_027396633.1, read as the reverse complement.
GTGACTGTTCTGGTGAAGGTGGTGGTGATCAGCAGGCGGTGGAAAAAAGTTGACGGAGATTAGCGGAGTTTGGCGATCAGGGACATGTGGCTTCAGCGCTCTTCTATACTTATTTCACCCCTTGACCTCTCCTCTCTCTCTTTTTTCCGAATCGTACATATAAATTTGCGATGCTTCTACTTTGCGCTTGAAGAACAATCTTTGATTTCTCACCACGAACATATCCTCATTCCGCAATGGCGCGCCAGAAACAAACAGCGCCCGTTCAACGCGCCGCATCCTCTGAGCTGGTCAATATGCTCCCCGACGATTCGCCTGCTGAGTCGAAGCAGCAGAACGGCGTCGCAAAGGCAGACGTCGCGGAAGACAGCGCAACTGCAAAAGCGCAGGAAGTCGCTGGGACACCTGGCCTAAGGCGACTTGCGTTCTGTGCTTTGGGAATCTACGTTACGTTGTCTGTCCGGCGCATGACTAAATTGCTCCTATACTACATGTACTGACCCTATATATAGCCTGACGTGGAGCGTCCTCCAAGAAGAGATTACCACAACTGCTTTTCCCGTATACCCTCCAACCTCAGAGGAACCGAACCCACCAACTGAGCGCTTCACTTTCTCGATCGTGTTGAACACCATATACTCCGCTTTTTCAGCAATTACCGGTTTCCTGTACCTCTACTTTTCTACTCCCAGAGGCGCCAAGGTCCCGTCGGTCTTCCCGAGTAAGAAGATCATCTTTCCCCTTATGCTCGTCAGCATCGCCTCGAGTCTCGCATCGCCCTTCGGATACGCTAGTCTTGCACACGTCGACTACCTCACCTTCATCCTCGCCAAGTCATGCAAACTGCCCCCGGTCATGTTCCTCAATATGACCATCTTCCGCAAACGATACCCCTTGTACAAGTACGGGGTTGTTCTCCTGGTTACACTAGGCGTCGCAACTTTCACCCTGCACCAACCCGACACAAGCAAAAAGCTAGCTGCATCCGCCGCCAAGGAACGATCGGGTTCACCTGCATGGGGGATCTTCCTGCTCAGTATTAACCTCCTGCTTGACGGGCTCACAAACACCACGCAAGACCATGTTTTCTCGTCGCCCCAAGTTTACACCCGCTTCACGGGCCCGCAGATGATGGTTGCTCAGAACCTCCTCTCTACGCTCTTGACCTCAGCATATCTCCTGATCATGCCTCATATCTCCTCAACCGGTTTATTACATGCAATCCTGCCCATCCCGATTCCCCCTTCTACCGACACGGAGCTGGCATCAGCCGTGTCCTTCCTATCTCGGCATCCCGAGGTCCTGAAGAATGTTCTTAAGTTCGCGGCCTGCGGTGCAATCGGCCAAGTATTCATATACTATACGCTCTCGAAGTTCTCGTCCCTCGTTCTCGTGACAATCACGGTTACCCGCAAGATGCTTAGCATGCTCCTCAGCGTGGCCTGGTTCGGCCACGCCCTGTCCGCTGGACAGTGGCTTGGACTTGGTCTGGTCTTTGGCGGTATTGGTGTTGAGGCTGCTATTTCGCGGCAGGAGAAGAAGGCCAAGATGGCGAAGAAGAGGGAGTAACTTTCTCATTCTCTGTACATTTATCCTCCATAGATTTCGTTAGATTTCAAACATTGCGCTGTTCATGATATTGAACTGGCTACAAGACACCGATGCATCCCTCATCATTAGACGTATGTAACCACACCACCAACCGAAAAGACCTGCGCTAGAGTGATATATTGTGAAACAGACAAAACCACACCTCGAATCATCTACCTCCTCCCCTCAACCATAATAATATGGTACCCGTGTACCGTCTTCGCCTCACCGAGCTTAGGGTTCCCCGTTGTGCTCGGCTCGAGCTCGAAGGCGACTTGCGCGAATGCCGGTTCCAGCTTGGTTCTTAGCATCCAGCCTAGTGAGCCGCCTGTATAATGTCCAATTATTAGCATTTGGGCATTCTAGGGGCTTACACCATATATGCATTGCATTTTTGCGCACATATGCAATGCACAGTCAAAGTCAAGCATGTGACGGAGAACAAAGAGTGGCAAGAGGAGAGGGAAGAAGGAAGAGGGCGAGAAACGTACCGTTTCTAGCCTTGTCTTCTGAGTACTCCCTCGCAACCTCGTCGAACTTAGCCCCGTTGCGGATCTTCTCGAGGGCTTCTTCCTTCTTGGAGAATTTCTCGCACTGTGCTTGTTAACTTTTCTTCTAGATCGAGGTTCACTCAGTCTGTTTGCTTCTGACATCCCGGGGCGCAGCTTCCAGAGTGGGTAGACAGTAGACAGTAGACAGTAGGCGAGGCAAGGCTGAAGAAATGAGGTGAGGTGTCAACTGCAATGCAGGACAGCGCAGTACGGCATGTCATATCAGATTCAGGTCCAGCCTTGCCTCGCCTCTCCGCCCATATGCCGTTCAGACCCCAGGATGGATCAGATGGACCCGCTGAACGAATAGAAAGAAAGTGGATTCACGTACAAGAATATGGCGGACATTGACTTCCTGCGCGCCTTTCAATGGCTGCTGCTGTTGGCCGCCCTTTCCAGAGGACTTTGACGAATCGCCGGCCTTCTCCTTGCCCTTGCCCTTCTTGTCGCTGGCGGCGGCCTTGGCATTGCTTTTGCCCATGGTGAGTAGTGAGTACAGAGTATGGGCTGGACCTGGAGGAGAGTGTTGTACGGAAGGCTGAGATAGATATAAGAATATGAAAGAGGTTTGGGTGGGGTGGTGGGGGAGCCTTCCGTTGCAACTTGCGCCTGAAGGCTGAGGCAGATTGGAAACGAGCCTTTATTTCAGTGAACAGTGACATTTATTATTTAATATTACGCACTACTTAATAATAAACAACAATTCAACTACAGTGTTCCGTCGGCATCGCCCGATAGGCCATAGCACCTGCCCATCGTCTAAAGCCTTTCTGAAACCGGGGCTGACTGCATTGTATCTATACTTCCAGACCAGTCGACCGTTTTATTTTGGAAGTCATCTCTGATCCTTTGATACATCTCGCGCTCGATCCCCCGATCTAGCTCTGGACGAGCCTTGATAGGCGGCTCGAGTCTTCGAAACACAGATTCCCGATCAATATCCAGTATTCAATAGGCTCTCGCGGCTCGAGCCAGATCTGCTCTCCTTAGCCTCGTGCAGCTGCTAGCTAGGATCTGGATCTGCCGCAGTCGAGCGGCATTAGCTCCTGTCGTCCTATCACCTACTATTCCTGTCAGTCTGGCTCTGTCAGTCAGTGCCAACGTCAATGCAGGCGCTGGAGAAGGCTACTGGTCTAGAGCTGGAGCTGGACTCGGCCCGCATTACGCGACTGCCCGATGAGGCCTTCTACATTACAGACTTTATCACCGAGGACGAGGAGGAGAGGCTGCTGAGGAAGGTATGTACTTTTATTTCCATTTTTTGTACTTTGGAGTCGGATTTTAGACTTTGGACCCTGGTCTGCCTAGCTAGTCTTTCGCAGGCAACGTAATCGGCGTCGACTCGGCATCAACTTTCCTATCTAAAGATCTCCATCTCCCCTCATCTCCACCCCAGCCTTACATTCACATTTCCGTTAACTCTCTTTCTTTCAACACCCCTGACTCCTCCCATTCCTTCCTTCCAACGAACTAACAATGCCCTCGCACACAGATACCAACCGCCCCCCTTCCCACCTGGAAAACGCTCTCGCACCGACGTGTCCAAACCTACCCGTCGGCGCTCTCCCCCTCAAACGCTCTCCTCGCATCCCCGCTCCCACCCTGGCTTTCAAACCCCATAATACCCCGCTTCCAGTCCCTGCGTCTGTTCTCGGACTCCCCGCACAAAGAGCCAAACCATGTCCTCGTGAACGAGTATCGCCCAGGGCAGGGCATCATGCCGCATGAGGATGGAGCCGCGTATTACCCGCTCGTGGCGACGGTTAGTTTGGGTGGGGTTGTTGTTTTGGACCTTTATCCTAAAGAGCGCCAGCATGAGCATGACGATAAGGGGGAAGGTAATAATGTGCAGAAGGGCGACGCGGATGGGAATGGGAGTTCTAATACCCGTCGGCAGCCGAAATACCGCATCTTGCAGGAGCAGCGCAGCCTGCTTGTTACGCGCGGGTCGATCTACGGGGACTATCTGCATGGGATTGCGGAAATTGAGAGGGACGAGGATCTGAACGCCGAGTCGATATGTAACTGGGATCTACTGGGAGCTCGGGAACGGTTTGGCGATGGGTATAATATCAGAGAAACAAGGGTGAGCTTGACGTATCGGGATGTCTTGAAAGTATCGAAAGTCGGCGGCGTTATGAAATTTTTGAATAAGAAATGAGTTTTCTCTCAAAGATTGCCATAAATGAATTGATGGGCTAGTCTAGTATATCAGCGGAATCATATTCCATTTCCCCTTAACAGCCGCCTCGCCGAACTTCTGCTTGTACCATTGCCGGGTTGTAGATGCTGTGATGCCCAGATTGACAGCAACGAAGAAAACAGCCGAGAGGAGTGTCTTGTTCACGGTCTCGCCCTGGGGCGCAGCAAGTAGCGCTAGGGATAAATAAATCATGCATTCCGCCGTGTAATGCGGGCACAGGATCCTGCTGAACATGGGGTGAGTAGGCAGTGTGTATTTTTCCAGCGAGAATAGATAATGGTGGCAGTCGTGCTGTAGACCAGATGCGATGATGAAGATGGGAAGGCTTAGAAGCGTGCGTCCGCCGAAGCGGCTCGTCAGGTTGAAATCGGCTAGACTCAATTGATGAGTTAGGACCGTCCCTACGGTACCAATTAGCTTAGCTGAAGTCGCAATTGATATGTTGTTTCCGAACGGACCTGCGCCCTCGATCCAGACTGCAACAGCAACGGCGAGGTAGAAGCCAAGACCTGCGAGCCAATGGACAAACCACATCTTCGAGGACGAATGCTTGGAGAAGCTGAGACACTCATGTAGCCGTCTCACCCCCTGGATCAACATTAGGCCCCAGCACAGCATGACCTGATTAATCGAGATCGCATGCTGCAAATGGTCTGGCCGGATCCGAGTCGCAATGGCCTGGAATGCGCGCCCGTGAGACAGCAGCTGCACAGCCCAAAAGATCGACGACAGCACCGAAATGACATAGAACTGGGTAAAGTAGCTGTGAGGGACACGCAGAGTGGCGACGTAATCAAGGGCGCGTGTCACCGGCGACGACGCGACCGGGGCGCTTGAGGACGAGGCTGAGGTCGATTTCGACTCCGACGCCGGGGTTGAAGCGGAGGAGGTTTCTGACTCGACCGCAGCTGTCAATGTCGCACGAGCGCCGTAGGGGATGAAGCGCGAGCGAAGGGAATCTGGCAGGCTGACAGAGAAGATCTGGGGCGGATTTAGTTATCGTCCATTCTAGAAAGAAACCGTCGATAGTGCCGATGCAGCGCCGGTTTCCAGACGTTTCATACCATGCAGGCTGCGAAGATGAAGAAGGCCCGAAGCGCATCGACCGCGTCCATGTTTGTGCTGGCGAGCGCCGTGTCGACCAAATCAGCGACCGAGTCCATCATGGGCGCAATCCACCGTGAAAAGAATCAAAGATGAAACCTGGAGAATTGCAGCTCTCCCGCTTGTGTCAAGTGTCAAGCAAGATGTTGCGGGATGGCGGGAGAATCATGACGATGAGACACTCGGAATCCCGAGGCTCGTCTCGGGTTTGATTACGATATCGCCCCGGTGATTCGCATCTCGACCCATCAGGCCGGCGATTTCGCCTGGCTGTCAATGATTAGTTTGAGCTCTGCGAGTTCGAGCATGCTGAAAACAACAATGAAAGCCAAGTCAGAGGGATGACTGCATGGCTTGGAGCTTGAATGCATCTCTCGAGTCTCTTTTCACAAGTCTGCACTGGTCAGGCTGGCTACGGGGGTTGCTTTCCCCTCTTTCCGTCCCGTGACTGCGTGTCTGAACACGGCAATTTCCAGGCAGATCCCGAACTCTGAGCGAAAAAAGCCAAGGTTGAACTGGAACTTCTGAAGGTGGCAAGTTGGAGGGTGGGGCGATAAGCTGAGCAGCCCCGAGTGCTGACTGGACAGAGAGGGAAGATCAGAGTGGGCTTCTTGGAAACGCAGAATCACCTAGGCCGTAAACGGTAACGGGCAGAGCTGCTGGAGATTTGATTTGGCGATTAAGTGGATGCCTGGTCGAGAGCCTTTGGCGGCAACCAGGGAAACCCCCTGAAGGACGCTGTGTGAGTGGTGCACACCACAAGTCCATGATCCATCCGCCACAGCCAGTTTCGTCCGCCATCCCCGCTCGCCTTGGGCCTCCGCGCATCGCAGAATCATCGATGGGGAGACAAGAGTGCTGCGAGCCTGCGAGCCTGCGCCGCCGTACTCAGATGTTTGGCCGGACTGGGAACTGCGGTGCTGCTATGATACCGTAGCCTTGATGTGGTCCGTTTTCGAGGTGATTTGACACGAGACCGAAGATTCTTGCCCTCGACAGCCACGGCTTCATCCTCGCTCTTGCTCACGCTGACTGCGGTCTGACGGAATCTGGTCGAGAGCACACCATCAGCCCCAGCAGTCTGCTCCAGTGTGGCCATGAATGATGAATGCTCTCCATAGTAGTGGCCATGTTGAAACATGGACGCCTTTATGACGGCTCCTGGCACGAATAATCGCATAATTAATGAATGACAGTGGCAGCGTTAGTCCCAGCCTGAGGCCACAGTTCAGATACTCTGCCACCACACCCAAAGTAGTCGCGCCCCCAGTCGTAGACCCAGTTCCAGTCTTGGTCTCTGTTTCGCTTCTTCTTCCTTCCTCCTTTCTCCCAACTCTCTCTCTTTCTCTCTTCTCTACCAACAACGACCACCTCCCTACCTCTTCGACCCCGACTGATAATCCTCGACTCTAATTACCTCCTCGCCCTCACGACAATTCTTCCGTCTCCACTTGTCGCTCTTCTACTCGCAAACCACCAACCCTCTCAACAAACCGCCACCATTCTCTCGCGATCGCTCCCTGGACTCGACGAGACTTGAGTCGATCGGGTCTCGTCTTTTCGTCGACCAACAGCCAACATTCATCCTACACTTCTCGCTGTTCAATCCTCGCCGCCCCTACCTAGCGTGGTTGACCACTGGCCGCCGCGCACAACTGGCGTTCGTGACCTCGAAGCCACCCTGTCCGTTACGGCCTCCCAAAATGTCGAGCAGAATCCAGAGAAGTCGAGTGTTACCGCTATGAGTGATGTTGACACTGTTCCCTCGCTGCCAGCTGTCCTGGATCCCGGACAACAGAACGCGTTCCCTGTCACAGTGAATAGCCAGTCGACCTTGGGGCCACCCTCGCCCAGGAGACCCTCGCTTCCGTCAGTTCCCCGAGCTGAGAATGTTCCCGCAAAGGAGGTAGAAGCCGCTGCTGGGGACGGCGAAGGACCCCCAAGCCCCAAGGCTGATTCGGAGGCAGAAACAATTATCCAGTCGGGCCGCGAGTCGCTCTCACCAGAGAAAAGACGAAAATTCATCAAACATGAACCGAAACGACGTGATGACGAGAATGATCGTGCTGGCGATGGTGAACTGCCCTCAAGTGATGTTCAGGTGAGGAAGAGCAAGCCTGTGGATGATGATGGCCGTGATAGAATCGACCGCCCACCGCGCCAATCAAGCCCCCAATGGAGAGAAGGATCGCCATCTATAGTAAAGTTGGAGAAGCTCGACGACTCCCGATCTGTTTCCAGCAGGTCGGAGACCACGAGAACCTCAAGGAAGCGGAGTTTCAGCGAAAGCGTCAATGGCGAGTCAGAAGTCGGTCGACGAGGACGCCACAAGGACTCACCCGTCCGTAGCCGCGAGGACCATATCCTGAGCAATGGAGTTACTTTCCCTCGTCCGGCATCCACCGATCGTTCCGTGTCGCCAGTACGACAAACACACAAGCGAACAGCATCTGGACCACAACTTACCAACGGAAAGAAGAAGAAAGCTCCCGCCCCTCTCATTACTGGTTTCCAACGGCAAAGCTCTGAAGATCGACAGTCGGTTTCATCAGCGAACGGATCTCCTTTTCCGAGTGCTCATGCCCGAAAGATTGTCTCGGCTGATGGAGCTTCAGCATCCCCGGCCCGGCCGACCAACTATAAGAAGCTACGTGATCAAAACGGTCGAACCCGCCTAGCGCGTGCGTGTGCGGCGCAGGAACTGGAGTCAGTGATCCAACGACATGAGGAACGCCCAGAGGACTTGAATGTCCCTGACAATGCGGGAAATACACCCTTGCAAATTGCGTCTTTGGAGGGTTGCGCGCCGATTGTCAAGTACCTAATCGCAGCAGGATGTGAAGTCGAAACTTGTAACATCGACAAGGATACTCCGTTGATTGACGCCGCGGAAAACGGTCACGAAGATGTTGTCAAGATTCTTCTAGATGCAGGTGCCAACCCGCGAGCTGTCAACTCACAAGGTGATGAGCCAAGTGATTTGGTGCCCGATGACTGCGATGAGATTCGACGACTTTTGGAAGAAGCAAAAGCCAAGCCGCGACCAAATCGCCGATCAGAGGAAGCAACTGCACCTCCATATCGAGAATCATCTTCGCGACGGATTTCCGGTGTCAGCCCGCGCGATTCGCCTCCCCTTTTCGGCACAATGGCGACTAAGAGAAAGAGTGTGCGAAGCGAAGCCACGAGAAACGACCTTCTCTGGACCAAGGCTACGCCGGAGAATCTTCAAGCATTTGCTGCAAAAGGCGACATTGCCGGCGTTGCGAACATTCTGAATGTGGGACAGAAGGCCGACACAGATTCAATGATCGCTGCCGCAAAGGGTGGCCACGACGAGGTTTTGTCCCTTCTCCTTGGTATGGGAGATGCGGATCCTGATCCTGCACCAGTCAAATCTCAAAAGCCCGGACACAACACGCCGATGCTGGCCGCCATTGGCCGCGGAAACCTCGCTGTGATCAAACTTTTTCTAGATCAGCCCGGCTTCAACCCTGCTCGTCGTCTCTACGATGGTTTGACGTACTTTGAGTTATCAAGGAAGCGCAGAGCAGATAACTGGGAGGAAGAATACGATGCACTCAAAGAGGCGTATGACAACTATATCGGGAGCAAGAAACAACGCAAACTTGATCTTCCATCGCCACGTCGAGCGCGGGAAAAAGAGAACCAAACCAAGCGCCCTGCACGCAAAGAGTCCCCTTCACCCCTTCGGTCAAGAAAACACGTAAGCCCTGGTCCGCGTGACACACATAAAGATCCAGCTATGTCAAGAGAGAAGAAAGGCATTGCGCATCCGAGAGACAAATCTGGCATTCCTCGTCCGAAACACACACATCATGTCTCAGAAACATCCCGCACCGAACCTGTGCGGCAGAAGCCAGTGTCAGCGTCAACGAATGATGGGGACTCCAACAAGGGCGATGATGTAGTCAAGAGAAGGCGCCTGATCGCGGGCCGGCCACCCCAGGATCGAGAACGCAAGGCGCCCAGCTTGCCGTCTTCGGACTCATTATCGGGGCGAGAAGACGGTGTCAAACCCCGACCCGACCGTTCTTCTGAACCGGCTTCTAGAACCCCTCAACTGAAACGTGGACGTAGCAGTGCTAGTCCCGAGCGACCTCGTTCTCGCGGGCCCGAGGCCGAGCGTCAGCGTGATATCTTGAAAAAAAAGAGAAGGGTTCTATCCGAGGAAGGGACGCCAAATGTCACCAATGGAGGTTTGAAGAAACATACGGCCGCAGCTGATGATGTCAAATCGCCATCTCGACAGAAACACGCTACTGCTAGCGACTCGAAAAAGGACCGCTTACAGGACTCACGTGCTGGTACTTCTAAGGACAGACACTCGGTGAAAGAAGAACAAGAACAGCACGAAACGCATGTTTTAGCCGACATTCCCATGACCGACTCGAACGCTATGAACACGGATAAAAACGCCTCTCAGACGGAAGGACCGTCAAAGCGTAAATCACTTGATCGACCGGAATCCGATGCTGTTGCTGATTCACAAAGCGCTCCTGATGAGACGGCTGAACAAAAAGCCGAGAAAGGAAAACAAGAACGGCTAGCAGAGGAGGCCCGGGTCGCTGAAGTAGAAGCAGCTCGAGCTCAAAAAGAAGAAGAGGAACGAGCAGCTCGTTTGGCCCGTGTAGCCCAGGAGAAGGCCGAGGAAGAGCGCAAGCGAAAAGAGGCCGAGCAACGACGGGTTAAGCAAGCCGAAGACGAACGTCAGAAGCGTCTTGAACAAGAAAGGCAGCGACTTGCCAAACTTCGCAGGGAGCAGGAAGAGCATGAGCAACGACGGCGAGATGCACTTCCCAGTCGACTCTGTATAGCAGCCAACCTTGTCGGTTCCAGCGACCCTCAAGCACGCAGCCATTTGTGGTTAAAGAAATTCATGCCAGTGGTCACAGCAGAAACAAGACAGCTTGATCCTGGTTGCAGTGCAGACGCTGCAAGTGAACGATGGGTTCCCAACTATCTCGTTGCGCCCCTGCTAGCCACGAATGACCTTCAATTGTCTCAATATGCGGGCTGGGAAAAGCGGGACGTAACGCCTCCCCAGCGGATGAACCTATGGCGAGTTACGCGGCGGATGCTTATGCAGGCGGATGATACCGAATTTTTGACGGCGTCATTCGGACAAATCATGCAGAAGGATAGCGAGACCCGAAGCAAGTACTTTGACATGGAACATGTCTTTTGGGTTAAGGTAATGATGCCTACAATCTCATAGTAGAATCTGTACTAATTTTGACAGCTTTCCGACTTCATGGACCTCGTCCCTCACATCCCGCATCTGCACGGCTTAGACATCCAGTTCTTGAAGATGCACATTGACCAAGAACCGAGTCTGAACGCCTTTCAGCCGCCCCAAACGAATGGGATTCATGGACCGCCGCATGCCGAGAATTCTGGACTTTACGAGCAAGGCTTGACGAATGGCTATGGACACAGCCGGCCGAGTACATATGTCTGATTCTACGTCTTCAGTCCGCATTACTTGTACAGGTGGACGATTTTCCTTGCATGTATGACTATGATACCTCTGTTGTCACGCGATACACGACAAGTAGTTGGATAGATGAGCAGCCAAGCTGCCGTACTCCTGAATACAATTCAAATCAACGCGCAGTAGTCAATTGCCTGCCTGTACACAGTAGGTCGCTCAGTCGTCAATGTCACGTGATTACCAACACCGCGCACGTGATCTAACTAAGCCGTAGGGCACACGGAGCCAATCTAGGCGAGCAGCGGAAATTAGCATCACATCCCACAATCCAGTCCACCAGATCAAACCTCAACAACCACCACTCTTCGAGGATATTCCGACATCTTCAAGTCTCAGAAACACAACATCAAAATGGTGCGTACACTCAACCTCGCAATTGACGAACCCTGCCATGCCTTTCCCACCAAACAAGATAAAACATAACTAACATAATTTTTCCCAATAAACAGTCGGACGGAGAAGAGACACAATCTAACCCCCCCGTCGCCGCCGAGGAGGTCGAAGTCCCCGCCGAGTCCGGCAGTGGCCAGATGTCCGTCCTCGACGCGCTCAAGGGCGTCCTCCGCATCGCGCTCATCCACGACGGTCTTGCCCGTGGTCTCCGTGAGGCCGCTAAGGCGCTAGACCGCCGCCAGGCTCACATGTGTGTCTTGAACGAGGGTTGCGAGGAGGAGGCCTACAAGAAGCTTGTTGTTGCCCTTTGCTCCGAGCACAAGATTCCTCTCATCAAGGTTCCTGATGGGAAGATGCTTGGCGAGTGGGTTGGTCTTTGTAAGTTATACACTTGCAAAAAAAAAAAAAAGTGGTTGGGAGGTGGGAAATGGATGGATGAGGCTAATTGTATGTTTGTGAAATAGGCCAGCTCGACCGCGAGGGCAACGCCCGCAAGGTCGTCAACTGCTCTTGCGTTGTCGTCAAGGACTGGGGTGAGGAGAGCCAGGAGCGCTCTGTTCTCCTCAACTACTTCCAGACTGAGCAGTAGATTGCTTTCGCCACCGATGGCTTAAGCGCTCATGGTCCGATTTAAATTCGACAGTTACGGATGGGTGGAATCTACGTGATATGAAATGGTGGGATGGATTTGTCGGAGGGATTTAGCTATCTGTCTGCTGGCGGGGATGTTCGGCCAGGTCATGTCTTTAGAAGTTCTGTCTCTACGTTTTTACCGCCTATCGTGGTTGTTGAGGATCGAGAATCTACTCTCACCGGACAATAGAATGGGTTGAACCGAAGCATTACTGTTCTCTTTAACTGTAAAGTCGAAATAATAGTTCGTTCATTGTAATATATATGAATAGATCTCAGATGCTAAGAACTGGTTGATGAAAAAGGTAAATACAATGATTGAATGTGAATTCGACAAAACAGACAGATAACACCAGCTATGCGAATGGTTGTATCATGACACGGATACTCCGAATCCCACGAAACGCCTAGTATCAAGCAAAGCAAGTCCTGTGGCAGGAGCAGAACTAACGGAAACTATACGATGGCCTAGTCATCTTTTTCATCTGCGGTTTCAAGGATAGCTGCTGATACGGCGAGCTGCCGGGGTCGTAGTAGAGACCTTCGATGCTGCCGCTCTCGCGGTGAAGAGAGATGTAGTAGAAACCTGAAATCGTGAGACCCTGGCGGGCGTCTGTTGGGGTGATGAAGCATCGCTCTGAGAGTTGATGTTGGTTAGCTAGATATGCAAAGATTGAGAATGATACGATAGGATAAGTGTACGAACCCTTCCACCTCATCAGAATCCACCCCTTGCAGAGCTCTTCTGTAATCCACTTTCGCGAGACAAGATTCCGCGTCACTTCTTCGTCGCTGAGGTTCTTGAAAGGCTGTAGTTCCCGCCAATATGTGCTGTCGATTTCAGCGTCTGCTTTAAAGTTCTTTGTCTCGAGTGTATGCGAGTTGAAGTCGATGATCTCACCCTCTAAAAACGTCACAATATGTGCATCATGTGATGGTGAGGATTTGTCGGGGATATTGTACGCTTCCATTGTCCCTGAAAGTGTCATGTCATGTGTGTTGATGTCGTGGATGGTTACTTTGACCGGCCAGTTCTCGTCCTTGCCGCTCCCTATATTGTAGATTTGGCCCGCGAAATATCGTCTTCCATTTTCTGTTTGGATGCTGATGCGACTCTGATCACTGCCGTTGACGATCATCGGGTCGTTCGATGACGAACTGGGGCCCTGCTGAGGGAGAATAACGTTCGTGCTGCTTGCGGCTCTCTGAAACCCTGAGAAGGTCATGCCTGGACGAAGCCATGAACACTCCGGCGGTGGACATAATGAGGATGTGTCGAGGATGAAATCGTCCTTGTCCCAGGAGAGAAGATCTAGATGTTCAACAAATCCCCCGGCGGATGCGGATGTCAAACTTTCCTCAAAGGAATTGGAATAGCGTAACCGGTCTAGGTAACGGATGGTCTCTTTTAGTCGAGGGCAAGGGGGGTTCTCCAAGTACATCTGTCGGTGGGCGCTGACCCGCGCGCGAAGGTCATTATGCGTTAGAACGCGATGCGGCTCGTTGCGACCGCCGGGAAGAAACCGATACGGCCTCGAAGCAGACGGTGCGCTAGGCCGTTCTCGTGGTTCTTCTGCACGGTCGAGTAGGTAATCCTGAAGCGTCCGTGTCCTAGAGAACCTGGGTTGGCGTGGTGGTGGTATTGAGTGTGGTAGAGGTTCTATTGTTGACCCTGGCTCACTCGGCCGGTTGTTATTCTCTGTCGGATCGAGGGGGTTCGCCTGGAGGTTCCTCAGTGCGTCGCGGCGAGCTGAGCGCCTGGAATTACTGCGTTCGGAGAGTCGTCCAAGCCATGAAGTGAGCGCATTGCTCTGAATCGGCGGATAGGGGATTTCGTCGTCTTCGTCATCAGATGCTGGCGCCCACCCATAGAGTGTACGGGGATTCGAGACGCGACCTTCGTAGTTGGGGAGGTTGTTGTTATTCATGGTACCGTAGCTCTCTTCATTCGGACCGGAGCGCTGGCGACGCAAGATCGGTATGCGACGGTTTATTTCAACCGACATGCGCAGATTGGCATCATCGACGTCTATTGGATCGGCATCGAGCCCGGCCAGGATCTGTTGTCGGCGGCGGATCTGGCGACTTATTAAGGAGGAGGGAGGGTCGGGCGGAGACCGCACTCGAGACCGTAAAAAGCTCACGTTGTCATTGTAAGCATCGTCAGACACGGCGGCGGGGAGAGACTGAAGCGAGGATGTTGGAGCCGATGGCGATCGGGAGGAGGCATCCTACAGAAGAACGACAGATAAGTACAGCTCATGACGCAGTGTGGATGAAACACGATCAATATGCAAGATAAGTCTCCTGCGATATTTCTATGAGGAGGCCCAGGCTCCGGAAGAACAAATAGAAAGACGTACAGAGGGCGAATTGACCGGGGGCATGATATCCGGGGTTATCGGGTTGGTCGTGAGGAGGCGCAAAGAAAGTGCGCCCGATGGAACGGGGCATGCAGTGGAGGGACCGACGATAAAGATGAAGGGATGAAGCGATAATTCAAGGATAGAAAGGTGGAAAGCGAAGGAACAGAGGACGAGAGGAGCCCAAAGACCAGGCGATGGCGGAAGAAAAGAGGAAGAGGAGGAAGAGTGTATTCAACTCTCCAGCTTGGCCGACTCTGAAACCGAACCTCTCGACTCAACATCTGATCCTCTCACCCGAACCCCCAATTTTGTATACAACTCGTGCCATCTTTCTGAACTGGTCAATCTTTTGGCAATCCCAACTCCGCGCAATCATGACCTTGCAGCGGCCGAACTCAAGTTCATGACGTCCTGATTTCTCCGCTCACGGCTCCATCGCCCTCCGCGCAAACCATCACCAGACATCTGCTTCTCCATAGTGTCAACAAAGCCGTCGACCATTCTTGCACCTGCGGAGAATGTGCACTGAATTGCTCCACCGCTAGTTCTCATTAGCGCGATCCTCCCGATGCTTTGTCCGACTATACGAGGTCTCTGCCAGAATGTGCCCCATGAGCGTCCCATTTCTCCTGAACGGTACAATATGGCGTCACCCTTCGCATGTCGCACAGTTCCACTTTCTCGATGAAAGTAAACCTGCCGAAAGAGTGCGTATCTCGCATCGACATGCGTTTGCCATTCTCGTCGATGAAGGCAGTTGAGGTCAAAGCAATCAGAGCACCATACGTACCTGAATAGGCTGGGCTGCCGCAGAGCTTGGGCTCCTTGTTCGTTAATCTTGACGCCGAATATCGTGACGAGCACTTTGTTTGTGCCTGACTGGGTGATGCCTACCCTTCGAGATAAAGATTGCAAGGAGACTCTGTTTTGGGGACCATTGAGATGAAGGCAACGGACGACACCAGCTGGTCGGACTCCATCGTCAAACGTCTGGAAGACACCGAAGCATGCAATGTCCCCACGGCCATGACCAGTCAACACGCTGGGACTTCACAGCTCGGCTCACATCTAGGAACTATCCTCTCAAACGTTCCAGATGCAGCAAGCAGGCACATCCTGTCTTCTGCTCGACCAGGTGCGTGGGTGTATTCGCGGCGTGCGAAAGATAGCTGACTCCTCGAGGACGTCGCAGTTTAAATCAATTTCGATAGCCCGCTTCTTCCGGAATCATATCATCTTAAATTGAGGCGCAATAACTTTCCGCACGGTCCGATTTGCTTGCTGGCATAATGGACCTTGCGCCAAACTTTGTTCTCCGGGAAATACGCTTGTTCCGTCAATGGACCTCGCTGAATCCTGGCAGTGGGCATTCTCGCCCGAGGTATGTCGATTAACCAGGAGTCTAGCTTATTGGCTATGATGCTGAATGGAACGTCATCTGGTTGGACTCAGTCTTAACATTCGTCCATCTATATTGCCCAACCGGTCTCTAATATGTACACTCTATCCGACTATGTACACTCTATACCCAAGTGATTCTAAGTGCTCATGCCGCCGCGCGTTTAGCATTCATCTCATCTGCCCGCTTTATGCAGTCCAAGACAGTGCCCCAAAAAGCATTCAAATCCACTCCACGGGGGATGCAGACACCGGTAGGATGACTGGTGACTACCGAGCGACCCAGAGATCCGACCAAAGCGACGTCCTTTCCATGAAGACCATCGGTCACAACAGTGACGGCGAACCTCTCCCCGTTGCGGTCGTCAAATCGCACCGTCCGCTCAGGATGCTTACTAGCGAATTCCGGGTTGAGTGTGGAGATGATCGCGGCTACGGCGAGAGGATCGTGTAATGGCGGTCCTGTTGTCAAACCAAATACGGTTTCGTAGGTCGACGCGAAGAAGACGAGCAGCTCGTAGAGCATCTGACGGAGTACGGTTGGGGGAGTAGATTTATCACCGTCTCCGTGTAAGATGCGACTTTGTACCTCGCGCGTGCCGAGAACTTGGTGCGTTAGGTCTAGAGTCATCAGGAAGGTCTTGGGCGCCAGGACTTCATTGCTGAAGATAGATTGGGAGGCTTCCGGATCACACTAGAGAATGATAACTGTTAACATCATGGAAACAGGGAGGATTGCTCGTTAGACAACATACATAGATGTTGAACTCTGCTAACGGGGTCACATTCCCAATCCTGTTCTCATGCCCAGCTACGTGGCTTATCGGGGCATCCGCGAAGCCATCCCCAACACCACCGCCCATTATGCTAAGACCCTTAATATGCACCGCAACCTCCGGGAAGGTCGCGAATAGCAAGGCAACATTGGTCAAAGTGCCCGTAGCAATGACCCAAGCTGTGTCCGGGGGCTGGGCCATAAGAGCGTCGCGCATAGCAAGGATGGGATTCTTGTCAGTGATTGGACTCCTCGAGGCCTTGGGAAGAAGCTCAGTGCCGTCAATTCCAGAATCGCCTGCAACTCACCAGTGCGTCGATTAGCTTACTGTACGGATAGTTCATGTCGGGGTCACTGACCGTGAATGTTGGGAGCATGCACTGCCGGTCTGCAGAATGGCTTCTTGGCCCCCGGATAGACAGGAATATTTGGCTTGCCAATAGCTTCTAGCACTCTCGTGGCATTGATGGTGGTGTTTTCCAGAGAGGCATTGCCATGGATTGTCGTGATACCCAGCAAGTTCAAGGAGGGGTGGTGAGCTGCAAGAAGAATTGCGAAGGCATCCTATAGCTCAACATATATTAGACCAGATATTCACTAGCTGAGCCCCATGTCAAACGTTGAATAGCACTTACATCGTGGCCTGGAGAGCAATAGTCAGCGCATGGATCGACAGCGGGCTATAGATAAGGATAGAAGACGGGCGACAGACCAGGATCGCAGTCGAGCCAGAGGGGAATTGGGCTGTCTGTTGTGGTAGACATAAGTGATTATTATAGGCTCGAAGGATGATATTATGATTAGGAACATGCAAAGCTAGATTGATGCTTGCAGCTTGGAGTGTTTACTCTGGAGTCTGGAGTTGGGGATGAGGAGGCGGGGGACCGATAAGCGCTTATCAGTCAGCCCTAAGCCCTAAATTCCGTATCAGGACAAGCTGTGACGTTCCATCGTCGCGTCTCCGCGCAGTTTATGATCTACAACTGCAGATTCCCATGCTGCTGCATCGGGCAACCCGAGTCCCTTACTTCTCGATTGCCTCAAGCTCACTCTGCGCTTCATCTGCGATGAAATGACCGCCGACCCAGTTCCCTCGGGCCTCCACCCTTTCTCCCACCTTAAAGCGGGCCCAACCACTTCCAGCTCCAGGTCAATAGCCGTCCCAGCTTCCCCTACCACCGCATCTACAACGCAGCTTGCCCACCGGAGCCAGCATCTGAAGAGTACCGGTCGCGATGAGCAACTGAACGGGATAAGTGACAAGGCTACGATCGCCTTGATCCGACGCGTGCTTTGTCCTCAGGCGGGAAGCTATGGCGGTGCCACTTCTCCATCTGCTCCAGAGGAACTGTTGCCCCCGCTTACGAGCTCGAATGACGTGGACCGTCAGCTCTACGCTCTCATCGCCATCATAATCAAAGAATTTATATCTTCCTGGTATTCGAAGATCACGCCCGATCAGGCTCTTATCAACGAGGTGCTTCAGTTGGTTGCGCACTGTACTCGAGCCCTTGAGCAAAGGTTGAGGGGGATCGATATTGCACAGCTGGTCCTGGATGATATCCCTGCCTTGGTAGAGGCGCATATAATATGTAAGTATGCGTCACTGCACTGGATGCTGGGGAGTACGACTGACCATGGCAACTGGGACCAGCATATCGCCTTGCTAAAGAGCAATCCAAATTGTCAGGGCTAACACCCTCCTCTCGAGAGATTTATCATGCCTTGAACCCACACCCAGGTCTCTCGCCTGTTCCAGATACTTCTGATTCGGATCGAATATCCCAGCAGCGGGACAACGAAGCCATTTACCGAAGGCTGTTGGTAAGCGGCGTTCTAGCTGTTCTTCTTCCGACTGAGGATCTCGAGAATGCAAGCTTGCGGACTTTATTGAACGATATTATAGCAGACCTTATTCTGGGAAACGAAGTGAGCGACAGGGTATGCGAAGGCTGGTTTCTATGGGAAAGTACGACAAAACTACTCGATGTGCTCTCAAGAGATAGCGCCGGGCATGAAGATGATGCAACAAGAACAGAACCAACTCGACCAAACCGATTACATCAATATGGTCTGCTTTCAAACATGGACAGCGGCAGCGAGGAGCCATCTTCGACCACCCAATCACAAAGCCTTAGCTGGATTTGGGACATCCTCCAGTACGCCTTTCTCGGATACGTGACTCTACGTTTTGTTGTAGCCGGACTGTTTCGCAATGCATCCACGGCTCCAGGGGTAACATCTTCGCGCCCAAGCCCTTTGGGCAGCCTCGTTGACGACTCCGAGCTATTTACGAAACCTGGTGACATCAGGAAGCGTCCGGTGCTCGATTATCGGGTCTTTGGTATGTTGTCGCAGTTGCTGGGTATTCCTCGGCGAATGCCATGGTTAGGAGGATTGTTGGCCCTTGTCCAATACTTACTCCTGGCGGGTCCAGGAAGTGTGGGAGGCAGTGGCAGTATTCTTGATAGGTGAGTCGCTCTTTCCGTGATTTGGGATCCTGAACTCCTTTTCCCTTCTACCCCTTCCGTCGTCGCACCATGTTGCCTTGTATCACGAGTTTATCCACATGGCCCGGACTTGTCATGACGAAGGAGTCGAATGAAGTCAAGGGCAGTTGACTCTTGAATCGAGAGCTATGGGCGAATAGCCTAGCGCACAAGTCGTATGTGGTTGGATCTCCGAACGATGATCTACGAAATGGCGCCTGGCAACTGCTTTCTCAGACCGGCGGTTTCGGACGAGTCATTGGAAGAAGGTCGAAGACCAGCGGGACGTCAATGCAGCGGATTTACATTGCTCGCATGCTGCATCGATCACTTGATCTGCTGGTGGATGCACGGCGCATCCTTCGCAATCAGCAGCAACCGGCGCTCATTCGCTCGTACAGTCTGGTATCGTGCGTTACAAGCTCTGACTCCAAAATACCGTCATAAAACCGTGGACGTATCGCCAATACGAGAAACGAAGGGAGGTCCCCGACGGACCCCTGGCCAGTCTTCGGGATCATTGCTCAATCTGTGCAGGCCTTGATGTCTGTTTTGTGCCGCAATATTATGGCCGCCACTTGTCTAGGCCCTTACTCTTCAAGGGAAAGAGCATCGATATTCCCCTGTTCGCCAATTGGCTGCGTCTCGATAGACGATATTTCCTTTGGACTTTGCCCAGCATCCGATCTTTGTTGTTGCTCAATGCTCAGGAGGAATTGGTCAGGCCCGGCCCTTTCCGTGCCGTGCTGGACCCAATCTTTCGCCGCCCGTCACCGCTCTGAAGAAGCAGTTTCCCAGCCTCTCAAACAACGCGAACAAGAAATTTGGGGAAACCCTTAATTTGTCAGTCTCGCGGATTAAGGCTCGGCGGGCATCCGGCGGGGCGCAATTGCTTCCGAGCCACTGCTCCAAAAGCTGCCGAAAATTCTGACATCGATATCACGGACACCCCACGGCGATCCCCCAACAGGAAAAGGTCTTCACTAGCCTTGGGGTCTTTGCGTAAAGAGGCCACTAGGATTGTGCGTTTCGCTTGCATTTTTCTCTCTCGAGCCAATCAGCGAAATCCTCGCCCATGGATTTTCCAAATTCAACATGCAGCCGAGGATTGTTTCATCGAGTTCAGACCTGACGAGTAAGCCTATGATGGCTGGCGAAAACGTGCCCACCCATGGCATGCTCTGATTGACGATGCAGCACCGAAGAAAAATCCTTCTCGATTCGGGCATTGAGATTCGCCGTCAACGCCTCCATCGTGGAGTGGCTTCTCACCCGTGCCCATTACTGGCCCAAGCTTCTCGATTGGGTCTGTCAGGCTGATCCTGTTCGCTCCCGCCCGGCGCACATCGAATGATGAAATACTTCAAAGGCAATCTTATTGCTATTGTGCTACTGCTCAAAACGGACGAAAAAGGAGGGGACGAAAGCATCCTTGCAATCAGGGAAGCACCTACCAAGTTGTCAGGGCCTCGAACTGCTTCTCCACATCCGTCGCCCGCTTTTCTTGCATTCGAGTTCGCCTCTCTCAAGAACGACTTCAACGGCCTATGACCATGCTTTCTCTTGAAATTCCGGACGTCGCTAGCGAGCATCAGCCGAGAAAATGCAATTTTTACTGACTGACTTGATTCTCGACACTAGGTTTCTCCGCGAAAATATCGAGCAGTATGTCCTGACCCCCACTCTGTTACCCAATCTCCTACTTGCATCGCGAGAGGCGCTTTTTCCGCATAATACCCGTCCAAATTCAAAACCTGGAGCGAGCGTCAATCGCATCGAGGTGCTGACGTCTCCCCCGACTTCAATTCCACCAACCCCAGGAGGCGCACAGCCGACACCCATCAAAGATACGCAAACAACTACCGCGTCGGGCGGCAATGCAATAACGCCAACCATTATAGCGACGGCGACTACAGCGGGATCCCCTCCCTTGTCGCCGGATCAGCAGCGGCGTCTCTCACCCGCCGAAATCGCCTCAATAAGGCGAAAGTGTGCCCTCGGCATCCTGTCCCTCGTTCCTCGCCCAATCGTGCGACGTGTACTTGGGCTTCCAACTCAAGCAGGGACTGGCTCTGGCCCTAGGAGAAATTCCACACACCCTGAATCTCCGACTCAATCTCCGACCAGCCAGGTTCCGGAGTCTGGGCCTGGCACTAGAGAAATCGACCACCATCCTTCAGACAACGAGGCAAAATCTGCTAGCGAGCTTTCAGGCATCGACGGTGACGCGGACTCGGAAGAGCTGTTTCTTGTTGAGGCGATCGAATCCGAGATCCTGGATTTGTTCGCGGATGAATATTGTAACAAGCATTTGGTTTACTCGATCATCGAGACCGTGCTCACAAAGCTCCTGGCTGAGCTGTCGGATCGTAGTATTACTGACTTAATGGAGGACAGGGGAGTCTTCATTGGCTGATTCAATCACTCAGTCCTATGAAAGTATTAATGTCTATACTCAATGCACGATTAATGGAATATCAGTATAAGCTACGAAGCTCGGGCCTATCTGTGGGCTGAGGAGGAAGTTAGGCTACGAGCGATACCGTGCGTACTGATAGTGTTAGCAAGGCACATCCAGACCCTCCGATAAAATCGGATCTACTGAGTCAAAACACCATATCTATAACCATCTGAATGAACTCTTCATTATCCATTATCAATGATCAATAATGCCAATGATGTTAGTCGGCATTGACAGACATACATAATTTTGTTACCCGGGTAACCAGCGCCAGCGCCAGCCACAAAGCAGGAAACCAGGAAACGAACCCCTCAAGGCTCAAGGCTCAAACAAGGTCAAGAACAAAGAAACAATGCAGCTGCAAGATAGAGTTCCTGCCCTTCCAGAGGTGCAGCTATCGAACCGGCATCTCGCTTCTCCGAACATAGTGGTAATGCACTACTGCAGCCCAGCCCCAGCCCGGCCTGCCTGGCCCGGTGGTGTTCTGTAGAGGGCTGGCTGCTTCTTGGGTTCGCGGCGTGCTGTGGTGAACCGTGGAGTATTCGAAAGTTGGAACTGTGCCTGAGGTGGCGGGTAAGTCGTGACTGACTCGTACAGTCTAGACCAGATCGGAAGAGAGAATCGAGTAGATTTGCTCTTGCGAAGATCCTCAAAGTCAAAAGAGACTTGGCTTGGTGAACACGAGCATCTCAGGGACGATCTCGGTCACCTGACCATAGAGCTAGGAGGGCGCCCTTCTCTGCGCTTATTTTACATTCGTAAGAGGGCTAGGTCCACACTAGATAATAAGGTACATAAGACCTTGTCAGAGGTACTGTCGGGTACGTGACAGACGCAATGGGTGGAGGGTGTACAAGGTGGATGCCTAGGTACCACCTTTGTACCTTGACAGGCCGATCGGGTAGATGTACATGACAGCTCATGACGTCTGTCCAAGTGGACTAGCCCAGGCTCTAAGCGCGAACTGGTGTTTAGAAACGGACTCAAGGATGCATCGGTCAGTTCGTAAGAGTACGAGTGACGCAAAAAATACGGTGAGGACAAGGTACTTCTGCACCCAGGCGCTGCAGTTGGAGAAAAAGAAAATATGACTGTAGACGGTCAACTTGCGGCGGGCCCTTGCTGGAGCCGCGCGTGAGAAGATAGATAGACAATATGATGGATACGAATAAATAGGTGGACAGACGGTGTGTCAGGAAATGAAATGAAGAGTAACAATAGATAGCACAAGCAGGGGGAATCAATGCAATCCGGGCGAGCGGGCTGGTTTAAATGGATGGATAGATTATGCAGGAAATCAGGTATGCAAACAAGAATAAGAACGACAACAAAGACAAGGAATGTGATGATCAAGCTTCAGAATTTCAAAGAAAGAACAAGATTGGTATAAATGCAAGTCAGAAACAAGAAAGATGGAAAACAAACACTTCAACAAATCGCGCCAGTAGTAATAATGTATCCGCCAATATCCATGCATCCTATATCTGAGGAGCCGTAGTGTAGTGTAGTCCTCCGTAAACATCGTATAGGTGTAAATGAGGTCGCCCTCGTAGTATCTTTATCGCCGGTCCGGTTTTGCCAAAAATCCAGCAAAATGTGCAGTGCAGGTGCGTAATGAAACAGTGAATCGGTTGTAAACAATAAGCCAAAAATTCCAACATGCGCAAAATTAACGTAGCTAGCCACTCCAGGAATTAGAGAGAGAAAGAGATCGTATAGTAGAAGAAATATGGGCCAGGAAGCCGTGCATCACTGTCAATGCGACTAGATGCGGATAGTGCGATCACCCGAGATTGTGAACGCTTTGTTTCTTGACGAGGCGAGGTTGGTGAGATTGAGATCCGTCGTCATGCTCATCGATTCGAGTCAGCCCTCCCGGTAGAGTAGGTGGCTGTTGAGCTTTGGCGAGTTCTAGTCTCTCCATCAGCTTCCCCATAGTTAAGTAGTCCTGGGGCCCGAGTCCGGACGGCTGATGGTCGAAATAAGTCAATACTACCCCCAAGGCTTTACGGGCTTCATCCTGAGTCGGTGAGCCCGGAGAGCTGATGGGAGAGACAGTCGTCGACTTCGAGAACAGCGGGGGATAGATAGTCTTCGCTCGGATTTCGGGGTTGCTTCGGTTTCGTTTGATCGTGCCTGAGGATGTGTCAAGGTTGAGTGAGGTTTTGTGGTCCTGTTCTTCCCTGACAGGGTCTTCCATTGCGGCAGGCAAGAGTCCCTTCATGGCTGATGTTGGCTCAGACGGTTCGTCCTTGCACATGGTAGCTGGCTCGGCGTTGACGAGTGGGAATGTCTGACTTCTCGGTCTGCTCGAATTGGCGTCCGTAGGGGAGATGCGGGACTGACTTGAAGGCGTGAATGGGCTCTCGGTAAGAAACGTGGATGTTGGAGAGAACGACGATGCTGTATCAAGGGAGATCGAACTCTTAGAATGCGCATGTTGGAAGTCTATTCCGAGATCCGGGGGTCCAAGGGAGATGCTTCCTCTGATATTCTCCTGACTTTGAGTGGGGGACAGAGGCAAGGGAGATACAAATCCCCCAGTGGGCGAAATGGGCGAAAGCACAGTAGGGGATTGCACCGCAGATGCCAAAGCCGAGTCAATACTCAAACCAGTCGGGCTCTCCGAGTCGCTCTTTGCTCCAAAGGAGCCCTTTCGAGCCTTTGCACCGAGCAGACCATTCTTGCGCTTGAGCTTTTCCAGAAAGCTGTTGCTGAGGACTTTATCCCTCCCATCAACACTGCCACAAGAGTTGTAGAAGATGGAAGCCTTGATTCTGATCTCTTCGTCGGTCAAATCATGCCCTTTCCGTAGTTCATTCTTGATCCAGTTGGATAGAGCCTTTTCGACATCAGGAACCCGGCCTTTAGCTTTCCTAATCGGTGACCGGCTCCCATCCTCATAATTGAGGTGCTTTTCTCTTTGCCGTAATACCTTTGAGACGGTGCTATAGAGCTGTCAGAAGACGTCGGCCTTATCCTGCAGATGCAATTCACTTTACCTTCGTTCAACACCAAATTTAGCTGCCAATAATTAGTCTCTCTCTGGTCCTGAGCCGGAGAAAAAGTGCAAACAGGGACTCACATGCGATTTCAGTTTGCTTAGCGTTTGGGTACGCCTCAGCATATTCACACATCCGCCGCCGGTCCTCATCAGTGAGGGTTTTCCGCGGCGTCGAGTTACCCGTAGATGACCTCCTAGGCGGCGGAGCTGGAGCAATTGGCGAGACAGAAGGGGCGATTGGAACCGCGGCAGTCACCGGAAGCTCTGGTGCCTGGAAAGGCGGTTGACTCGCAGGCGTAAGCATACTCGGCCAGGCGTTGGAAGGCACAGTCATCGGCAGCGGCGCATAAGGTGGCGGTATTGTGACCGGGTACGAGGCATCCATTGGCACTGTTCCGTAATGGAAACCGTGATATTCCATTGGCGGCGAGTGTTGCTGAGTTGGATGGAAGTCGCCCATGTCCGCCCAGGGCAGCTGTGTGAAGCCACTGTCGTGCGGATGAGGAGTCTCCGCGTCCATGGCTGAGAGCTGGGGAGACAGTGCGAGGCAAGGCGGAAGGAGTCAAAGGGAGAGAAAGGGTGAGAGTCGGCGGAGGAGATGGCGGACTATAAGCTGCGCCTCAGAGAGGAAGAGAGAGACGCGTGAGGGGAAACGAGGAGGATGAAGAAAAAGCAAAGAAGGAAAGGCCGGTACGAGCAGGAGTAGGAGTAGGAGGAGTCGGGGGAGCAAAAGCAGTCTAGAGCCAAGACAAGTAAAGACCAAGCAGATTATACATGTTCGGCATTGAGCAGCAGATATACAACGGACAGGAGCAGGAGCAGGATCAAAAGAGCAGGTTAGAGAGTCATGAGAAGAACTAAGCAGAGTTATCGCAAGGCAAAAGGAGTAGTGTATGCATACAAGAATGCCTGTGTACAGGGAAAGAAGGAGCAGAAGAGGCGGGGGGAGGAACAGCAAGAATAAGGCATGGACTGAGTTTTAAAAACGGAAGGGACTGGTCACTGTGGCTCTGGACGGCCGATCACAAAAAAGAAAAGGCATCTGCCCTGAAGTACGATTGAAGAGGAGAAGTGGCAGTGGTAGACTGGTAGTATACGACAGACGCTTGGGTAGTCGGACCAGGGCTGCGATTGGGCTCGACAGCTGTGGATGGTGGATGGTGGAAGATGGAGAGGCCGGATGGTACCTCTCGTGCTACCCCGGCTATTCTCTTCTGGATTCTGAATTAGATTATTTCTGCTCTCTTGAAATTACAGCGGGTGCAGAGAGCGAACAGGAACGAAGAGTCGCTCTTCTGGGCCCCCATTGGCCACGCCCAAATCCTCTGCAGCAGAAATGGTGGGGGAGGCTAGAGCTGATTGGCTCACTCCAGATTGAAGAGCAAGGATCTGTTTCTGTGCAAATACGGCATTCGTACAGTACGTGACCACTGCGTGCGTCCTGCGCCGTGTCAGGTACCGTTTGATTGTATACTGACTCTGGCGGTTACACCGAAGGCCATGTCGCTGAGGCTTGAGCCTTCTGAGGCCTTGACTCGAGGATATCGATTTCAGTAGAGCCGAACAAGGGCTGAACAAGGAATGATTTAATCCGAGAGCGAGCTGCGAACCACAGAAAGCTGCCCGCCATCGCCATCATAATGCAATTATCTCCCCCTTTCTCCCCTTCTCTCTCCTCTTTGCCTTCTGACGCATTTCCCGCTTCTGGCGGCCAGCTTGCCGCTATTACATAATCTCATAGTGTCTGTATGACTGTATGACACGGTCCCTCGCGGTGTAACTCCAGCAACTCCACCCATCAGGCGTGAAGATCAAAACTGAAATTGTAGGAGACGATCGTCCTCGGTCAAGAAATCTAGCGCCATAACTCGCTGAGCTCACGGATACATTCCCCGTGAAGGACTTAGCTGAGAAGCCCAAGATGAGTCTTGCGCTTTCGACGGACGGGGAGCGGATCGCGGGAGACCGGTGAACTTAAAGCCCGCATGACATACCGGAAGGAAGACGTTTACTTTGCAATCTGCGCGGGCTCGAAAATACAGTTGAGTCAAAATCGTCGTTACTGAGGGGCAGTCGCTTCCATCATGAGCAAGTCATACATACACAAAGCTCCAATGTTTTGTCAATCGGATGGTCAACGGAGTGCCACGGGCATGTGAAGACCGGCTTAAAGATAGAGAGGCGCTTTTATCCATCAGAAAACAACCTTTCTGAGGCGTCGAGGAATTAATGGGCCGGCCAGTCGTTCTCTTTATCAGCGTTCGATTGCATTTTCGAGGGAGCGGCAAGAACTAAGACCCTAATTGGCGGCCTATCGACACATCGAGGCTCGAGCTTGTCAGATTTTGCGCAGCAGCGTGATGGGAGAGGCAACGATGATATCCATCCGGGCCTGAAATGATCCCCTCCCTGCTTGAAGGCCGAGAGCGGCGGAAGAGCTCACTCTCGGTACTCAGGTTGAAATCCTCCATCAAGAGCCCAGTCTGGACTAGCGTTTGTCAAGCTGATAAGTTAACCAGTCTAACCA
This sequence comes from Aspergillus undulatus, assembly GCF_047715775.1. Classification (NCBI taxonomy): domain Eukaryota; kingdom Fungi; phylum Ascomycota; class Eurotiomycetes; order Eurotiales; family Aspergillaceae; genus Aspergillus; species Aspergillus undulatus. The sequence continues at coordinate 17,026 of NW_027396633.1, read as the reverse complement.
TAAAGTAAGCCTGATCTGCGACCATCGTACTTTGTCATAAGAGAGGGAAAGCCCTCACACGAATCAGGAGCCCTGAAATGATTTCAATTTCTTATTCGCAACGAACGCTGACCGAGGATTGGAAAGGAGGCTCGGCCTATCATGAAAGGCACAGGAAGCATGGTTCCTTCAGAGGGTAACACTAGAGAGACAAAGTCAGTTTAGCGCTGGCTGGAGCCTTTCAACCTTGAAGGTTGGGCTTGATCGAATTCAACAGAGCTAGGACCCCATGCTCCACAAGGCCCGCTGCGGTCCACTCCGGGCCGCCAGTTTAAGCTACAATCTTGATAGTCACAGTATTTGCAGGTTTCTTTCGACAATTACAATACGCCGTCTGAGTATCGCAACTGAGCCTTCTCTGAGCCGGGATCCCCGGTCATATCTCCACGTTCCTGACCCAAAATCTCATCCTATTCGTCTAGTTGGGTGTTCGTACCTGACGATTCTGACTGAGACGATGTGTAAATGCAATTCAGGGAGCTGATGTCTCGGTGGCGTGGGCAGCCTTACTGGGGCTTAAGCAGCCAGCCATTAGGGTGTCAAGGAGCCGCGCTTCATCCTGATCGGGTAATTCTGTTGGCGGAAACGTGACCAGGGTTGCCTCCAATGAGTGGTCTGGCCTGCATTCCGGCTGACCACGAGAGCTATCAGCCAGGTCAGTTACCGAGATCGATAGACCGCGAGTATTTTACTCTCTATGTCACGCCTGTCTCAGAAGCAGTGCTGATTGTGGCTTCCGCGCCTCTATAGGTAAGGCGTTAGGTCTGAGTTATCTCCTTGCCAAGGCCCCCTGGGTCATCCGAGGTTGTTGGCGGCTAAAGCCTCCTTGTTGAATGTCTTGTATCAGATCAAGAGTATCGAACGCTTTGAGTCAGATTTGCTTCAGATGTTCAGACTACAGTGTAGTCTACCATTGGTTCAGGTCCAAAGTCGGCGGATACCATTTCCACAACAGGGTAGTGAGGATTGCGAACCTCGGGAGACTTCTGAGGACTGGAGGGGTTATCAATCCGTCTGATGGATACGAGACATGCTCGCAACGTCGCTCGATCTTGACAAAGAACAACAACCAGTCGGATGTCGAGATGCAAGAGAAACACTCGTCCTCGTCGTCTTCCAGAAACTGCGCCGAGTTACACCACCTTAAAGCCCGCGGCTTAAACTTCGGAATAAAGTACGGCGTATGCGGATATTGATCTGGTGAGAGCTGTAACTGCAGAGCACATATCCGACCGCTACTCCGTGGTTGCCGACTTGCTTGACCTCTTGTCGCTGCTCCCTGGCTCTCACAGCGGGAGTACTTTGTAGAACGACATCAGTATATTTCCAAGAATAGATCTGCCAGGTACGACTCCATGGCAGCATGTCAGTTTGCCTTATTGAGCACCCTATAATCGATAGGTTAATATCCCCAGTATGCAGAAAGATATATGTTATCGAGGGCCGCTAATAATACAAAGTGTACCCTAATCTGCATGCTCATCCAGACAGTTCGGCTGCCGAGGCCATCTAGAGCGGGGCTGCGTTGTCGTCATCTCGTTAGCCGTCGATAATACTATCTGTTATATATTCGGTCGTGCTAAGAAAATTTAGCCAGGCCGATCTCGCTTGAATCCTCGAGGATTAATGGCATCAGGCGACCAAGAGGACTACCCGCTGCACTATGGTATGACAATTGATCAGGCCCAGATCTGGCCGCAGATGAGTCGAGTCAATATAGACAAATCGACATGTCTCACGAAACCTTCGATACCGCGAGCCAAGCGACCATGACCAATCATTGAATTGTCTGCTCATGCATTTCGGTACTTCTTTCTCTCTTTTTCACGGAGTCCTTTGTACAAGTGCAATGAGCATTGTCGGAGGCGCAACCACTTAGCCGACTCCGAATCTATTACTCGGTATGAGCCTAGCCCGCAGGATCCGCGATATCCAAGGCAAAAAGAAACCCAAGCGACGTTCCCGCGGTATCCAGACTCATCAGGGCAGCTTCACTTCAAGACGGCATAAGGGAAGCACACCTTGAACAGACTGTGTACCTGCTTTGGTACCTAACTTGATTGTCAGGGTCAGGCACCCAATCCGATGGCCATCTCTGCCGTCCGAAGACACCATATGGATCTTCAAACACTCATTAATATCGCGTAATGTTAATACAAAACTTACCCGTGGATATACTTTGGAAACTGGACGAGGTTGTGTATTCGTGACGTTGTGTCAAGGTGATTTTTGGCGCATACATAGGGCAGAGCTCTGGAACGACAAAGTGTGACTTGAGCAGCAAGGCGACTCCAGTCTCCATTCCCTTGCATACTCCGTAAGGAACAGGATCATATCCGCCGGAGTCGGTGAGAAAATTCCCCGCGTGAATCAAGTCTTGAATCGCGACTCTCCCCGGAGATGGATTGCCTGATTCGCGGTTGATGGAGGTACCATGGCAAAGATAATTCCTGGTGTAATTGATAGGTCCCCGGGGAGCTATGACTGATGAAGATGATCCGAATAGCCCTGACTCTGAGAATGACGATCTCTTTTAGGAAGGACTCATCGATCAGCGTTGACTTTCTAGACTCGATTCTGAGTGGGCTAAGAGGCGCACTTCGAGGGCTAATTTAATTCGGGAGAGTTTGAAGTTAAGAACCCCCGATCAAACTCTGAACTCCAGTTTCAATGCACGTCATTCTTGTCGTAACCTTATTGCGGCGAGTTCTAGATTCACATGAGTTTCGATGGGAACGACAAACAGTCTTACTTTCGAAGGCGAGTCGATTGTACCGAAGTAGGGCCGCCATCTTGGGTCCAACCCCAAGGTCAAGAGCAGAACTAAATTGGACCCCTCACGATAGTTAATACCGTAATAAATACGGTAAACGACATTTCTCCCCAAAGGCGAATGAGAAGCCAAAGAGTACTGATTCCTCCTGCAGGCGGCTTAGGATTCCGTCTACGGAGGTGTGCACCAAAGCTTTTGCCGGTGGCAGTGTAAAATCACGTGCCATACAGCTAATCACAGTTTACGCTCGACCCCAAGCTGGGCTACCATTGGTTTAAGGTCACGTGGTTACAACTCACTTGCGGCCAAAACTTTTTGTGCACGCCTCCGTACTGTGCCTAAGCTAAGCAGGTACCCTGGACCCTGTCGGCCTGCAGCGCCGTGGCGGAGTCGCAGCCTTGCAGGAAATGCGAGCTTCGAGAGCTGCCCCAGAGTTGAGTCTGTACAGTTTGAAATGATTTGTGTCCAACCTGCTGGGGCCGACATGCATAAGTATGCAGAGGAGATACTGGGACAATCTCCTAAATCCCGACCAGGGGCTCTATCCTCACTGTGCACTGTATAGTCGAAGTCCCGTACGACAGGGCAACATATGTACACGACCAAAGCCGCGTGAGTACGCTGAAGATGCAACAGTGCATCTGTGTCTGTAGTCCTCTTGTACGAGGCTGATCAACCCCGATCATATGTTTGCGAAAGCTCACTGCCCTGGATCTCGAATTCCTATATTGGGCTTCGTCTACGATAGCTCAGGCTGAACATTTGTCGATCGCCTTCCACGGTCATTGGTAGACGAACGTGACATTGCCAGCTGCTGTTATTTGTTTTGTTTCATCGATCGGGGGCCAAAGCGTGCTCAGAAGCAAAATTTGAGAATACGGTATCGGAGCTTGAGTAGGGCCCTACTCGTTCAGAAATCCTGGGCTGAGATCTAGAACTTCAATTGCATTTTGACTTCCGGAGGATTCGGATCTTTGCATGGTCCAAGAGCACCTCGAACGTTGAACTAGAACAAATGAGAAAGAAATAAATGGCAGCAGGACTATGTACTGCTCACCAAGGAAAACCGTCAGTTAGAGTAGCTCTCGAATCTAGCAAGCTTCTCATGCCTTCCTCACACATGTTTGCGCTGAGGACTGATTGCGCATCACGTCGGGTAGCAGAGGTATAATGCAGTCTCAGTCGCAGTGCAGCCTGTGCAGGTACCCCAAGGCTAGCTAGAGTGATCTTGCAGGACCAAGCGACTTTTAACAGCTTGCTGCCCGTGCGCGAATCATCCCCTCCAATCAACCCCATACTTACTATCTTGCAGGAAGTTGTCACAAGGGTCAGGACTCATATACATAGAATCCTTTGCGAAAGCACCCCTGGCACGCAGTCCGCTCACCTTTCTCGACGCGGTTCGTCGCAGTTTGTTTGTGTCCGGACGACCACCCTAGTGTTAAAGAATGTGGGTACCATTTACCGCTTGATAATCGTGACTATAGTTACACCGTCAGTTCTGAGAGTCCCAATGAATCTTCCATGGAGGAGCGACAAACCAATATCTTCATCAGCCAACTCGTGGGTGAGACCAACACGCTGGGGTTGATGTTTGACGGACTTTCCATAAACAACAGCTTGTTTGAACTGATCCTTAATTGTTCGATGAATGGAGTTACACTATATGCGAGTCAGCGAACCATGGATGCTAGAAAAATAAGGAGCAAGAGGGTCATACGAAGTCCTCGACGGTGCAGGCAGTTGACCTGAGCACAACAGGGGCGGTATAGTCAGGGGCCTTGCCCTTCGGCTTTGTGTAGACTCGTCGGAGGTTGAGCTTCTCCCACATCATTTCCAAAAGCTCGTCGATATTCCAGCCGTGCTCGGAGCTGATTGGGACAGCATTAGGAATTCGATATAAGAGATCCAGCTCCTCAATAGTGATGGCATCGATCTTGTTTAAAGCGTAAACAACTGGAATATATGCGCGACTTTTGGCTTCGAGGACATCAATGAGGTCATCAATTGTTGCATCGCATCGAATAGAGATATCTGCGGACGATATCTTGTATTCGCTCATGACGGCCTTGATCTCCTGTAGGTTTTGAATATCCTGTCAGTCACCGATATAGCACCCATAACTTGGGAAGACACCAACATCGTGATCGATATGCGTCAATGGCACAGTGTTCGTGATTGCAATGCCACCTTTGTCTTTCTTCTTGAAGACAATGTTGGGGGGTTGCTTGTTAATTCTGATACCAAATCCCTCCAATTCATTCTCAATCACTTTCTTGTCGACCAGTGGCTTATTGACATCGAGTACAATGAAGATAAGATGGCAAGTCTTGGACACAGCAATAACCTGTCGACCACGACCTTTACCATCCTTGGCACCTTGAATAATACCAGGCAGGTCTAGAATCTGGATCTTCGCGCCGTTGTACATAACCTGTCCGGGGACAGTCGTCAGGGTTGTGAACTCGTAGGCCGCGGCTATGGAAAGGTCCCGTTAGCAGCCGTCTGTAAGATTATGCGTTGTTTACACATACCTTCCGAATGTTGGCCGGTCAACTTGCTCATGAGAGTACTTTTTCCGACAGACGGGAATCCGATGAAACCACTTCCCTATGTCAGCATTTGTCACGACTGCAAAGGTCGATAAGCAAGAACGTACACACTAGCGACACCGGTACGAGCAACGTCGAAACCCGCTATGAATGATTATATTAGTCCAGCCCAATTCGACGACCAAGAGACTACTTACCACCGCCGCCACCGCCGCCACCTGACGGTGTCAAAAGTTCACGCTTGAGCTTAGCGAGTTTGGCCTTCAGCTGTCCTGTAGTCACTCCATTAGCTACCGGCTTCCCTCGATGAATATATCTGCCAACGATGTCATACCCAAGTGATACGAAGTATTCTTGTTCTTCTGCGTCCGCGCCATCTGAAGTAGGAGTCAATATGCGTTTGCGAAAGATAGATATTCGAAGCCGGAAGCTAACCTCATCCTCAACTTGCTTAATCTAAACGTCCGCGCCGCGGTTAGCTTTCTGCTTGCAAGAGGGTAATCGAGAACCTTGTGACCTTTTCCACTGTAGTCGACATTGTGACGGATTGGTACGAGATAACCTCCTCGTATAGGAAAAGAAATGACGTAGTAAGACAAATCGGATATAACCTCGCTCGCTAAGACGCCCGCTAAGAACAAGCTCTGGAGGAGGGGAAGATGATGGTGATGGCGGGGACGGATCAATCTTTAAATTTGTGGCCGCCACCTGATTAGTTGCCCGCTCTGGGCGGAGAGCACTTCTGCCTGAGGCCACAAGGCACAAACTCTTATCGCTTATCGTCGGGCGTGGCGAGATCAGTTGATGCACCTCGTTCCTTCTAAGGTCCTCTACTTCTACATCCAGGTTGTGGTTACGTACACTCGGCCGTGTTACTCGTCTGTTTCATCGTTCATGCAGCTCATATCTGAAATTTACCGACGTGTCCGCTCTCTTTCACCGTCCTCCCTCTCCCTCATCCCTTTCTCTCCTTCGACTATTCTTCCCTCCATCCGATAGTCCGACTCAATCTACAAACAATCGAAGAACCCTTGGTCATTGAGCCTGATAGAGCACAGCAGTGGAAGTGTCAATATGCCATACCTCAAATCCGGATCAACATCCTCCTCAGTCTCCGGGAACTCTTCCAGCAACGCCTTCGAAGAGCTCGTCCAAGACCTCAGTATAGCTCTCGGGCCCAGCTCCGGACTTGACTCTGACGATGTCGACCCTCTCGATATCCAGCGCTTGATGGAGCTTTATAACTCAAATGAAGAGGACTGGGCTCCTTTTGCTCTGGGGGATACCAACAAGACCTACACCCGGAACCTTATCGACGAAGGAAATGGAAAGAGTAACTTGGTGAGTGTCTCCTATTTCTTCACCGCCAATTGCTATCTATTCTACCTCCATTAAGCCCATATTGTGCTCGATGCAGCTCTTTTCACCGTCACTTTACATACGCATGACGCTGTTGCGCATAGATATCCGAGCGGGGAGATAACTGGGTGCATATTTACTTACGCCTGCTGATTATTTTTAGTTGATTCTAGTTTGGAGTCCGGGACGAGGAAGTGCTATTCACGACCATGCTAATGCGCACTGCGTAATGAAGGTATATCTAGTTCTTGTCTTTGCTTCGGGCTTCGTCGTTCTAGACTAATAACCCCATCTCATCTTGACCAGATCCTGAAAGGCACTCTTCAAGAAACTCTATATACATGGCCAGACCAGGATAAAGTGGAACATGGACAGTCATCGCCTCCTGAGGTTACGAAGGTGACCACATATGGCGAGAATCAAGTAACTTACATGTCCGACAAGGTTCGTTGAATGTCCCCATCGACCTTGAAACATTGGCTGACTTTTGAAGTTGGGCCTGCATAAGATTCATAACCCAAATCCGAACGAGATGGCCATATCCCTACACCGTATGTATTCCCGCAGTTTTCTAGATTCCAGCCCTCGATATTTCACACAGAGCCTTACCTGCCTAGTTTACACGCCACCGAACGCCGCAAACTACGGTTTCTCCGTGTTTGACGAAAAGTCCGGCAAGGCATGCCACATCAAACAGTCACATTTCTATTCTATTCGAGGGAAGCGGACGTAATCCCAGAAAATCCCAACGACCTCCTCGGTCCTCCTCCATGAGCTCATATTCCCCACCTCCCGCGATGTTCAACACTCCTCGCTCCTAGTAACGTTATAATCGTTCAACCCCCTACTCAGCCTAGGGCTTCTTGGATACCATGGCTAAGACCATTATTAGATACAGAACCTGGGCTTCTGTGGCATTTGGCGTCTATCTTAGTACTAACGATCATCATTAACACCGCCGAACAGGCTTTTGGTTCTTGCTCTTGGTTCTTCGTTTGCTTGTCTAGGATTACATAGCATTCTCTCTTATTATTATCATTGAATACCAAGATACATCCTAAAGGATAGAGTGATACGTGGCTTCAACCTAATCTCGCGCTGTTCATTGCCAAAAAAAAAGAAAAAAGAAAAGAAAAGAAAAAAGAAATACTGACTCAATGCTGATGCAGTCTGTGTCCACATGAAAACGATGCATAGTAGAAAGGCAACATGCCTTGTATGAAAAGAGGTAGTATAGTACATGGTTGATGCATGATGCAAACCTGATGCGCAAGCAAAATACAAGCAAAACAATTCTCATAAATGCAACGAGACTGAAACGCAAACACATGACGAGAAGCAGAAAACATAAGTTGAACGTGAACCAAGCAAATCCCATTAAGGACCAGTCATAATATATCCCATGATCGATCACCCATCTTTCACACGCTTCCCATCTTTCCCAGGAACCCTCCCAAGCCGCTCAACAAGCGACTCCGCATTCCCACCATCCAAGTCAAAAATATTATCTTGCCGGCGCCGCAGGTCTTCGAGCCGGACTGAAGGATTCTGTAAACTCCCAGTATAAGTACGTCGCTCGAAGGAGGTGCAAAAGTACATCAACCGTGAGACCCACCCATTCCTCCTGGCTCGGCACGCCTTTTGCGGCGGGAAGATCGGACGTTGTGTATTCGTCTGGACTGCCTAGGGCTGGGCCGCGCTGGATGGGCGCCGGGGTTACAGGAAGGCTGGGGCGTTCGACTTCGCTGGGGAAGTCAGTTATGCGGGTGCCGATGTTTATGCTCAGGTTTGTTTCGGGACCGTGGTTTGGGCCGCCTCTTGTGCTGGTGGTTGATTGTTGGGTTGGGGTTGTGGATGATGTGGGTTTCGCCTGGCCGGGTCCGCCTGAGAGAACTTGGACTCGGGCTTTGCGGGCTTGTTGAATTGACTGGATGTATTGCTGGATTTCGGGGACTTCATCCCATGCGTTGGAGCGAGAGTATGTGTCCCATGACTCGCTTGGTAAACTGGGTACGTCTGATGTCCAGGACGTTGGGCGGGAAAACTCAGATGTCTTCGAGTCCTCTTTGGTGGATGTAGGGGAGGCAATGGATAAGGGTTGTCGTTCCTCATTAGGGAAAACTCTAGTGGGTTTTGGTGCGTTCGTTTCCCATGGGAATAATTGAGTAAGTTTCTGCGGCTCTGGTTTTGTCACTGGGACCTGATAGTACATGTTTTTTGGTGCTTCTGGATAAGATGCTGGAGGCTGGAATAGCTGGTGATCGTCGGACATGGTATAGGTTTTTGTCTCTAATGCGATTCCTTCTGGCTTTGAATGTAATGGAGGCGGTTCCCTGAAGTAGGAGTTAGCAATTTCTTTAAGAAAAGTTAGCGAGAGAATCATCTCACCTAGAAGCATCCCATTCTGCTTTAGGTGCTTCGAATATAGGTTCTTCCTGGGGTGGCGGCTGGGGTGATGGTGCTCGTTGTGGCTCGATGGGCGCTTGTGGTTGATCCTGGGAATCGCTGTGGTGTGATGACTGAGTAACCTCTGGAGGTAAGATATGTTCTTGTACTGGGCGATGCGGTGCAGAATGATGGCTGTGTTCTCGGTGAGGATGTTGATGTATATAAGCCCTTACGTGCTCTTCTCCCCGGACATACTGCGGAACCACACTGATAATGGGCTCATGAGGGGTTTGCTCGCTATGATGCTCTTCATGATGATAGTGTGGCTGATCCGTAGGGGCACGTGCGCTACTCGTTTCCGGAGGATGGGACAATTGGGAAGATTCATGAGAGACGTCCTCTCGCGTTTGGCGTTCTAGCTGTGGGTTTGATGGAGGATATGGTTGAGAAGGTTCTTGAGATGGTTGTTGGTCAAACTGAAATACTGTTGATGGGATAGGAGTCGCCGGTTCGTAATGCTCCTGTCGCACAGTGTCTGAGGAAGATTGAGCGTGCGCGTCAGATGTAAAATCACCTTGATAATGAATTTGCGGCGGGATTTGTTCCTAGGGACGTAATCAGTTCAGTCCGACTCCAATGGCCATTAAGATTGAGGACAGTCAGCAGCTGCGTAACTCACAACGGTCATAGCTTGGTAATGCCGATCGTAGATAGTCCACCATCTCCCGAGTAGCTGATTATAAGGCGAATCCAAAGGTGCCACCTGTCTCGGCATATTCCAAGGCTTTTGAGATCCAATGAAATGTATCAGGCTGATCGTACTCTGAAAATGTTTGTATGCCGGGATATACTGATAATTCGCGCTGGGCGTACAGTTGTACGTAAAGCTGAGCCGATGCCAATCTCGGAAATGCATATTCAGTAAGCCCTGGTCGGCTCCATCAAAGCTGATACCTCTTTCCGCAAGAGCTTTCAGGGCAAAGTAATCTTGCATGTTTGGTCGCAGCACCATAACACCGCTGTTGAAGCAATCGGGCCAGCCGACATCTGGGACAGCGGCGAAGTCAGCATCCAGATCCAGAAGCTCATCCGGAGCCCTGACGGATACCACATCGGCGTCAATGTATACGATGCGCTTGAACTGGGTTTGTCGCCATAGCTCAACTTTCGTAAAAGTAGCAATCAGATCAGGACGTTCCATGAGCCACAAGTTCGCTGGCGTGTGATTCGTCATCCGGTACACAGGAATGAGCTCATCGTAGACAGTCTAAGCCAGCTGAGTTAGGGATGCCTGTGGATATGAACACTGCTTCATATCTACCAAGAACGAAAGCACGCACCTGAAGCTCATTTATCGTGGCGGGCTGCAATGTGTCAGGCGTGTATAGAGCGACCAACTTAGCCTTGGAGCCATTGTCGCGCAATGAGTGGGCAAGAACCACGGCGCCTAGGTACAAAGCAAGTGGGTTAGTATCAGAAATTGATGTTTGCTGGGTGACTGTTCGCTCTGTTCACTTACCAGGTAGGTAGTTATCGCTCAAAAGTAGCTGTATTCAGGTTAAACGATCTGCAATGGGCACGAGAGCTCAAGTTGGGGTACCTACAGTGCAATAGACTGCACCCTCCTGGTCGACCATCCCGAATGCGATTGAAGGCTGAAAATGACCCAAGAAGTCGATATACCAAAGCGAAAACAAAGATCAAAGAGAAAAGAAAGAAGATCCAAGTTCCTCGAGGCTGGACTCAAGTTGAAAGGAGAGAGCAGTAAAGCTGGGGATTGTGGAGAGCAGAAGGCCGTTTCCCCTCACGGGAAGCGCGTTATGACGGGAGCAACCCCGCCCGCCTTAGCAGGGTTGGTCACAAGAGACTCAGCTATGATGCGCTATGAGAATTGCTCTGCGTCATCTCCGTTGAGATTGTCAGGACTAGGGATACTCGATTCCGAGGTAAATGGGAGCAGTTGAGGAGATCATGGAAGGGGGTGGTTCGAGGCGGGAAGGGGAGAGACAAAGATGACACAGCCGGCTGGGATGACCTCCTGGGACTGCCTACCTAAAGCTTTGACCTCTGCATTCATATGCACCAGGACATATCAATCATCTAATCTTAATTTGCTGATATTAGTTTCGCCCGAAACATAGCGCTATCATAGAACGTTATCAAGGTGTTTGCCAGCATACCTAAGCACTTTGGGGGAACCGCAGTCTATCAAGCAATCGCCGCCTGAGTGACATGAAATCAAAACATTGAACAAGCAGAAACGCGAAATTTATGTTCCAAAACTGCAGAAAGAATAAAGATATGAACTAGAGGGGTAGCAATAAATGAGGTTGCACCATAATTGAACCGCTCATTTTCTAATCGTCACTGACGCTTTCGGATAACAAGCCTCAATAACCGCTCCAATATCCTCGCGCTCACCATTCACAGCCCATTCGACCGCTTTACCCAATGCTATCCCGCCCTCTCGCTCCAGCGGAGTCCAATGTGCGGTGTTTTGAAGCTCAATGACCTGACTCCCACGGCAGAGGTAATCCGAGACGCCGTCAAGGCATAGCTCCCGAACGAGCGCGTGGTCTGTCTTGCCCCAAATGATGGTCGTACTAGCCTTCAGCGCGCCCGCTGGCCCATCATCGAATATTCCTGCGCCGCTTCCAGTGCGTTGGCTTCCCTCTTGCGTAATGCCGTACAGGCTGGTTATTGTTTCAATAGACTTCTTCCAGCGAGCAAGGCCGGTGCCGTCACGGTAGTAGCTGGACATTTCGACGAAATTGGAGTTTGCTCGCCTAGTCACCGCGGAGTCGGCATATTTCTCGCCATCGACAGTCTGTGTCTTTCCCTCGTTGATTGAAGGGCCGATTGTGCCTGCCATGCACTCTGCAGCGTCAGTAACGGAGTAAGGCTGGTTGCCGTAGGACAGTCTGTGAATGGCCTTCAAAAACGATTGATTCCCTCCACTGCCGACGTATTCAACCAAGGTCGGAGGCAGTTGAAAGACGAAGATATATCCCGAACTCCGCATTTGACGAAGAATTGGCTTTAATGTTTTAGCCGCATTGAATAGCAGTGAATGCTGGCGGATTGGTGAACGCAGGAAGGACTTGAACATTTTCAACGAGGAGGACAGCCGTCGACTGATATTGGAGACAGCCAGAGGGATCTAAGAATCATATTTAGCCACTTATGATATGCCGCACCATTTCGTTGTCAATACTCACAAGTGGTCCGTTGGTCAGGATAAACCTATCAGCGAGCTGGGGAGCATCGGCTGCCAGTCGCAAAGAAAGCACACAGCCCCAGTCATGGCCGACAACAATGGTTCTCTGCTGGCTAATAGCAGTAGAGCTATCGATGCCATACTTTGTCCTCATGGCGATGATGAATTCGGTAAGGTTCTCGAGCACCGCGGTAGCTGAGTATCTGTCCAGACTTTCGGAACCTCCGTAGCCAGGCAGATCAACGGCAACTAGGGTAGCCGCACCCTGAAGTGATTCTGTGCTAAGAACATGGCGCCATATTACCCAACTGTCAGGGAATCCGTGAATGAAGACAACCAAGGGTTTGCTGGCGCTGGTGGCGGCATTAGGGTTATTGCAAACATAATGGAATTTGAATCCGTTTTTCAAAGTATGGAATTTGGTGAGAGAGAGTCGACCACTGTTTTGAGAGGTCCCATAGTCGATTGCGAGCTAATGGAGCGGATCGTCAGCTCCAGTCTCGAACATGATGTACATCAGAAAGGGGTGTACTTACCGAGCTGCAACTCTATAGTCTCTTTCTCGGTTGTTTCCTTGAAGAATGTACCAGCATACATCGCCCTCACTGCATAAACTATCATGGTGAATAGTCCATAGCTCAGAATGAAGGCCGTTTTCAGTGACCTTGCCAGCAAGGACGCCATGCTGGAGGTGTTGTGGGAACGTTGGAGAGAGATCTCGGAGGTGCCGAGGTCCTGACGTTGCTAAGCGGGAGGTGATGTTGTAAGCTCCGTAATTAGAGATGGCGACTTGATCAAGTGGACCAGGTGAGAAGGAAGAATTCTCAAAAGTTGCGAGAGACGTAAAAGAGGGCACGCAACGGACTATAAGTATATATGGGGCACTCACGTGAAACGTCATGTTTAGAGTGGATCCTTAAGCGATTGATTATCAATAGGGGCAGTAGATATAAGACCCCACCACCACGACGCTTCTCAACGTCATCCTATAGGCTGAGAAGCGGCTTTTGACAAAGGTCGTCGAATGAGAAGCATGATAACTGACAGATATTCTGCAGAAGGAGATTTGTACCTAGTACAAGAAAGGAACCTCCAGCCCGGGCACATATACATATGTTACTTACCTCTCTTTTGCCGTGATGCCATGGCACACCAGCGTGTATCCAGTTGACTCAGGGCTCGAAATCTATTTACGTAGGTATCACCGAAAGGAAGCGCAAGCTGAACAGGTTTTGAGTAGGACATAATGGCATCATTCGTATAAAAGTGGTGCAACCGTCAAGGTGCTGGATATATAGACAAGGATGGTATAGTGCAGAAAATATGTCACGTATAGAACCCCAGGTTCTCTCTATTGTCATCAACCAAACGCCCATACCTGTATGCGATTGTCAGAGCTTGTACGTTTCTGTACATAATAAGAATGGATACTCACTCCAGTAAAAGTCTAAAGAACCAAACCTCCATATCTGCATTGCGTAGAGACCTCTGTGCCCAATCCTTTCCTTTCTGGGCTAGGCGAGGCGCTGCCATCTTGCCCTCTTCTTCCGACGTGAAGAAGCGCATTGTCTCAACAAATTCCTCTCCCTTCAGGCTCAATGGAACGTAATGAACCCAAGGCTTGAGCTTTTCATCGTGCCATTCGCGAAATAGCGCAACCTTGCAGACCAGGCTGTTGCTTTCGAGGAACGCATGGTACCGGCCGCTGAAGGCATTTCCGTCAATATCGACCAGATATCTGTAAGCCCAAGCGTCTTGCTGATCCGCGGGCTCGGTGACTTTGAAAAATTCGGTCTGAGCGGCACAGTCATTTCGATCACATTGCCCGATCATGGTGAACTGAACGTCAAATAGATCATGATAGTTGTTGCGGTCAACCTCTTTAGATACCCATTGCTTGTCGTCCGATTGGGCGAGTATTTTTGCACTATTAAGAGCATTGACGTTGCTAACCATTGATTGGCGATGGTGCCGTCGCCAGCCTCCACCTTTGGAGAATCCACCGGTTGTCGACCCTCTCCAGTATAGCTTATCCGCCTTTTCCTCCCAGGCAAAATCCTTCTCTCTGACATAGGGTACCTTGTTCGCCCAATACCACGGGCTCGGATATAGAATGTCTTGGAACGTAGAAACTTTGCTCTGAGAGAAAACTGGAAAGAGGTCATGAACAACCGCGAACACATTCGGTCGGTCAAAGAACCCATATGTATTCCGTAGGGAAGGGGCACTGCACACATCGGAGAAAGCCGTTGTGTTGTAGATGAAGCCCAGCTCTCCGTGCGCATACCCGGCAGTGTCATCCGGCGGGTTCTCATCGAGGGAGCGAACGGGACTATCGACGGGACAAGATATCCTCGAGCTAGTCCACGCAGGCTGATGTGAGATTTTGTTGAAACGAGTTGTTCGCACTTCGTCAAGGCGATCACCCTTGTTCAGGTCGTCAGGTCGAGCAGACCATGCATTGACCACCGATTGTGACCGGAGAGAATCCGGAATGGCGCTTTCCTTCGCTTTGGCCACCAACCTCTCAAGATCCTCGCTGGGTACGATGACTCGCGGTTCATCGTGGGCGTTAAATACCAGGTCCATGTCCGGCAGATACTGAATGAAGTCCTTAAGCATGCCCAGTGTTGCTTCGTGCTGCCACTCATGTTCCTCGTCGAGCCCTTCAGCCATTGTTACCTTTCCATCCCTGATGAGAACCCCAAACATGCCATTATCGTACCCCAGAGCCTCCCGAGCGCGTGCGCGAACGGTTTGGGGCGTGAGAGCCCAGAATGGCAGCAAGGTGTGGTAGATAGTGTCATATTCGTCGATCAGCTCAACGCCCTTTGACTGAGCGAACTTGAACCATTTGTCAAAATGCGGCGGAGGGTGCATGTTGTATCGTCGGCGGTACTCGTTCACGGCATCGTTCAGCGTCCTGGATTGGCGCTCCAATAGCTGGTTGAATTGTTGCTCTGCGTCTTGAACGAGAGCGGTTATCGGGTGGACGTCGCTCGGATATTTATCAATGGGATCGGTCGAGGATACGATGTCAATCGGTTGTTGTGAGGGTGATGGACGGGTAGAGGGCGCGAGAGGAGCGACATTCTTCTGATCGCCCAAGGAGGAGCCGGGCCTTTCTAGGAAGATAAGCGAGAGACACACGAGAAACCCCGTCAACAGTAGGGGTAAAAGCCGGTGAGATCGCGCGGCCATAGGGAACTAAGAAAGCTATGTCATAGTCTCTGTCTCTGAAAACAAAGTGCTCATGTATGAGGGAATATTGGTGGTGAGGCTCGAGAGCTGAGACGCAGAACAATCGGTTGCCAGGCCAAACATCAACAATCAACAGTTCCCCACGTGTGATGTAATTTCTTAGCACTAAGCGCTCAGCACTCAATATCAGCCAATAATTTCTCTTTTATTTGGAGACTTTGGATTTAGCATTGCCCAAGTTTATCTATGATTGAGTTCTAAAGTTCGAAGCGGTGGATCGATAGCCTTCTGAATGCCATAGTCTAGAACCATGGTTCTCAACTGGAATGCTGTCTTAGTCCCATATACACCGGCCGATAAACCCATGTTTGCGCAATAATCTATTTTGCTGTCGCATAGCAACATCCAAGATTTACAACGAAAGCCACCAAAGACTGAAGCACGAACGCCCGAGCCTGAGCAACGTGGAAATACGCCGCAAGGCAAAGGACACCCACAAGCAACAGATGCACAGCATAGAAAGCACGCCGCCTATCTTGGACAGAGCCCTTCCACATCCCGCCTGCTGTGCCCTTCGGTCGTGCAAAAACCAGGATCGCGATAGCAGCGGCCACTGCAGAAATGCCTAATTGAACATCCAGGTCAAGAATGCGCTTTGCGAACAAGGAGCTGAACTCGGGATGGCTTGACTGCAGGAAAAATAGACTATACAGGATCGCGTGCCCGACAAGTAACGGGGAGATGACCACACGGGCGAAAAGACGATGGTAAGCCGTCAATTCTGGTTGCGGGATAGTTGTCAGGACCGAAAACAGGGATGATGCTCTTGGGGTCGATGTCACATAGAATGCCGGTGATATGGCGACCTGTAAAGGCACCTGAGATAGGCCAACATGGCCTAGCGCCTTGGTAAGATGCAAGTAGTCTGGTCACGGCTATGGTTAGCGCTGAGAATGGACTCATCAAGCAGGAATTCGCTCACCATCACCAGTGTCCCAAATGGACAGACTAAGCAGCCCAGTGAGCCATATTAGACAGGCCAGATATTGTCTTCGAGTCTCAAACCATCCGTTAAACAGCGGAGCGTCGAGCCACGATTTCTGCCGAGAGCGTACGGCAAGCTTCCTTTGTTGCTGATTTGAAGAAAAGAAAGCAATAAAGAATCGGTAGAGAACAATTGCAAAGAGAATTGACAGCTGGGCGTAATATCCTCTGAGAGTGAGAAGCTCACGACGGTGTTGCTTCTCCGCATCCGAGACGGACACAAAATGCCACGGCCAGGCAAGAGACATGTGGCCGAAAAGAAGTCTCCAACCAGAAAAAGCTTCTTGTATCTCGGCGTAAAGTCGAAGATTTACTCAACCAGTGGACTTCATCATCAAGTTGGCACGATGTAATTAATAATCAGGTTACAGGTCAGGTGGCACCGTTCTAGGGGTGAGACGCCGCGCTAGCCGATCACCTGACTAATATTACGGCTTCCGACGCTAATTGTAC